>NW_026517337.1:0-305219 GCF_026319265.1 Colletotrichum chrysophilum | reverse complement strand
AAAAATGATGGAGTTTGGATAAAAACAGAAAATGTTGTAGTAGTTAGAAGTAGGAGGTTATCTAGAAAGTGGGTGGCTGGGCGGCATTTTTTGGGTGGCCGGAATGCAGGGGTGGCCGGAAAGTGGGTGCTTTGACTTATTTATATACGAATTCTGTATCCCGAAGGAACCCGACGTGCAGCTTCTCCGGGTAAAATAAATGTCAACTGCATCTGTCCAGACCAGTCGAAAGACGCAACATTATCTGCTCTGCGACGAATAAGCCTTCGCATACCGCATGATACTGGTTTAAAAGTACAAATTTTCATTGGGACATGACTGGGGACGAGAAGGCCGATTCACCATACTCGCCCAAACAGTAGCTGAGGAGATCGTTGGGTGCGCAGTCAGGGCTCAAAGACGATGCGACAGCATCCTGATCAGAAGTAATGTATGATCTTAGGCCATAAGCACCGTCGAGAAGAATATTTTCCCACGAAGAGGGACAGATCCCCACAAAGGACCGCTAGTATAGTGAGGGTTAAGAACTGATAACTCATAGACTTGTAAGACGGCTAACGAATGGCATACCACAAGTGGAAACAATATCGAGCGTTAAACCATGAAAGCGTCACGGGTGGCTGCGGCACAGGTCAAGCCAGCCGATTCGTCACCGTTGGGCGATTCTTTGTTAGGAAATCTTATCTCCTTTGGGGCATCTTTGCGATTTCCCAAGGCGGAATGTAAGCACCAAGGTCACACTTGAACCCTATTGTTCTCTTTAGACGCGCTAGAGATAAGAGGCAAGGCTCAATGTGGCCCACATCGAGATCTACAATGGACTTGAACGGAACCGTCGTCCGGGCGACTCCCCGCCGGCCCGGCCGGAGCAGCCGGCGACGTCCGGAGCTGGCCTGCTCAAGTCCACTGCCGAGTGGGGCCGACCGGCTACGGACACTCATTTCGGAGGTCTCGGCGACTTAAGTATCTGCCAAGCGCCTTGGCTTTCAGCCTTCGCTGCGCCGGAACATTCATTTGATGATAGCTCATCTCATTCAAGTCAATTGGCATAGCTGAGTCGAATTTGTCACGGCTGGATCCATACCAATGCTTTCAGCGGAAGACAGACTATGGCAGCAGTGCACCTGCACGTGGACTGTCCGTAACTGGTGATGGGGAAGCTTCTATTGTTCAAGCTTAGCCAAGAAAAGGCAGACTTAAAACATTACGCAGATCCATTTGTTGTCAAGATCTGGCATCTTGCAGTCAGTGCATTGCCGCTGATCATTTTCGTGTGGACGAACCAGGGTCTTTCGCTGTTCAGTAATCCAATCTTTGCCCGCCAAATAGGCTATTGATGATCTGCATGCTCGGGAGGTCAATGGGCCGCGACAAGGCTCTCAGCTCTCGGTCAAGCAGCTGACATACAAGCCAAGACGCTGGAAAGATAGCTCAGGATAACTCATGTGGGACAGAGTCATCGACTTTTGAAATTGCTCACGATCTGACAGCGTGGGGAAATCTGCACCCCCAGCTCGCGACCGGGGTTGAAGATGCAATCCGCTTACGCGCGAACAATGCGTGATGGGGAAACCCTAAATATCGATAAGTGCAGATTTTGACAGCGGGAAGAGGAAACAGTGATTACATTGATCGACGATCACAATGCCCACAGCAAAAGACATGAACTGCCGTCTGAGCGTGAAGAAACAAAGGTTGGAGTGGACAATGAGACAATGCCCTGTAGTCCACTAGCAAGGCCGACATGCTTGGCAGAGTTAGCTGGGATAGGTGAAAAGTAAACAGGGGTTTTGCTGTTCCTGCCTGCGAACCACTCCGATAGAGGGCATATGCATGCACATCAGTCAGGGTTCTCTGATGATTTCCAAGTGTCCGGATGCGACTTGATCTTAGATCCGATGAGAATCTCGGCAGCAGGATCGGTCCCAATGATCTCGAGAAATCTGTGAGATCTGACGTCAATTGAAATGCGTCACCTGGAGTGCTTTGCTGTGGTATCCAACACATTTGTCACGATTTCGACCCCAGAGTTTCATATCACATGGCACTCGACAACAATAGCAATGCGTATTTTGCCCCAGACCGTTGACTTTCTTTGACGAGCACGAGGCGACGGCATCCCCCAGACGAGAACCATGTGGAGAACGAATTGGTCGCCATCCTTCCCGCGATTCGTCTGCGCAAGTGCCGCTCTTCGGAATCATGGAACGAGTCGATCCGGCACAGAAAAGATTGTGGCGCTAGAAATGATCAACAGACATCTATCGCCGTCAATCTCGACGCCAGGTACGAAAAAGATCTAGCATCCCACAAAAGGACCGGAAGCCCTGCGATGCCGTGTTTCTCGTGTGCCTGTGAGCCAAAAAAGCCTTTGTCTTGATATACAGGCATTTGATTGGACATGCCAAAGACCTGACGCATGCGAGGCTGTCCACCTCACTTTACCTCGAGCAGATTGACTCATGAAGATCCCTTGCTTTAGACTGAACGGAACGGCCAAGCGAAGCCACGGTAATGCGCTGATTGGATCATCAGCCATCTAGCGTGACGGACGATAACGTCTAGTCAAAGTTGGTTTGATTCGGGTGCCGGGAGCACGGACGAACACCTCAGTGATCGACAAAACAAAAAAGCAAAGTTCTGAGGGACGTAGGGAGAACATGAGTCGAAACATGGGCCTGAACTGTTCAGAGTAGTCCTAGAGTAGTTCATCGCGGGAAAGCAGTGACCACAGCCGACAGACGCCACAAGCGGGGGGAAGCGGTTCAATATTAGCCTGGCCATAACAGGATTCGCTGCTCCGGACAAGCTGTGCGGCTGTATCGCACCCTTATTACTATGCCAAGCACGCTATCGTTTAACTGATTCTACCGATTTGGATGGCCGATCACAATGTGTCCAGGTGCCGGTACCGTTGGCCCGCTGGGCTTCTTCGACTGTGGCTGAACCGTTCCTCGGTCATGGACTCTTCCTTCTCCATTCCCCACTCATATCCCCACGCACAAAACTTCAAGAATGAGGCTGTCTTGAAAAGAAGACACATTCCCATCCTATTTTTGTAAAAGATCAGACCAGGAGATGCCCCTTTCTCTTCATCCAACAACTCCAACACAAACGTCACCATGGATCCCGCAGCGATGGCGAGCCTTACGATCTACAACTTCCCGCCTATGCCGCCGAATTTCGATAGCGTAGGCATTTTCTATATGACCTTCTGCGTAACATGGACGGTACTCGTCATCGCCGGCATGATCTTCTGCTGGGTCAATCGCGATAGCCCCGTCCTCAAGATCCGTGGCTTGCCGCTGTCCTTTGCCGCTATCTTCTGTCTTCACCTGTACTGGATTCTGGCCCAGATCACCTATCCTATCGGTGGAACAATGCCGGCCGTTCTGGCCTACGATGTTCAGTACTTCGTCATGGGAACCTGGTTCCCGCTCGGCATTGCCTTGTTCCACGCATCCAACGCTCGTTTCTTGCACGTTGCGAAGCTGCAGAAGCTGCATTTTGCGGATAAGGGAGAAGGAATCAAGCGAGGAAAGCTCGGCTGCGATGGTGCCAGGACATCCTGGCTTTGCCGCTTAAGGAACATGGACTATACGACGAAGATCATGATCCCCATTGGCTTGGGTCTGGTTATTCAGGTACGTAACGCTCTTCCATAGACGCACGGATCCAATCTGACCCGCGATTGTTTGACTTAGGCATGCTTGACTATTGGCATGTGGCTCGCTTGCAAGAAGTATCACCCGACATTCGGCATTCCTGGTACAGAAATCCAGGGCTCCAACGTCATGGAGCAGTTGGTAGACTTGGGTCGAGGATGGGAATGGTGGCCGACGGTAGTTTGGCAGTTTCTCTGGTCGTGGATTGTAAGTCACCATCGATTCTGTAAGCAACATCACCATGTTTCTAACGTGTGTAGATTGCCCCCACGATGCTTTGGAAGGCTTGGGGCATCCGCGACACAATGGGATGGCGCACACAAACCATTGGATGCTGCCTCGCCAGGTTTGTGACACACTGACTCGTCCAGTAATCTTCATCGTTGCTGATCTCTATCTAGTCTCCACGCTACACCGATGTTTCTCATTGCTTCGTATGTCCCGGCGTTTGCGAAGGTCAACCAATACTTCACTCCAAGCCAGTGGTAAGGCCTCAACCTGAAGCCATTTATTTGATCTCAAGAAACCGCAGCTAATAATAGTATTTAGGTTACATCTCTCGTCCATGGTGTTCGAGATCTTTGCCGTCTTTGTGCCAGCATTCCAGGTCATCCGATTGCGAATTCTAAACAAGAAGGCAAGGGATGCGAACGCCAAGTGGGACACGTCGTCTCAATCAAGTACTTTGAGGCCTATGTCTAACGCTATGGGCACTTGCGTCAACTGCAGGCGTGAAGCCTCAGCCAGCCAGTTGGAGAAGGGCCTCGCAAACGTGTACCAATCAGACAACATTGAAATCGGCCCGGAGCCGGATAGCCGTCTTCTCACGATGAGCGCTCTCGACCACGCCCTCCGCGAGAACACCGGTTCTCTTCAGGAATTCTCGGCTCTCTGCGATTTCTCCGGAGAGAATATTGCCTTCCTGACCCGCCTGGACGCATGGAAGACCTCAACTTGGCCTCAATTTGCTCTGAACTCGAAAGCTCATTCACTGAGTGGTGAAGAGATGCTGGAAGCCTTCAACAGCGCCCTCGACATCTACGCGGACTTTATCTCGATCAATCTCGCCGAGTTCCCTCTAAATCTTCCATCAACCGAGCTCAAGCATCTTGAAGCTGTTTTTGAGAAGCCCGCTCGCATTCTCTTCGGCGAAGACTCTTCACTGAACCACATCACCCCCTTCGATGATGCGTATCACACCCGTAATGGTCAGACCTCAGGCAGTGGACAGGACATCCGAGGCCAGATCCGCTACACCGGCGAGATTCCCTCCAGCTTCAACCCCAATGTGTTTGACAGCGCTCAGGGGCACATCAAGTATCTCGTTTTGACCAACACCTGGGCCAAGTTTGTTAAAGAGATGCACCAAAGGAGGCGGTCAAGCGAAGCAAGCAGGAGTGTCATATCGACAGAATCAGAGACATCGCTTTTGAACAGGGTCTCCACAAAGGTTACAGATATGATGCGTGGGAAGAGTCGCTCGGATTCTTCTTGAAAGCCTTCGTGACAGGTGTACAGTCACTCATTCATTCGTTTCTTCCTCTTTGCTTCTATCCAATACCCGGGAGATTTCCCACACCTACACAAATGTAATCAGACATTTAAACAGTAAGACATATCTAAGAATAGCCAGTTACATAATTGATACCAAAATCGCAATGGAAGAAACACATTGCACAGTAATTTTGCAGTAGTAGCATATCTGTGTAATATCATTGCTATCGCGGGTTTTGGCCCAATCGTTATGAAACTGACATGCATTGAAACGTCCCAAGCGGGAATTTTCTCAGAATTTGATCATCTCTACTTGAAGTGCTAAAGACACAATCAATGACTCAAACCCTTCGCGTGCGCCTTTGCAACATCCTTCCAGTATCTTTCTGCGCTCTTCTCTCGCATCTTCCTGCCATATCTAGTCATGACAAAAATACTGGCATTCCACACAAATCCAATGGCGCCAACGGTGATGAAAGTATCGCGATAGCCCATGTGGTTGAGCCAGGGAGTGATGCCGTAGTTTATGGCGAAGCTCATCGTATTACGAATGATGACGCAGGTGGTGATCATGTCGCCGCTCAGTTGCGGGTATGATGCGATAGCATAACCCAGAGATCCTGCGACCGCCAGAGCGTTGTTGATAGCGAGCGTGAATTGAGAGATAATGAGCCCCATCCAGTGGATATGGTAGGCAACTCCAAGGCCGTAGAGGATCATGCTGAAAGGCACCAAAAACATCGAGGCCGCGAAGAGCCACAGAGAATGCTCTGACTCGGAAATTCCGTTGTTGCGACGCGCGAGGCGAATTGTCAGGATCTTTCCAACCTTGCCGCAATAGTAACCTCTGCAGGAAATATGTCAGTTATCATTACAAAACAAACCAAAGCATTTGGACTAACCCGATGATGGTACCAAGAACGCCTCCCGCGTAAGCGCCAGCCACACCGGCGGTAGAGAAGCCGTACATGGTGGTGTACACGGTACCTGTTGTGGCATTCTGAACACCAGACCACACCAAGT
This sequence comes from Colletotrichum chrysophilum, assembly GCF_026319265.1. Taxonomy (NCBI): domain Eukaryota; kingdom Fungi; phylum Ascomycota; class Sordariomycetes; order Glomerellales; family Glomerellaceae; genus Colletotrichum; species Colletotrichum chrysophilum. The sequence goes on along the minus strand of NW_026517337.1, from coordinate 299,037 downwards.
TGTTGGCGCCGTACATCAATCTGAATTCAGTTAGGCCGCAGTCCTGCTCCAAAGATACCATTGAACTTACCCAGCGTAAACGACAGAAGGATACGTGAAGCCTCGGAGGGCGCCAAGAGCAATATCCAGCATTCGGTTGGGTCTCGGCTTGTCCTTGATACCTAACTTCTGGACAAAAGTCTTGCGTGGGTACATAACCTGTCCAGTCTCGCTGTCGACGGGGTTGGTGGTCGGAGTTCCCTGCTTCTCTGTTGTGTTCGCAACTTTCGACTCCTCCTCGCTGCCAGTTGCAGATTCTGTTCGTTGCGCTTCCGAGATGACGGGTGTTTCATGGTCCTCCAGTCTCGCGGGACGATCGTAGTTGGTCTCTTCCATGAAGAGGAAACAGTACACCAAAGCAATTCCGTTGAAAATTGCGCACCACCACTGCGAGGAAGAGAATATAGTCAGCATCCACCCTAAGACCGAGGTTGAGATGAGGTATCTTACCAGAGTCCACTTCCATCCCATACCGACGTTGATGAAACCAGAAAGCATAGGAGCAAGCTTGCCTGTCATAGAGAGACCCCATCCATAGAGCGCAAGGTACTTCGGGCGTTGATGAGCGAACCACTACGCACCAATTAGTCTTCATTCGCTTATATAACAATCCTTTTTGAATGTTGCGCCTACAATGTCGGTAATCGAGATTTCGCAAAGTGATTCGACGGGTGCTCCGAAAAGGCCAAGCAGAATACGGCTCGCAAGATAGGTATGCTTTGTAGTGCACATCGGTGCAGTAGCGAGGATAATCTGAAAGGCAAATCTAGTTAGACAACAATCTTTCCAGGGTCTGCATTGGATGGTTTACAATGTTCGCCGCAAGGGAAGCCAGGTAAGCAGGTCGCTTGCCATATTGGAGAGCGAGAGGTTGCCAGATGACGCATCCCCAGCCGTAGAAGAGAAACTAAAACACATGTCGTCAGAAACAGTATCTTGAAATCGCACAGCCGGACTAACCATGATTCCGGTTCCATTGTTGATGTCGGCCAGCGATAATCCTGTCGCTTTTCGAATGGGAGTGACGACGGAGTAGACTGCACTACTTGGAATGGCAATCATGATGGTGTAGAGCACAACGCATGATGTAGCCAGCAGCTTGCGCTTTCTAGTCCAATTCAGAGGGTCTTCTGGGTCTTCTGAAGGGCGAGGAATGAGCACGATATCGTTCTCGCCCGAGCCTGACGCGTGCTGCCCAATAACGGAGCCATCTACGTCGATGAGCCTCGAAGTGCCTGGAGGTAACCCATCTCCTTCCGCTTTGGTGTGGTCTTGAGCCATGGCCGCAAAGAGAACCTTCTTTCAAGTTTGGCTATCTCAGAGGACGATTTCTACAAGGAGGGGGAAAATTGGCAGGAATCGGGGAGGCCAAACAGAAGCGACGACAACGCAGCGGCAGAGTATGGGTGCCTCTTTACTACTTATCGCTTCCGCTGATCGACTGCTTGGGTGAAGATATGGTCTTGGCTCACCGAGGTGAGCTTTACAGAACAGTTCAATGGAGCTATCTTGAAGTGATGATAAGCTGCGCCCGACAGGGGAAGCTATGAGCGCGGAGCATGCGGGGGCAAGCTGATAACATATCTGGGGCAAAGACTACCAGATATCTTTCGGGGACGCTCCGACACCAATCCTACCCGCTCAAAGGACCCATTACATGCTTTTTTCGGGATTCGGATATCTTCATCCAGTACAATTGCTTGTTTGCGAACTTGGGGAGGCGGGTTTCGTGCGGAGCTGACATGCGGGAGGACTGGATGACCATTGTAGTGGAGAATGGACCCGCTTCTGCACTCAGTTATGGCAGTTGACAGCGATAGGCGGAGAGGCGATCGCCGCCGCACAAGATAGCTCCAACTGATAACGAAGAACCGACTGGCTGGAAGAAACCGTACAAAGTGTCTGGGCTCTCTGACAAGCGAAGGTATGAAGGCTGGTGATTTACAGAGATTGACGCAAGTGCCGGCATACTGTTGTAACGTCGTTGAATCATTTCCTCCCTGATATCATGGCTATCACGGCCCTTGCAAAGAGTTGGCGAGAGCTAGCCCAGACGTGCATTGACATCCAGAAGAAGTCTATTCCGAAGGATTACGAGCTGCCGCAAAGTCAACTGCCGCCCAAAGATCGCCGAAATGTTCAAAATGTTCCCTATGAGGCAGGAATCCTCACGCCCGAGGAGCTGGAAATGACGGAACAAGATGCAGCGGGTTTGCTGGAAAAGTACAGATCTGGCCAATGGAGTGTCAGACAGGTTGTCACAGCTTTCTTGAAAAGGACAACAATAATTCACCAATTGGTATGGAGGCTATTGGCAGACTTTTGGTGCACATGCTGATGATTCGACGCTTGAAGACCAACTTCGCTACAGAGATTCTCGCTGAATCCGCTTTGCAGAAGGCCGATGAGCTCGATGCTCACTATCGAGAGACCGGTCAGTTGGCAGGGCCGCTGCATGGTGTTCCGATCTCAGTGAAGGTATGTGGGAACTTTTGTGTCTGCTTTGATGGAAAAGCCCAGATGGCTAAACTGCCCTGAATTCGCAGGAGCACATCGGTATGGGTGGTCGAATTACCCATGCCGGTTTTGTGGCGAAGATCTCGAACATCCCGTCCGAAGACGCGCTTTCAATCCGCATTCTGAAGCAGGCAGGCGCAGTGATTCACGTTCGAACAAATCAGCCTCAGTCTCTGATGGTACGTGACAACATATTTCCCAAATCATCTTCGTCTTAAGACTTGTTCAACTGACGTTGAATCGTTTGCTATAGCATCTGGACTGCAATAACAACATCACTGGGCTCACTTTGAACCCCCATAACGTCCTTCTTTCTCCCGGCGGCTCTTCAGGAGGTGAAGGCGTTTCCATTGGCGCAAAATGCTCTGTTATGGGCGTAGGCACCGACATTGGTGGCAGCATTAGAATTCCGGCCGCTTTCAATGGCTGTTACGGACTCCGCCCGACGGCTTTGAGAGTTCCTTGTCTTGGAAACTTTGGTATCACCTTTGGTCAAGAAAGCATTCGTGGGGTTGCGGGTCCACTGGGACAGAGCGTGGATGACCTGGACAGGTTCATGAGTGCCATGCTGGGAGCAGAACCGTGGCAAACAGAAACTTCATTGGTACCTTTGCCTTGGCGGCAAGTAGCGCTGAAAAAGGACATTAATATTGGTGTCATGTTTGATGACGGGTGAGTACTTTGAGCTCTTTTGCATGAGACTTCGAAGATGACTAACAGATGCGATTTATCAGATGCGTCAAGCCTCACCCACCAGTTCTTCGAGCTCTTCAACATGCAACAGACAAACTTAAGGCTGCAGGAATCAAGGTCGTGGAGTGGAAGCCTTTCGACCATGAACGTGGCTGGAAGATAGTCGTAAGTCAAGGCAACTCGTCTTCAATCACAAAGTCAGACATCATGCCGGCGCAGCCGCTGACTTGACACGCGAAGTCCTCACTGTACTTCCCACAAGGCCCGAAACCGTACCTGGACACCTTTGCCGAAGGGGGTGAACCAGCGCTTCCACTGACGCACCACGCCTTTGCATTTTCCAAGTCTCGGCCGCTTACAATAGCTGAGAACTGGGCTTTGAATGCTGAGAGAGAGGCATACCGACGCGAATATCACGCTTTGATGAAGGCAAAGGGCGTTGACTTCATCCTTTGCCCTGCATACGTCGGGGCGGGAGTGCTGCAGGGCGGAGCAAAGTACTGGAACTACACGGCCATTTGGAACATTCTTGACCAGCCAGCATCTATTCTCCCAAGCGGACTCCGGGTCGATAAGAACATTGATAAGCCTGAAGAGGCATACACGCCAAGGAATCAGCAGGATGAGGAAGAATGGAAAGCATGTAAGTTAATTCCTCCCGTCGATCATTCCAAGCACGAGGAAAGCTCGGTCATGCTAATCATCAGTTTCAAGACGATCCGGATACTTTTGATGGCACTCCAATTTGTCTGCAGGTTGCGGGCAAACATTTTGAAGATGAGGAAGTGCTGCAGGCAACACGGTTGATAGACCAAGTTTTGAAAAGCAGTGCATGATTTCCGGAGTTTGTGCGCAAGACGCTCGCGCTTTAGATTTTTATAGACCATAGAAATAGATCTAAATCGCCGCTGCGATTTCTAACTTTGGCGTTTTGGGCGCCATCCTGAAGATCCTTCTCTGTTCATACTTTCCTATTGCCAATTACATACTCAAAACCGTCGACGATTTCTCATTACAGCATCATCTTCTTGTTTGCCGTTCCGACGTCGCAGATTAATTTCAACGTCGATACGATTTGAAAATCCACTGGTAGTTCGCGAACAAACATCGACAGGGGGGGCGGGGTCGATGCAACGGTGACGTATGGGTCCCGGAAGCTTATCATCGGCGCTTCTAACCGTGTGCCGCGGAATAGATAACGCAGCTGCATCCATTGATAACAGCCAACATCTTGCTGGGTCTTCGCTCGGCCTTTCCTCTATCAGAGCCTACCCAATGAGTTCATTGGGGAATGTCGAGCGTCGCTGTCAGATGCCTTTTCCAAACTTGTAGGTTTGGTGGGATTAGAACTGGACGGACATGATTGGCGCATTGATCCCCCAGCACTTCCTGGGCAACTGACGGTTGATAGTGACCTCAACCTAGTCGGACTTAATTATCTCCAGTGCGATGTGTGGATTCCTGTCGTATGCAGTTCTTTCGTGAGGTCGGCAAGAGCAACACGGGCGGCGTCATGAACGGTGGCAGCACCGAGATCACCGATGACTGGATGTGCGAACATCACGAAATCAACACCTTGGCAGAATAGTTTTGCGGATTCGTGTATCATTTCTGAGTTATCTCAAACGACGTTATTCTCCTTTAGACAGCTCTCCCTTTGACTTCCAAATCTCGTACTCAAAATCGGGCTGAAACTCAGTATATAATGTTTCCTACAGATAAACTGTCAGCGATCATTCGAGCACGAGGAATTAAGGGTACGCAATAGCATGAGCACTTACCGGATCAGCATTGACCTTTGCCGTGAAGTCTGCCGCCTTCTCACTAATGTGGTTCTTTGGCAGCCCAGTGCTCTCAACCATGATTTGGACCTCGCAAGACTTCTCCATCAGCGTGAAGAGATAGGCCGCCTCGTCGACGGTGCCTCCAGTTGTGAGTAGACCGTGGTTTTGGAGAATCATAACACGACCCGTGCTTCCAAGAGCTTCAACAATATTCTGACTTTCCTCGGCATCCAGTACAACACCACCGAATGACTTGTACACAGCTTGTGTGCCCCAGAAGTTACAGCTGTCTTGGTTGATGATATCCAGTGGTCTGCCAAAGGTTGACCATGCCTTTCCAGCTGGCGAATGTGTATGACAGGCCGCATGGATATCTGGTCGAGCCTTGTGAATGATACTGTGAATCATGAAGCCTGCAGCGTTGACGGCGACTCTGTTGCCCCCTATGACTTGCCCATCCTCATCAATGTGAACCATGTCGCTGGCCTTGAGCATACCAAAGTGCTTTCCGAGACTCCAACAGGTCAGTATCTTGAACCACAAAGGTCATAAAGAGAGAAACTCACGGGTTGATCCAGAATGTGCTGGGATCTACCGGGTCACGGACGCTAATGTGACCACTGGTGCCCTCAGTAAAGCCTTTACGAGCGAAGACTCGGAAGGCGCCTGCCATGTGCTCAAGTTGCCATTGTCGTTTCTTGTAAGGGTCGGTAATGTTGGGGATTCCAGCAAAGGTGAAGCCGCCAGTTGCCAAGGCAGCAACGCCCGTTTTCTCCGACGTCTTCTCAGAAGCAGTTTCCAAAGCGATGGTGTTGGTGCTCTCAACCGGCTCAGCCACCGTAGTAACTGTTGTGGTCGACATGGTGACAATGAAGGGCTCTTTGAGTAAGCTGATCTATCGAGATATGTGAAAAGAATGGCCAGGTTCTCAGTTGAACGCAATCTTATCAATGCCTCGGATTCGCCTTGAATGTGCTCACTCTAGTAAATTCCCACTTCATCTGGTCCGCGGTCCGACATAGTCGACGCGACGCCTCCATACACCGATATTGCTACCCTGCCAGTGTCAAGCTCCACTGTGGCCGCTTACTCGGGCAATTCACAGAAGTCCTTTCGCTGTCGACTTCCCCGTAGAATGAACCCTGCATGAGCTCCACCTGGAGCTATCATGAGCTTAGCCTCTTTCGGCAGGCAACTGATACCCGTATCTTGACCCAGTTCTTCCCCGCGATGATTGTCAGATTGAAGGCCCAATGAATTGCGGAGAAAGTCAAAGTGATACTCTGCCATCCTGCTCTCGCTCCCAACTTCCTTCCCGTCAATGCGAACGATGCAGCTTGATTTCATGCACCCCACAGTCTCCGCGAAGCAGCCCGATGCAGTCCCAAGCTCGTTTGAATGCACCCAGCCGTAAGAGGACCAAGACTTTCACCGGCTGCTGGACTTGCCGCGGGCGCAAAGTCAAGTGCGACGAGATAAGACCCCATTGCCGCGAATGCCGTGCAAGAAATTTGCAATGCGAAGGTTATGGGGCCCGTTTGCAGTGGCTAAGTCCAGAAACAGGTGTCCCTACTCGCAAGGGTTCTCTTGGTCCTGAAGAGGCGGGATTTCCATCGAGACGAGAACTTCCTCTGTGTAGGTGTTCTATGCCAGAGTTGAACTCTTGACTAACATGAGGATTAGCACCTATCAAGCAGGTTCTATCATGGAGTCAAGTTGATGGCATCTTAAAGACGATTGAGTCATTTGATGCAGCGTCGTCTTGCGGTGAAAATGGGCATCTACACGTTCAGAACTTTGGCGTATTCATGGCAAGAAGAGCTCTAGAGTCTAATGATTTCGGACTGAATGAGGACGTAATGCCCAATGGTCACATTGAGACTAATATTAGCAACCAAACTCCTGGATCAGACTTGGACGACCATCACTCTCCGCCGCATGTGGTGAACAGTCAGACTCCAAATGGTTTCGCATCACCTTCAAACTCGGAAGCGGCGGTAGCATGGGAGTTATGCAACCTCCATGAGCATCAGGCTCGTAGGCCTTCAGTTATCAGGCATTGGCAACCGCAGACTCTCTCTGATGGTGCCTGTAAGATCAAGGCTATTCGCCCGAGTAGCTCACAAATCTCTGAGACGGAGCAAAGCCCACCACAATATCAACGTCAACACACGGGAATCATTCTGCCCAAAAGCCCCCCAATGTCCATCTTCCCCAGCCAAGATCGCTTCTTGATGCATCACTATGTCCATACAGTAGTGAACATATTCTGTGTCATCGACAATGCCAAGAGTCCCTGGAAAACGATTCACATTCCCAGAGCCATCCAGGGTATCGGGGAGATGGATGTCATGGGGTCAACATCCAGAGTGCGCAGTGCCCTGAGGAATGCTTTGCTCTCAATCAGTGCCTTCTTCCTGGCCAATGTTCGAGCATCTGAGTCACATCCCAACGAAGCTGTCAAGTGGGTGGAGGAGGCGATGCAGTACAGATATAATGCCATCGGGCTGCTGAAACAGGCAGTTGAGAGTGACCTATATTCAGGAGGAAAGCCTAAGTATAAGGAGTACCTTGCCACCATGCTATCAATGATCACGATCAATGTGAGTTGGCAGCTATTTTGATTGTAAACCTCGTTCCAAATCTCTAACCGTCCTCTTCTCAGATCATGTCAGGAGATACCAGCACCTGCGCTGTGCATCTAGATGGTGCGAAACAACTCATCAGCCATAACAGAAAGTCCAGGGTATCAGGAAAGACGCGAGCCTTGCATCGCATCTACTTTTATCTTCGAATCATATACGAAAGCACGGCCATTCATCCATCTGGTGGTGATGTTCATGCTTCACCGGCTAGAGAGGCCTCCGACCAGTCTGAGGCCTACATCTCAGCGGACTTGAGTGATTCGCATTCTGAAGATCAATCTGAAGAACCCACTGAGATGGCTAGCTTTGAGTGTATCTACGGTATACCTCGAAGTCTCTTGCTCCTCCTGAAAGATACAACCAATCTCATCAAACAGGTTTCCCAGGCAAGAGAGTCTGGCCAATCGTCAGAGATTTTTGAATCGTTGAAGAGCCAATGCGATAGTCTGGAGAAATCCATTCTTGACTGGTCGCTAGAAGACGAGCTTGCTCGATGTTGTCAAACCAGTACTAGCACAAGCTTTGACATCATCTTCAATCAAACGAAGTCTTTCCATAATGCTCTAATCATTTATTTTGCCCAAAACATCCATCTCCTCAGCTTTCGATACCTTCGACAGTACGTGGAGGCAGTGTTGCAGGGAATCGAAGCTATCGAGAATATCAAGACCGACAACAATATTTTGGCAGCTCCGATCTTCTGGCCAGCGTTCATTGCAGCAACGGAAGCATTCGATCCTCAACAACAAACTCGTTTCCGGAAATGGTACGAAAGAGTTGCGATCTATGGGATCAAAGCAGTCAGGACCGGGAGCCGAGTAGTGTACAAAGTCTGGGATAGAGGTCCGTCAACAGACGGTCGAGTGACGAGCCTGTGGAGAACTATTATTGAGCAGACCGGGGAAACACTCATGTTGACTTGATTAGGAATTTTGCAACTTTTCTAAACAGTAAAGAAGGCTTAATCCCTGAAGCACCAAACTCTCATCCCCCCATTGCCGCCACGATTTGCCCGGGCATAGTACGGTATGAACACGAGATCTCTTTCCTCACCACGTTCCCATGGCTTGTGACTATACAGCTTTGAGCCGTTCGCATTCTTCAGTTCTGTTCCCCTGGCAATCACAGGGGTGACCTCATAGCCCAGAATATCCAGTGGAGAGCCATCCTTCAGGCTTGTCGTCGAAAGGATGACGTTATCAATGTCCAGCTCGTTGTCGACATCTTCGATGCAATACACCAAAGGCCCGCGCCGAACGCATACCTCATTTTTGCCAAGTTTTGGGTTGGCGTACATGAGCTGCGGCTTGAAGCTGAAGACAACTTGAACCCTTCCATCTGTTCCTTCTGGCAGGTACAGATATCCGTCTTTGCATGTGCCGTCGCCATTTGACCCATCAATCGTGTAGCCATCCGACCACCCAGGAATCCTCAAAGCAATTGTAACTGTGCCTGACCACGCTATCTCGACCTTTCCAGACCAAGGTGCAGCAGTTTTGATCGCAACCACAGCGTCGCTTCCAGGCACGTGAAGCACACTCTCGATGTACAAGTGAATGGCCACTCTTTGATCTTGCATGGTGTAGATGAATGCTCCAAGATTGCCAAGAAGCTTGGCGACGTTTGGCGGGCAACAGGCGACGTCGAACCACCGACTCCGCTCCTTCGGTCGGCCTGTGAACGTGCGAAGAGGGTTCTCATAGTAAAACGACTCTCCGTCTAGACCGATCGCGCCAAGGAAGCCGTTGTACAGACCAATTTCCATAACATCGGCGTACTCGGAGTTGAGGTTGAGACGAAGCATTCGTTGGCACCAGCCAATCATTCCAAAAGTTGCGCAAGTCTCAGCATAGCAGACACCACCCTCTTCGGTATCCCCGAGCACGTATGGGTGTCCAAATCCCTCCCATTGACGGACAGAACCCAGTCCGCCCGTGATGTACATCTTCTTGTCGACCATATCTCTCCATAGCGCGGCCAGAGACTTGTGGATACCTTCATGCTTTGTCAAACGCACGAGGTCGGTTGCGGCGGTCATGAAGTACATGGCTCTGACAGAATGACCCACCAATTCAGTCGCATCTGCTAGCCGCCGATCGGCTTGGTGGTAGCCGTAGTCTCTAGGCATCCGGTAAGTCGGTCTGAACTCAAAGCTGAGCCAATCCCCAGGATCGTTTCCTCTGGCCCAAGCTTCTTTGTCAAAGTAGATCTCGTCCTTCTCATCTCTTGTTCCGCGCTCGAGGATGAAGTACTGAGCTACTTGCAGAAGAAGGGGGTCCTTGGTCATTTCGTATAGCCTCAACAATCCAATTTCGATTTCTTGATGGCCAGGATAGCCGCGTCTCTTCCCAGGCTCTGATCCAAAGATTGAATCAATATGCTGCACAACTTTCATGACCGGTTCCAGAAGCCGTCCGCTGCCGGTCAAGGTCTCGTAGGCGACACATGCTTCGATGAGGTGGCCGATACAGTACAGTTCGTGCATGTCGCGGAGATTCGTCCATCGTTTTTCGATTCCTCGCACGGTGTAATACGAATTGATGTAGCCATCTGGGTGCTGTGCTCCGCGTATGTTGTCCACGGCCTCTTCGACATTCCTCATCATCTCCTCGTCGGCGTGTGTCATGAGGAAGTAGCACGCCGCTTCGGTGGCTTTGTAGACATCGCTATCCCAAAACGGCTGCACAAGGTTGTTAGCAGAAGCCTATGTGCCTTGGAGTTCCAATATGAACTATAGCTTTTACTCACGTGGGGCTGGGGTTGGTGGCCTTCTTTCCATTTCAAACAGTCCCAGTGGCCTGATTCTTTTTGGGCTTTGACCAGAGCGGGTATAGTTTTCAATCGGCCACTGTCACGTAACTGCGCCCAGAAGGAAGATGTGATCTCGACATTTCGCGTGGGGACCTCCATGATGAGTTACCTCCAACACCAAAACTGATGCTCACTGTTAGATCACGAAGAAAAAATTGGAAATATGAAGAATCCCAAGCGAAAGCCTCAAAAGTCAGGGATAATGCAAATGAGGGGATCTGAGGAGTCTCAAACAGTGCCTACGAAGCGCTCCAATAAGATTCATGTGGCGAGTGTTGGCACCTCATACGTCACTTGCTGAGACCATCCAACACCCGATCTGCAACCTGCAGTAGCTAAAATGTAGTTCTTACAACCAACTCTATCCCACCCTACAGTAGATTGTGAAGCCGGCAAGGATTGGAGCCGCATGCCGCGGCAAGCGTGGGGTCCGACATCAACAATGCGGGGTAATATCGCCTGTTTATATGCGAGGTTATTGATGCGTACTGCATGTTTAATGGATGCACTTAGCCTAAGATGTCATCTTCCAAGCAGCTGTCGTACCGAATGCGAAATGCAGATGGATTCCTGTGAAGCGTCACGAGACCTCTGGACACAGAATCGCGGGGGTGTTGAGGATTCGACTCCTAGAATTTCTCCGATTGCAGGCCATTAAATGACATGAAGGTAGGGGAGTATTGTGGCTGTACTCTGAGCACACGCTCATCCCAACAATACCACAGTGAGTCCAGGATCATATGGGCATCCATGGATACCCAATGGAAGGCGAGTTTTCCCATCGGCTTTGGAGAGGCTTTACTGGACTGCCCTACTCGAATGATCATATGTTTTGCCACATGCCTTTCTCCACTGTCAGACTACATCTTGGGACGTGACAACCGGGATACATGTCAGAAGACATCGAGCTGCATTGAGGTGTACTGGCGGGAATAACTCGTCCCCAATGCCAAGTCGGCCGTCGGCCTTCGGGTGGTTAGCTTTGAAGCACTGAGAACCTCCTTTCTGATTCGCTACAACGGCCACACAAACCAGAATATCGGATTCCAGACAGCTCAAATTTGACTTGTCCCAGGAGTCTGGAAAGGTATCTGGGGAAGGATCTCACCATCCCCGCATCTAGACTGTTTACGTCGATGGTCTTGCAGGATACTCAACTGGAGGCCAACTCCATTAATAGTCACTCACATGCGATTGTCGTTTTTTACGTGGGATAGTGTCCTCGCCGGTTTACCTATAACTTCAGAGACAACACGGTTCCTTCAATTTCAGCTTCTGTGCCAAATACAATGTTCTCTTCACCCTGAACATGGCTCCTGGAACCCCTCCTGAGATTTCTGCTACAGCGCGTCAGCCTCATTCAGGGGCCACTGTGAACATTCCACTTGATAATATGGATGTCAAAGAGGTTCAAGTCCGCTCAGTGGAGCTAACCGACGCTGTCGCCAAAGACAAGCCGAACTACCGTTCTCGGTCGCAAGTCACTCTCTGCGTGATCATCCTATTTGTCACATTGAGTAAGTGAATGATCGAAGTCCATTCTCTCAAATGCGATGGCTTACTTCCTGCTCGTCAGATGGCTGCATGAACGGATACGACGGCTCCGTGATGAGCTCTATCAATGCTATGGACCAGTTTCACGAACACTACGACGTTGGCAGAACTGGACCTACGATTGGTCTCGTCATGGCTATCTACACTGCTGGTCAAATTTGTGGAAGTATCTTCTCCGCTGGAGTTATTGACACTTTCGGTCGAAAATACGGGATGGCAGTTGGCTCGGCCTTTATCATTGTCGGCTCTATCGTCCAGGCAACGAGCCAAACTCTTTCCGCGTTCATAGGCGGCAGGTTTATTGTCGGATTCGGCGTCCCCATGTGCACGATTGCAGCACCGACTTATATCGTTGAGATGGCGTACCCCACATGGCGAGGTCTGGCCGGCGGTCTCTACAACGTCTTGGGCTGGTATATTGGCTCTTTGAGTAAGTCACCAGTTATGCGCACTACCACTCTGCTGAATCTAATGCAATAACAACAGCTGCTACTTGGACGTGTTATGGCACCGCAAACATCCCCGGCGACATGTCATGGCGCGTGCCATATATCGTCCAGGTCGTCCCGGCGGCGGTCATGTCCGCTACGGTTTGGTTTATCCCCGAGAGCCCTCGTTGGCTCTTCGCTAAGCAAAAAGACGATGTCGCCAAGTCCGTACTTATCAAATACCACGGTAACGGCAATCCAGATTCTGCTGTCGTCAGACTTGAATGTGAAGAAATCAAGTTCTCCTTGGAGGTTGAGGCAGAGCTGACCCGTGGGAGATGGTGGGATTACAAGATTCTCATCAAAAGCCGCGCCAATCGCTATCGCATGTGGATTCTTGTTCTAATTACGGTGTTCAGTCAATTCACTGGCGGCGCTGTCATAAGTTATTTCTTGCCATGTGAGTCAATATAAACAATTCCCTCTGAATTCATCATCCTGTTTCAAAACTCCAACTCACACATACCTCACAGCCATTCTGGAGACCGTCGGCATCACATCGTCCTCTCAGCAGCTCCTGATGAATGCGTTAAACACGGTGTTCTCGTTCTGCGGCGGCATAGTCGGCGCATTTTTCGTCGATAAGGCCGGTCGCCGGCCCTTACTGCTTTGGGGAGTCTTTCTATCCGGCCTCGTGTACATCCCCATCAACGTTTTGGCAGCTCTTTCCGGTGGTCACATAGACACGGCATCAGGATACGCATTCATCGCGATGATATTCCTTTATGGAATCGTCATGTCATTCACATGGACACCGCTTCAGGCGCTGTATCCAGCAGAGATTCTCAACACCGACATACGGGCTAAAGGAATTGCAGCAGACAAGTTTGTTTCAGGTATCGCGAGTTTTATCAACCTGTACGCGACACCGATTGCTCTCAAGGACATTGGATGGAAGACATACACCATCTTCCTGGTTCTTCATTTCGTCCATCTGGTGCTGATGTACTTCGTTACCGTTGAAACCAAGGGAAGATCTTTGGAAGAGCTTGAGGAAATCTTCAACGATCCGAAACCTGTTAAGCGGAGCAAACAGCTCAGCAGAGTTGTTGTCGGAGCTGGCGTTGGTGTCAAGGTTGCGGATGCTTAAGAATTTGTCTGCCTAACAGTCTGTCCCAAATGCCCAATCATCGATACAACGAGGCTAGTTCTATTCTTGCAATGACTCTTGGATATGGATCAAACTGGTTTCCATGTGAAACAAAAAGTACTAAGTTACTCAATCTTCCTGGGCGTAATGTAGCAGTTAACAGGTCCCTTCTCCCAAAGCAAAAACGCCTGGCTCCTCTCGTCCCATCCCTTGCTATCCTCCGCAATCCTCATGTCAAAGTTCCAGACCATTCTGGCAACGATCAAACGCATCTCCGCATAGGCCAAGCTGTTTTGTGGTCAGTTTCACGTTGTACCAGGTGATAGCCCGGGGCAAACTCACTTTCTTCCGATGCAGTTCCTTGGGCCAACAGAGAAAGGCTGGAAGGCCTCCTTCCTGTCACCAGAGAATCGCGGATCGTCGAGCCAGCGCTCGGGAATGAAGGAGTCGGGCAAAGTGAAATGGTCGGGGTTGTGGAAAACAGGCCAGTGCCAAACCTGGACAAGGCTCTACGCTTCATTAGTTGTGCGACCAAGCTGTTTCTGACGCTCAACTTACTCCTTTTGGTACGTGTTGTCCCAAGAAAAGACCATCACCCTCAGTGACCCTGCGCATAATGCCCGTTGGAACAGGCGGATACATGCGGAGACTTTCGTTGATGATAGCCTGCATGTACTGGAGCTTCTGCACGCTGACCATGTTGATGTCGTCTTCAGTGGCAAAGGCCGATCGGACCTCGTTGTTGAGCTTCTCTAGAGCACTTGTATGGGTGGTGAGATAGTACGTGATGGCCGACAGCGCGGTCGCAGTAGTCTCAGATCCCGCGACGATCAGAGTTGAGGAGTTTGCACGCAGCTCTTCAAACTGCAGCTCCTGTGAAGACATTAGCGAGGAAGTCCGGATATAATCGCAAAATCACATACCATGGGACCCTTCTTCCGCGTCATGGAGTCCATAAAGTCCGGGCGCTCCGTCTGAGTAGCAAGTCGTTGCCTGACCTTCTCGCGTGTGAGTTGCATGTGCTGTTCTCTCTTGTTCTTGATGCTCGTAGGCATGAACTTCATCAAAAGGTTCTCGATAGGAGGGTAACGTCGAATGTTAAACTTAAAGGCCCCCTCTTTCACGCCGGCGAACAGAATTTTGACCCAAGGGTGGTAGTCGCTGTTGTCCAAACAGCCGAAGGGTTCGCCAAACGCCAGGTCTCCGATTACGTCGAAAGTCGTCCAGTTGTACCACGCAACCATGTCCAGCGGCTTAGATCCTCCAGCACAGTTCTCATGCAGCCGCTGGAACAGCAAGTCCACATACTTCTTGATGATAGATTCTTGATCGAACATTGACTGAGCCGAGAAGCCATGGGACAGCGCTCGTCGGTATCGGGAGTGATCTTCGCGGTTACCGCCAATAATGCTTTGCCTGTTATCGCGCATGAAGACTTCATCCCTGCCGTGATCGCCAGTTCCGTTCTTGAGGTTACCATGCAAGTCCTTCCATGCGTCGGGGTGGTTGTAGGCAAGCTCGTTGGGGGCGACTCGCACGATTGGGCCATACTCTTGGTGAAGCTCAAAGATTTTCTTGTGCATTTGACCAGAGAGGTATGCCCGGGTATACGGAAGACGAGTCGCGGCCCACCACTTTGGCCCAGGGTATTTTCGCAGGGGATGGAAGCACACATTGTAAGTGAGGACCGAAATAAGAGTGACCAGGCCCTGTTCGCGATGTTAGAAATCAACGCAGCTGGAATCCGACTTCGAAGAAAAGGGGTTGACGCACCAGGCAAGTCACTAGCAAAAGTCCCCACGCGATGTTGTGAAGAGTGAAGAGCCGAGCTCTGTCATCGAGAAGATACGTTGCCATATTTGCTTTGATGCGTCCAAATTGCTCCAAAACCGATCCAAACTCGGTTACACTTGGAAACATGAAGCTGTAGGAGTATCTTTCCCATCGAAGACTGGACTGAAGTCTCTTTAATCCAAGCAGAGAGCGGGATTCGGTCCAGGACTCTGCAGCCGAAGCCCCTATGAAACGACGATCTTCGAGACACAACTGCAGGGCACGGTTGCATCTCTGTGGGTATCACGCGAAGTCCGCGCATAATCCGGCTGTCATCGCGCCTCCGGACCCCGCGATTTGCACAATTATGTGCATAACTCGTCCGGCTTGGCCCGCGTCCGGCCCATTCCGCCCCACTTGAGATCGCAGATTGCGGCACATCCATGCCGCGGTGCAGCCGTTGTGCAGTCGGCAGTTCTGATCGTTTGATTTAAGAACTTGCGGAGCTGCGGAGCAATCCGTAAGGCCTGACTGAGCGGTAATCTTCATGTAATGATTGGGCGCGAGAACGTCGCTCGAATGCGAGATTTCATAAACCTGGCTTCCAAGCCGGCTAAGGGCAGCCCCTCCCGAAAAAAAGGCTATACGGGGCACGGAGTTCAAACGTCATGATGAACCGGACGATGCTACCCTTGCTTGAAAATATCGGCGTTGATAGGTTCATGCGTCTGGAAGCGAGGAGTGTTCGCGATCCCGACACGTCTAGCTGCATCTTTCTCAGGCCACAATAATATGCATTGGTACGCACCATGTGCGTGAACGCGGAAATATTCAAACGTCCGTGCTTCAAGTCTGCATAACTTCCCCGTGGCAAGTGACATCCATGTCTGTGCGGCACAAACTGCCAATAACGCAAAGGCATTTACAGTCAGGCGATCAAGTTGAAATTGGTGAACCATGACGTGTGCTCTTGAGAAGCTGAGGAGAGCGTTGCAGGTAAGTCGTCACGAGCTATGACAGTGAAACAGGAGTTCAATATTGGTTTTCGGCGCCGACGCGGCACCGACTTCGCACGGCCGAGTGGACAGACTTACCGGTCTGTGGAGCCATCAAGTCCGATGCCATAGGTTTCGATCCACGGAAAGTATTAGAAGGGACTTCTGTGCCATGTGCTCCATCTTCAAGATTTAACGGGGCCTCGACTGCGTTAAGCTCCGCGCAGCCGGTTTAAATCCGATATCACGCTGGTGGAGAGATCATACCATCCTCACACTGATCGAATTCTGCCTCGGACCAATCGTTGTGATTATTAAAAGGTATGCGTGGTGAATCAGGGCCAGCACATCAAGTGAGATCATCAGTCCCAACTTGCAAGAGGTATGCACTACAGACAACTGATCAACTCATTAGTTGTTGCGAAGATCAGTTGCAAAGGGACTTGGCATTTGCTTGGGTCCGTTTCTTGCATGTACCTTACATACGGACCATCAGACGAAAGTTCATATGATATATAATCTAGTGATCCAGGCAACCCCCATTCGATGGGGAAGTTGATGTAGTCGCCAATCAATGGTTGATGGCCATTGGTCGACCCTATCGATCTTAGCTCGTCGAATTGCTACCTCGAGCTGACATTGGTCATAGATCTGTGGACCTTGGGGCTGCGAGGGGCACGGCAACTTAGGTTCCTTCCAGACCGGGACTTTCCAAGAAAGTTCATACTTATTCGCAGGAGACGTTCAGTTATAAGACTTTCGGTCTAGACTAAATGATTGGGTAAAGTCTTGCTACCACGTGTCAGCCCCTCAACTGTGCCCGACTTTAGAGAATTCATCGAAAAGTATCCAAATCGAAAACCAAAAATGAGGAAAGCCATAGCTATCTGATTAAGATGTGAAAGGGTTGATGGAATTATGGCTTAGTAGCCAACTTTGGCATAAGTCACCGACGTTACATTGATGGATACAAGCCGCAAGCACCCAGAAACCATATATGCAGATGCTGACATGCTTATACGTACAAGTAGAATCAGCCACCTATTATCTGTCGGGCGTTCTTGGCATTAGAAACTAACGCTGCTTCCTATTGGCAGCCGGCCAGCGATGAAGCCAGAGCAAGCCTGGCATAGAAACTCTGGTAGTCATCCCACTCTTGCTTGCTTCAATTTCTCAAGATGACAGGTAAGTCTTCAGTTTCACGAAAGGATTTGAATGCTGGGCAGTCATCACCCCTTATACGAGCCTCAGGAAAGCCTTTGAATGATGAGACTGTTTGGGCTCTTGTCGTCTCCTATGAAGATTTGCATATTGTCACGGGCTAGAGCCCGGATTGATATCTCCGGCTTCGCCGGAGCAGTTACCGAGATCGGGCTCCGTTGGACCCACTATTCTGCCGCAGTACGCCGCCTAACCCGGCCTGCTTCACCGCTGTTAGGTGCCTACCCTTGTAAAGTCCTTTCTTCCTTCTTCAGCTTAGAATAGTCAATCGACGGCACCTCTACGCTGAACAAGCCTAGGGGCCAGCCCCTTACATTTAGGAACAAATGCTCCCGATCTCCCAGACCTTTTGTATAGAATTGTTGTGAGGGGGGAACCATCTCTCAATCCCAGTCCTTATTCTCTGGAACGTCGCATCAAGCCCTTCAAATTTGCAAATCCTTGATCTTCCTGCTGGCTCGTCTTCGGTAGTACTCCGCTGCTTCCGACTTGCTCGGAGTGGCATCTGGGAGAGCAACAAGCTTGTTTCCATCCTCTGTTGGCTCGCGTAGGAAGCGTTCGAGGGTGTTTTGTGGCGTCTCGGTGGTGGTATTTGGGTTATTTGATGAAACGGAAGCAATGTTGGCACTCCCTGTTGTGTGGCTATTTCGAGAAGGATTAACGATTAGCATACGACGCCTACAATCACAAGTGACAAAGACTCCAGATCAAGTTGGGAATAGAAACTTACTTGGACTGCATGGCTATCTATTGCGTATGCGGTGTGCCAGGTGGGAGATGTTCGAGAAATGCAGTATTTGAGAGATCAAATGTTAATTCTCTAATGTTGACACACTGAATTACCAAGAAAGTGCCACGGAACGATGTCCTGTTCAATGAGAAGATACGTTGCGATCATGGTGCTCCGGGGCTGTATAAATACTCTCCACTATCATAGATCTGAGATGGAAGATATCCTAGGTAAGTACAGAAGGATGCGACGGGGATTTGGCGTCGAGACTGTTCGCTTCGTGAAGCCCCAACGAGCTCGATTGATGCGTCGGTGGAAGGGGGTGCCCAATGCACGGGTATGGTTGTTGTTGTCCAGTGCTGACAGAATATTGAGCCATATGGTGGTCGAAACAAATTACTCGACCCTGTTTGAATTATGGGAGCCCCTTTGGTCGGCCCCCATAGACACCAAGGCAAACACTTTGGGCTGGCTGCCTTGCCTCAGCAAAATACGCGTTCACGAAAATGGCAATCGTGATGGAATCGTTCGTTACGGAATAATAAAATTGTATTTAGTTGTTGAGTTATGCAGGGCCTCTGAGCAACACATCTGAGGAGCACTATGTGAGCATAAAGATGGGGATGATGGACAATAGTATAGCACATTTGTGAAAGCCTTGTAGGATATGACCAAGCCGGATGGCGGGAAAAGACGTATGACTGCTCGAATCTTTCTGCGGGATAGGCAACATTCGTTTCGCTCGCAGAACCGTAGTCTTCCCGCTCGCCTCTCAGTCTCTCAGAAAGTAAAGCGAACCGGCACTGTTCGAACAGTGTTGATCAAATTTCTGCTCCAATAGGCGTGCAGGCTCAATCAGCTTGCACCATCCCACATGAAGCATCAGGCAGTTCTGAGGCCTCCACTGGAGGTATGCCTAATTTAATCGGCTCATGTACAGTATGAGAACTTAGGACAATGTGCATAAAAGCCTATGTCTATGCTGATGACACAAGTAGTATATGAAAGTGGAAATGTGCATACTCGGATGCTCCCTGTCCGAACGAGGGAGGGGATGGCCAGGTGAGTTGAGAAAGGGTTTGTTATGATGGGCTGTGCCTGGCAATTCGACAGGAAAAACAACAACAAAACTTATGAACATGATGGTTCGCCATTGGCCGCTCGGCCTGCCATCATATGAGGGGCTTGGGTGAGGCTGGCGTGTTTCTGAAGCCAAGTCAGACCTTGGGGCAACCTGTTGAGTCTAATGGGTGGGAAATGGGCGTCGTAGGGATCAGGTGTTGAGAGATTCACCGAAGCCTGCACAGCCTGAGGTATCTTTCGCATGTGAGATCGCGATGCCTCCCTTGCATTCCAGCTTCATTTCTTGTTATGGCGATGTCGTGGAGCGGCTGGTTAAGCCTCCCTTGACAGGCCAGTCCTCGGTTCATTTCGGGTCATGTGTCGTGTTCCAAGAGGGGTGGCTCTGCTCGAAATGCCAAGCTGTGGGTGTAGACAGGTTGCTGGAAGTACCGTCATGTGCCGTCATGTCCTTCGATCTCGTGTTGACTCACGTGATTTGAGTTGCCATGTAGGGCGAAGCTCAGTCCAAGCGGTTGACCACGGAGCTGACATGAGATGAGATCTTGTATGGCGAATCTGTTGTAGAACAGAAGGTGGAAGTATGATGGAAAGAGTATGGGGGTAAAGCGAATGTCGAATCAAAGGATAGCGTAAGGAAATAGAAAGCTCAAGAGAGGATCCCCTCCAAAGGTTTGGTTGATGAAGGTAAAGAGAAGGAGGAGACGCATGCAGAGGCAGGTGAGGAAGCTGCCATTATATCACATTGGCCTGAACCCAGGACAACGCAACGTATAGTAAGCCTCCGAAGGGTTCCGCGATAGTTGATGCAGAGGAATTGCCTCTTCCTGGACTGTGTCCAATAGACTCTCGGGCTTCAAGACAACTTCATGACGGTTCCTTCTCTTCGGCCAAGACATCCGTGGACACCCAAGTCAAGGGTTAAGAATCAAGCTGCTTGTTTGAGATCAGAGACATCACAGCCTTCCGAGGTATGTTGTCCATTTGCCCCCCCCCCCCCCCCCCACGCCAGGTGCCGACTTTCCTTACAACAGGGCTGGCTATTTCAAGTCAGTCTTGGCGGTAAGCTGTCTGAGTTCTAAGACACGACTCCGCTTTTGTGGCGTGAAAGATCCCCTGTCACTGTCGTGCATGTGCTGCTAACGTTTAGTATGAAAGACGACTTGAAATGGAATGAGCTGATTTGGGCTTCCGTCCATGCAGAGGATTTTGAACCCAGGTTGCACGCTTTCTGGGCCTGGGGGGAATAGGAATGGGCTTCGTAGTTGTTCTCAATCTCGTCCGTCTAGGTTTACGGTAGCTTCGCGCAATGTAAAAAGTGTTTTGTCCTCACGGCACTGGCCGTTGTAGCGTTCATGCATATATATTCTCGACAAGCCAAGTATTCAGGTGGAAGATTATTAGATTTGGGCCAAATGTGTCTTGGTTATCGTCTGCGAGTTTTTCCCGCATGGCGTATTCAACCACGCAGTCCCACCACAGACTTTAGCTTCATCACTTCTTACTTTCGGTCGCATCATCGGCAATACCGATCACAGCGCATCAATAACAGATTCATAGTCTAATTTGCTCTACTAGTTTCTGCCACCGTTCCACTACTAGAAACGGAATGGTAATATGAAAGACACAGAATACAAGTGGAAGGAAATTGCAAAGCCGAAAATAGAAAGTAAAAAGACATCCATCCGCAATCATCACAGCTCTTGTGTTCCATTTCCATCAAGTGGCCTTCTCGTAGGCTCTCGGCGTCAATATCACCGTAGTTCTCGGTTGCTTCCATCTCGTTCTGCACCAACAGCCATCAAATGTATCATTTACTCGGTGCTCCTCACCTCTCAGATGATAAAAACGTCCACTTTGCCGGATTCCATGCTGATAGTTTGTTCCGTAGATTACTATAGACCAATGAGTAGAAGTATTCCGATGCTGAACCATGTGGCTTGACTTATGCCTTTTTGAATTATCCATTTTTTCTGGGGTATTTGCTTGCTTCGTGTCAGGGTAGAATGAATCCCCACAGTCCTGTTGCCTGTCTTCGAGCATAGGGTGACAGTATCCATACCGATTTGATTGTGCGTCCTCAGTCCTGCGACATTCTGGCCGTCGCCAAATCGAATGAGGCTGATATTTCCGAATCGCTCAGTGCATCGTTTGCGTCTAGATCATCGTTACTAATATCGCCGGCACGCAGAGCGCATTGGTCGTGAAGGGCACTTGTCAACTACCAGCAGTTCCTATACCTTACTGAAGTCACAAGGGGGAAATGAGTCTTCTAGTACAAGCTTCACAATTTGTCATGCGTTCCTACAGTACTGCACCAGTCGATAAAACCAGCTTACCACGTGTGTTGTAAAGTTGTAGTTCATATGGCTTCAGGAATCAGTCACTGCATTGGATCCAATTTAAGTGGTCGGAACCCAGTACCTCCTGTCAAAAGAGGTCAAAGATGTTGCTGCGATCTCATTTGAAAACCAATATTCATCGATTTTGTGTCCTCTCACACTTTCTGATATGATCAAACAGAATCCGGACTGAAGCAGTTGGATTCAAGGCCTTTTTGACAAACCCGCTCAGCATTTTGAGTCTTTGGCCGGCTCCTCAGTTTTACCTTCGGCGCCCAGGTAACTTTGACTGTGGACAAGAACTTTCTTAGCAGTTTTTAGTGACGTTCTAGGGGTAGTTCTTGTTTAAGGTGTGCAATAAGCTCAGGAACTACAAGCACCCACGGACCTTGGTGCGGAGATCTTGAAACGCATCCTTGAAACATCGAGGCCGCCGCACCAAGAGGCTCCCGACTGCCTCCGACAGTTTCCTCAAGTAACGTCAGTTTCTTTCTCATTTCATCTCTTCTCAATCAATCTCATCGGTACTCATCATGAAGTCGTTTCTGCTGCTCGCCTCATGGGCATTCTGTGCAATCGCACAGAAGCACCACCTCAAAACCCAAGTCCCAATCGCCGACCTCTGTGCGGCAAGCCCGCTGTTCCCCGACTACTCGCTGGCATGTGGGAAGACCTCAATCTGGGAGGCGCAAGCACCTCCCCTCGTCGGAATCGCCAACAACCGGACGACTAAGCAGCCCAAGAAGGACATCTGGCGTTCGGACGAAGGGTGGCATGGTCCTCACTCTTGCGCGGGTGCTTACTGCGCGTATTCGCGGCCGTCCTTTTCCAATGGTCGTGGAATCGTCCTCGTGAGCACAGCGTACAATGCCGAAGAGGCATCGCACATATCGGCTTTCACGAAGCCAGCGCGAGATGAGGAGCAGGGTGACAGTACTCTGTTTCGCATCGTTGAGATGCCGGGGAAGGGGCTGGGGGTCGTCGCAAATCAGCACATCAAGAGAGGACAGCGCATCATGGCTCATCCGCCAGCCGTCGTTATCCATCGGCGGTTCATTGACGATGTTGACTTGGACAACCAGTACAGACTTCTTGATGTTGCCGTGAGCCACCTGCCTGAAGACACCCGCAAGATCTTTTTGGAGCAGATGGGGCAATCTGGCGGGCACAAAGTTCACGATATCATTCACACCAACTCGTTTGAACTGAGGCTCGGTATCAGAGATGGTCATCACTTCGGAAACTACCCTGAAGTTTCTCGATACAATCACGACTGCAGACCGAAGTAAGTAATGCCAAAAAATTGACATAACTATCGTTATCTGACAAGAATAGTGTCGCCTTTTACATCGATTCGGATCTTCGGCACTACACCCATGCCGTGAGAGACATCAAGCCCGGCGAAGAGCTCACAATCTCTTACGTGGACTCGCTCAGCTCACGACAAGTCCGTCAAGACCGTGCGAAGCGCAACTGGGGCTTCGGCTGCACCTGCAACCAATGCAGCCTCCCGCCGCCTTTGGTCCGCGATTCTGACAACCGTCTGTACCGCATGTGGCAGATTGAGCAGGACCTTAGCAATTGGAACTTTCCCAACTTCGAGGAGGACATAATCGAGCTGCTCATCACCCTCTACGAGCAAGAGCGTCTAGATGAGTCCCACGGCTACGAAGCTTACAGGCTCGCTGGGTTGAACTACAACTCGATTAAGAACAAAGAGAAGGCTGCGGAGTATGCTAAGAAGGCCGTTGAGCAGTTGCTGCTGGAGAAAGGACCAGAGGCGAAGGAGCTTGCCGATATGAGAGCGCTGGCACACAGGCCTGACCAACACTGGAGTTGGGGAAAGAGAAAATAGGCGAGTAAAAATCTTGTATTAGCGATTGATAGTTCAATGTGAAGTTGCAGCCAATGAGTTAGTCTGATTTTCCAATTTCTTGTTAAGAACCAACAACCAACAACCAACCAAGCGCCAAATCCCGGACTATCAGAAGGAAGAAAGATGGAAATTGCTCGGTCACACATTTGCTAAACCCCTTTGCCGCTCTGAAGCTAGTACCCACATGTTACTATGTGCGAATATGCCGGCATAGTTGGACTCCTTCCATGGTGTGTCCGGCTTTGCAAGACACCAGTCGAAATTCCGGATTAACTGCAGAAGCATTAGCTAGTAGCACAAAGGTTTTGCATGGAACACTCCTCTTACCTCAAAGACAGTTTTCCCGATCTCCATCATCGCAATTGGCCTACCGAGACACTGGTACTTCCCGTATCCAAACACAAGCTCATGGACTTTGTTCATGGTCGCCAGTTTGCTTTCGTTCGTCTCTAGCAACCAACGCTCCGGCCGAAACTCTTCAGCATCCTCCCCGAAGATTTCCTTGCTGAGATGCAGAGGCCACACCGCATAGTTTACGTTCGTTCCACCGGGAAGAAACACGGCTCTTCCATCAATGATGACTGTATCACCCTCATCAGGCACCCTCTTCGGCACTGAATCAGTGACAGGTGGATGGACGCGCATGCCCTCTTTGATGACAGCCTGCAGATATTCTAGCTTCCTGGCGCTTGCGTCCGAGATGATACCCGAAGCCTCATGCACATGCTTGCTCGCATAGAACGCATCAACTTCAGCTTGGAGCTTAGAGTAGACGCGAGGATGGGTAAGGAGGTATAACATCACCACCCGCAGCGACGCAGCAGTTGTGTCCGAACCAGCAATCATCTGCAGCGTCGCCTCGGACACAATGTCGTCCTCATCCATTCCGTGCCTGATGAACGAAGCAATCATGTCAGACTTCTTCTCCGTATCGCGGGAGAGGCGCTCTTTGATGATTGCTCTGCCGTTGGCAGTCATTCTGCCATACCCCGAGGGGTCGGTCTCCTTGATACCAATGTAACGCGCGACAAAGGGGTTTTGCAAGACTTTGTACAGACCCAGGGCGATAATGGCAGTGACTGCTGTCAAGCCTTCCTCAGCTGACCTGGCAATGTCGTAGGCATCGGAATCTGAGCTCAAGTCACCAAAGGGAGTGCCGAAGCTAATGTGGCTGATTACGTCGAGCGTCAGATATTGAATCTTTTGAGAAAGGTCCAAAGGTCTTGCTGAAGCCTCTGTTGAGAGGTACTTTGACCGAATGAGATCGAGTAGTTCAGAGACATGGATGTCGACTGAATCTTCCAACGCAAGATTCTCCTTTCCAGAGTACTGATAATCTTGTTAACAGAGTAAAATGATGTTTGCTTTTTCCTGCTTACCCCAGCACCTAGTTTTGCCCTCAGCTGCTTATGTTTCTCTTCATCCATTTCGCTAAAGACATGATCCTTGTCGGGCCGTACGCGACAGGCGCGATAGAACCACTCAGTCCGGGTGTACGGTGAGCGGACAGCGCTCATGTGCAGCAACAGTTCTGGCGACGATGTGACCAGGTCATTGGGTCCGATGCGCACGATGGATCCTTGAAAGTGTCAGCCTCGCGTCACAGGACATATAGCTGTGAGTCCGACGTACCGTACTTCTTGCACACCTCATGATACTTCAAATGCGACTTGAAGCTCAGAATAGCAAAAACATGCCAGATTTCAGACCAACCCGAGATGAAAGGGCCATTGAAAGCCTTGAGTCGGTTGTATGCTCGAATCTTCTTGCCAACGTAGACCGCCAGCAAAACACCTAAGGCCGCCCACCGAAGGTCGTACAAGTGAGAAATGACAGTCATGACTGCAGAATGAGACACATGCAAGCATGCGAAAGACAGAAGCACAACTGCGTCCTGGGACCATGGACCCGGGACACCTCTTCATACTTATCAAACCCTCGCCTATACATGCCCGTTCACATCCTTTCCTGGCTTCCATGAGGGGCTCGCCCCCGGATGGCGTTCTCATCACACACAACGTGGCTTTCCCGCTTGCCCAGTCGGGATCCATCACGCTACCATCGCCCACTCTAGCCGACGCCCTAACGCCCGTTGATACCGCTCAGCACCAGCCTGTCAAGAAATGCCACAAATTGTGACGTGACGATACCGACTGGTCGATGGCTAATATGCTGGTATTACCGAATGCAGCCAAGCGGACGACGGGGGGTCAGCAGCAAGGCAAAGCCCCAGCCAAGCCGGCCAGCACACTGCGACTCCGACGGACGGAATGTCGCATTCCCAATTTTCGAGGTGCCTTAGTCGGGTCGGTACGACGTGCATTGCATTGCAGCGCGCCCAATAGCGCCGCTGGGTTCCAATTAGTGCGAATGGAAACCGCACCGCGACCGTGAACATCCATTGCCGTTGAGGATGGGCTTACGGGGAGCTGGGAGGAGGGGGGGAGGGCTAATGCACCGAATCGGGGTCATCACAGGTATTGCCGCTTCACCGGGAATGGAGCCAAGGTGGGGTGGAGGAGGAGGGGATTTTCGTGTCCAAGTCATGAAATCCTACTGCAGGCGTATGAGGAGGGGGTTTGAGACTCGTCGTAGCTAGTCTTGGCAAGCTGTCGTGATGCTCTCTTCTCGTAGCCTCGTTCCCAGTGAAACCGGTCTAGATGACCCTCTCCGAATGCGAGGTGTTGTACTGGGTTTTTGCAATGAGAGGCGGAGCCCGTTTGGGTATGGGTCTCTCAATCCTTCACCGTAGATCATCAGAAATTCTGCCCGAATGCCAGAGCGAAGGCTGTTTCACTCATTCTCCTATCGCCGACTCACCGGATGCACGCACAGTCAGGGGTCAAACTCTAGCTTTGCATAAGCTTAAGACATCACCGACTAGTTGGAGCCAGGTTGTGCAGCAAATCACTGATTCCAGAAAGTCCTTCTGACGTGTGGTGCATTAGGTTCATTCTATTTTTCAAATTGTAATCTTGTAATCATCTGTCATAACATCCTGTACCCTGTCATACACGACTGTGGTGCCTTGAAACGCCAACGACTCCAAATTTCCATCAAGTGAATTATTTACTCCTGGGCGGAGTTGAGAATATTGGCACCAGCCTTCTTCTTCCTGCGGCGATCCCTGCGGCCAGCGGGGGGAGTGACTTGAGGAGGAGGGCTGTTGGGGGCCGGGACAACGGCGACGGGCACAGCCGGGGCCGGGGCCGGAGCCGGAGCGGCGGCTGGGGGTGCTGGTGCCGGAGCAGCGGCGGGAGGAGGAGAAGCAGGAGCTCCAGCAGCAGGCTCAGGTTGAGTAGGGTTCGCAGCCTCAGGCCAGCCAGCAGCAGGTTGCTCCGCGGATGGCTGGGCATTAGGATCGGCGGGCACAGCAGCAGCAGGTGGTGCAGCAGGTGCAGCAGCTGGGGGAGCAGCAGCTGGTGGAGCGGCAGCAGGCGGGGCAGGTGCTGCGGCAGGAGGAGCAGGAGCAGCAGGCGCCGGAGCAGCAGCCGGGGGTGCACCAGCAGCTGGGGCCGCGGGAACAACAATGCCTGGCGCAGGGGCAGGAGCGGGGGCCGGGGCAGCAGCTGGGATGACAGTGACAGGAACTGCCTGGACAGCGGGCTGGGAGTAGGCTGCGATACCCTGATCGAGGACGTTCTCAAGCTGAGCTCTGTCCTCCTCGGCGATTCTCTGTCCAACTCTGGGGACCTTCTCTTCAAGCGCGGCAGTGAGAGCCATGGTGGAAATCTTCTGCCTTTGGAGAGAATCCAAGGCAACACCGCTCACGCCCAGGTTGTCAAGAACAGGCTTCCTTGAGACGAGATCAGAGACCGTGGTGGTCGTCTGATCGAGGAGACCATCGGTGATGCGGCGAAGTCTGGCAGCTCTGATGGCCCCAAGGCTTCCGGATTGCTGGATCTGAAGAGTGGCCTGGTTGGTGGTGGCCTCAGCCTGCTGAGAGAAGACGAGGAGGTTGTTGGCAGTGACCGGACCGCCATCAAGAGCAAGGACGGCGGCGTCAACCTGGGCAAGTGACTGAGAGACCGGAGCAAGAGCAGCCTCGATGTCGTCGAGGTTGTCGCGAGCCTTGATAGAGTTAACCGGCGCAGTGGCGATGATCGCCGACTGGCTGAGGAGGGCAATGACCAGAGGAAGGGTAAACATTGTGAAGAAGGTTGGATGGCAGACAAAGGGTCTTGAGAGTTTGTGGAGATATAGCGTAGCTTTGGAGGCAACCAAGCTTCTTGACTTTGCTTTCTTTGTCTGATGCTCCAAAAGAAAAGGTTCTGTCGTCGGGAGATCGAATGGGTTTATAACCTTCGTTCGGGCTGTCTGTGATGATGAGGAGCTTGGATCATGATTAGGACCATGATAGAGTAGGTGCAATGTCGTTAGCTCCTGTCAGACTCGGCAGACGCAGACCGTGAGACACTTCCGTGAACTGAATCTGGTGAGGACCCGTGGTCTACAGCTGGTGATCGATGTAGACTGCAGTTGAGCCTGGCCTGGACCTTCGCAACTCTGCGTCCCCGACGCTGTTGTCGACTGTCGGGCGGGCTGTCAGAGTCCGTGTTTGACGTCCGTGTCTCTCGGCCGGGAGGTACTCGAAGGTGTCTACACCCATTCTTGACAGCGGAACAGTACAAAAGTACTCAACGGCTGTCCGCCGGCTTCCGAAAAGGGAACAGACTTCTGTATCCGGGGGAAGGTCTTGATCTGTGCGAGCAGCTCCCCGCAGGAAGGGTAGGCAAGCTGCCGATGCATCAGGGATGCGGCCCTAGCAAACCTCGTGCGGTGAGGGCCGCAGGTAGGCATGAAACCAGATCCTGTCTCTTCCTAGAGGCAGACAACAGGGTCGGCAGCAGGCGACAGGTCGGGGAGTTTCCCAAGAGGCCATCCCAGGGCAAGCTGTCATACGCCAAATCATGGGATGAACGTCGAGCTTAGTCCAATGAGGGACTAGACTGTGCGTCCGGGGACGCAAGATGGAAGCACGAGCGCGTTTCGACGGTGTAAAGTGATTGTGAGGGGATTTTGAGTGACATGGTCTCAGTGTATGCAGTCAAGAGCTCGGGCACAGCTGCGCCTCCTAAGGCACCAGCAAGCAGCGACAGTAGTCGATATGCTCGTCAACCCTATTTCGCGGACAGCTGCAGTGCGTCGACGCCAGTCCGATGTTTTGGTGCTCGCGGCACGTCCCCGCAGACTGCCATCGACGAAGCCCTATTGGATATCAGCCTCGTGGAAACAGGTTGTGATAAGGTGTCCGGCTGCGCAGCCCGAGAGGTTCATAGCTTGTTGCCATCGCCAAGGACATAGCTCCCCGACCCTTGTGATCATAGCTTTGTCAGGTTGACAGCATGTAAGTCAGCCAGGGCCATCTCAGGAATATCGGATCGTTGCAGTTGCCTTTACAGACAAGACATGGAAGATCTGGCCGGCCTCATCCACCATGAACTTTGGTCAAGAGACTTTGCGATAGTTCTTCCCATGTTGATGATGGATGCAACAAGCCTTTTGACGTTGCCGAACCATAACCTTGAGGTTATTTGCAGCATCCATCTATAAGCGCCATCTATAAGCGTGATGTTTCCCTTTCGCCTCCTGCATGAATTACAAATGGCTAGATCTGCAGAAACGCTGCCAAAATGGCATTCGGTATGCACCTGCACGAAAGACGCAAGAGGACCAGCGTGCAGAGCTCACTGCATAGCGCCATCGATACTGAGCTTCCTAAATGGGCACCGAGAAGCCCACCAGGAACATCTCACGCGGGCACCTGGAGGACGGTGATGAGTCAGACCGAATGGCTTCCGTCGCCTGTGGAATCCATGGATCGGGGGCCCACCGGTGTCACCAGGCCGGCGTCCCCGCTTCTCTAGGCAGCGTACTACCATGACCGAACAAGTCAGTACTTGAAGGCTCCGTATCCGCGACTGGAGTAGAAACCGAGACTTCGACCCGAACACGACCTGGGACAAAGCAGACGTTGGAGAAGTTCGCCGTTGCAAGCATGCCAATCGACGTCCAGCCCATCGTGGCAGCCGATCTCCGGCGCTGCGCCGAAATCGAGCACGACGCGTTCGCAGAAAGCCCATCCTATCCTGTGCTGTTTCCCGGGCCCTTGCCAGACGATCCCTTGGCCCTCCGAGTCGAGGGCCTGGAGAAGGAGCTTCGGGAGGATCCGACCGTGCGCATCCTCAAGGCTGTGGACACAGAGCTTCAAGGCGACGAGGCGATTGTGGCATGGGCCAAGTTCAACAGTTATCCGGAGGGACTGCCGGTGCCCAAGCCACGTGTACCACCGCCAGGATCCAACGCTGAGGCGTGCACAGCATTGTTTGTTGGCATAGACAAGATGCGGGAGCGTTTGATGACAGGCAAGCCGTGTGTCTGTAAGTGGCCACTACTCCACCCGTCAGACTGGCTGTCAGACTGGCGCAACAACGACTGACGACTAATGCGGGACGAAGACTTGCATATCCTGGTGACAGATCCAAAGCACCAGAGACGGGGTGCTGGGCTGCAGTTGATGACCCCGCTGATGCAGGAAGCAGTCAGGCTGGGCGTGCCCGCGTACCTGGAGTCCTCTGTGCCTGGGCATCGGCTTTACCAAAAGGCAGGGTTCCGTGATATCGATGAGCACCGGGTGGACTTTAGCAAGTTTGGGCAAGAAACGCCTCATCTAAACTGGGCGATGATCTGGGAGCTGCCGAACCGGAGGTGCCCATGAGGTCTCAAGAAGGCCATGATCTCGTCGGGGAGCGTCAAGTCGCCTGGGGCGTGTCTCGTAGGGCGCGTCGTATCACGGCGGTCTCCCAAATGGCCGAAGAGGGGTTTATCGCCGATGACCTCATGGACCGGCGATAGATGTGAGCTGCTTTGAACGGTCGAACGTTGGATTTGAACGGGAAGAAACACATCCGTAGTTGATCTCAAGAAGAGAAAGAGCTGTCAGTCCAATCGCTCCTCCCCGATGTGCAGGGACCCTCGTACTGTGCGCCATGTCTTCCTTTCCACACCGTTTCTTTGCAAACTAAACCTCGCAGTCGGACAGTGCGACAGATTCTGCAGATAAGCAGTGTCCAAGTGTCCGGCCAAGTCGGGGGCCCGGCGCGTCCAGTGGCCAATGCGTAAGGCGCGTTGTTGGATGTGCACTGTGACCCTTGCCCGGCAGCTCTCCGCAGTGAGGTGGGCGGCGGCGGGTGCGGCAGTGGCCTGCACTTCAGTGATCTCGCTGCTGGAGGCAGGTCGTGGCCCCACCTTTGTCACTGAATTGATGATGAAATCGACCTCAGCGGGCTGCAGCAAGTGGCCCGGACGTTCTTGCTAAACTCCGACGCAGCAGCACCGACCTCACCAAATCGCCCATCTCGACATTCTCCATGGGCCGCAACTCTGGGATAGAGCTCCCACTTCACAAAGCTCACAGACCGCCGCAATGTCTTACGTAGCACCCATTCATCGGCCCAGCAGCATACGCCATGCATTGAGACTGCGGCTGACAGAAGACGAGGAAAGCTTGGTGGTATCGTAAGTCTGCCCTCCTCTGCCTTTGCCTGTGCCCCTCCATCTGCGGGACAACCTCGAGATAGCTATCGCGACAGTCGCTGTCTCTGCCCTCCACATGCTAACCTTCTCCAAGGAGATCCAACAGGCTGGAAGTATGGCGCGTCACGCCCACCGACATGTTCATGCTGGGCTCCGTCTCCATTTACGGGACAGTCCTCCTCCTTCAACGCCTCACTCCGAAAGACTCCAAGACCGACTTGTTGTTCGTCGGCACCGACCGATTCCAATACTTCACGGCAAGATGGGACTCTGATCTTCAGAGACTCGTCACTGAGCAGGTCATTGAGGACAGTGGAGAACCGCACATGCGCGAGGCCCAGAGTCAGGACAAGTGCTTGGTCGACCCCTCTGGCAGGTTCATGGCCATGCACCTATGGGAGGGTGTCATGAACGTCATGCGTCTAGGAGCTCGGGCTCCTCATGCTTCCCGTCTAGACCCTCTGTGGGAGCAAGTCCGTTTGTCGGAGCTCTCCATGAAGGCCAGCACCTTCGTGCCCACTGAGACCGGCCACCCCACCATTGCTTTCTTGTACCAGAGTAAGATCGACAAGGAGGATGCGAGGTTGGCAATTTATCGCCTCATGAGCGATGACAGAAATACCAAGACTTCAAATTTCGATGCCGAAAAGGACAGAGAGCTCGACATGGAAATACTGGACCCTTACGCCAGGATACTCATTCCCGTCAGTGTCGAGGAGGACCAGGTCAAGCGCTACCACAAGAGGGACACATCAGCGGCGAAGGCGCAGCTTGGCGGCCTGATTGTTGTCGGAGAGACTCTTCTTGTCTATGTCGACACTCTCACAAAAACAAAGGTGTCTGCTGGCATAGACAACCCGACTATTTTCGTTGCCTACGCCGAGTACGATGTCAGGAACTATTTCCTTTCCGACGACTATGGCAACTTACAACTTCTCACCATTGACACCGACGGCGTCGTGGTCACGGGGCTGAGAGTCACACATCTTGGTCTTACATCTCGGGCATCTTGCCTCGTCTACATGGGTGACGGCATGCTCTTCTTGGGGTCCCATTACGGCGACTCGCAACTGCTCAAAGTCGACGTCACTGCCGGCTTCGAAACAACACAAATTGTCCAAACAATACCCAATATTGCACCTATTCTTGACTTCGCCATAATGGACCTGGGTAATGCTGGTGACAGCCAAGTCGGCAATGCTTTTTCGTCAGGCCAAGCCCGTATCGTTGCGGGCTGTGGTGTTCATCAGAACGGCAGTTTGCGGAGCATCAGGAGCAGTGTCGGTCTTGAGGATATTGGCGTTCTAGAGGATTTGAGTGACGTTCGTGGACTCTTCTCTCTTCGGTCTAACGGCTCGGACAAAGATGATACCCTGGTTGTCTCTTTCATCACCGACACAAGAGTCTTCAGGTTCGATGCAGAGGAGGGCATCGAGGAGGTCTTTCAATTCCAAGGTCTTGAACTAGACAAACCTACACTAATCGCGTCAACCCTGCCGAATGGTCAATTGCTTCAAGTCACAGCTAACAGCGCTGCGCTACTTGACCCTGAAGGTGGCATCACGCTAAGCACGTGGTCAGCCCCAGAAGGCAAAGTCATTGTCAATGCATCATCCAATGCCAAATGGGTTCTGCTTTCCATCGATGGAACCACACTGGTCTCGTTGAGCCTCTTGGAGAATCTTGCAGCTCGGGAGCAAGTGCTGGGAAGTGGAGTAGGCGGAGAAGGCGACCAGATCTCGTGTATTCATGCCGCAACTGACTTGGATAATATCGGTGTCGTGGGTTTCTGGGCCACAGGCTCCATATCCATCATTGACCTGCAAACGCTTGATGCTTTGCACGGTGAAACCATCAAGCAGACCGACGACAGCGTTTCAGTACCCCGGAACATTGCTCTAGTACAGCTGCATCCGCCACATCTATTGGGCCCTACTCTCTTCGTCTCGTTGGAAGACGGGCAGGTGGTGTCCTTCGATGTTTCGAAAGACAACTACTCGTTGTCCGGCAGGAAAAGTGTCATTCTTGGCAGCAAACAAGCAGGCCTTCATATCCTTCCGCGGCCTGACAGCGATGGTATTAGCAACGTCTTCGCTACCACAGAGCACTCAAGCCTCATCTACAGCTCAGAGGGGCGCATAATTTACTCAGCGGCGACGGCGGAGGACGTCACCTACATTGCACCATTCGACTCGGACGCGTTTCCTGATGCTATTGTTCTCGCCACTGATAAGAATGTTCGCATTGCGCATATTGATGTCGAAAGGCGAACACACGTGAATCCACTTCCCCTGCGCCAGACGGTACGCAGAGTAGCCTACTCACCGGCGTTGAAGGCTTTCGGTATCGGCACCATTCGGAGAGAACTGTTCAACAACGAGGAGATGGTCACGAGTTCCTTCCAATTAGTTGACGAGATTGTCCTCGGCGTAGTCGGAAAGCCCTTCCATCTTGATGGCGCCGCTACAACGGAATTAGTTGAAAGCGTTATCAGAGCCGAGCTTCCGGACAGCTCTGGTCAATCTGCGGAGAGATTTATCGTGGGGACTAGCTATCTCGCTGATCCAGAGATGGATGAGAATAGTGAGGTTAAAGGACGTATCTTAGTCCTCGGGGTCGACTCTGATAAGAACCCGTACCAAATCGTTAGCCACGAGCTGAAGGGTGCATGCCGAAGTCTTGCTGTGATGGGCGACAAGCTTGTCGCTGGCCTCAGCAAAACCGTGGTGGTGTACGATTACGCCGAGGAGTCCTCAACATCAGGATCGCTCCTCAAACTGGCTACTTTCCGACCATCCACGTTTCCTGTCGATCTCGATGTCAACGGCAACATGATTGGCGTCGCCGATTTGATGCAGTCAATGACACTGATCGAGTTTATTCCGGCCCAGGACGGTAACAAAGCACGACTCGTCGAGCGGGCCCGCCATTTCCAGTACATCTGGGCTACCGCGGTTTGCCATTTAGAGCAAGACTTATGGATTGAGGCAGATGCACAGGGCAACCTCATGGTGTTGCGCAGAAACCCCAATGCACCAACAGAACACGACAAGAAGCAGATGGAAGTCATCAGTGAATTCCACCTCGGCGAGCAGATTAACAAGATTCGGCCACTTGACGTCGTCTCCGGCGAGAACGACCCGATTGAACCGAAGGCCTTCCTCGCAACGGTATGCATCTGCGATCAGATTCCGACATAGCTATAGCTGCTAACGTCATCTTAGGTTGAGGGATCAATATACGTCTTTGCAGACATCAAGCCCGAATACCAGAGTCTGCTACTGCAATTCCAGGAAAGGCTTGCAGGGGTGATTAAGACCCTTGGCCAAGCAGATGAGCCTGGAGCTGGACTTTCATTCATGTCGTGGCGAGGTTTCCGGAATGCCAAGCGGTCCGCGGATGGACCTTTCCGCTTCGTCGACGGCGAGCTTATTGAGCGATTCCTGGACCTGGACGCGGGGAGACAAGAAGCTGTAGTCCAGGGGCTGGGTCCGACAGTTGAGCGCATGAGAGACTTGGTAGAGGAGCTGAAGCGTATGCACTAATGTGTAGTATGCATATGTACAATAGTAGATGCAGGATATCGGGACGACGTCAAGGACTAAGGCCGTCACACCAGGTGACGCTGAATAAGATGAAATACAGACATATTGAATCCAACAGACGACCAAACCGTATGACAGAAGCAGCGATCTCAATTGGCATCCAATCGTTGTCCCAGTGGAGACGGTTGAAGGGAGCATTCACGGTCAAAATTTGTCCAACTTGGCAGTCGGCTAATGGGGGCATTGCAACTATCCAGCATAATTCGATCACCACTCGTGCCACCCGGAAAGGGCCGGGACTCTGGTGCCCCCACCAGCCAATCATCAAGCACCAATTTCACAACGTTCTGCCTCAGGCTGCCAGCCCAGAAAGCTTTCGGCAATCCTCAAACCACAGCATCACGAAAAAAGACGCTCACTTGCCCAAACGTCATCCCTCTCCAATTGCATCTCGCAACAACCACCAACCCTCTCCCCTCCACCCTCCCGAATCTCTCGAGATGGCGCCCCTCGCACACGCTTCCCGCACCTGCCTGCGGCAACTGGCGCGAAGCAGCCCCTCCGCGACGGCTGCGCGCGCCCTCAGCACCTCGGCCGCCCGGAACGACGCCACTGCCACGAGCTACTCGAGCCCCTTCAAGGGCGCCCAGAAGGGCAGCCAAATCCCCGACTTCAGCAAGTACATGAGCAAGGGCTCTGCTCAGGGCAACCACCTCATCTCATACTTCATGGTCGGCACCATGGGCGCCATCACCGCCGCCGGCGCGAAGTCCACCGTCCAGGGTACGACAGCCTTCTTTCCCCACGAGTCACCGGACAAACGAATCGACGATCAAGACGAGGAAATGATTGAGGGAAATGTGTTTTCGGCGAGCATTGGCTGACGGGTGGTTTCAATTGCAGAGTTCCTCGTCAACATGTCCGCCTCCGCCGACGTTTTAGCCATGGCCAAGGTCGAGGTTGACCTGAACGCCATTCCCGAGGGCAAGAACGTGAGTAGCCTGGTGCTAGGTTCCGCAGCAGGGCCAGCGGGAATTGCGACTGACAATCCGGACCGCAGGTTATCATCAAGTGGAGAGGCAAGCCTGTCTTTATCCGCCACCGCACCCAGGCCGAGATCGACGAGGCCAACAAGGTCACCGTTGCCTCTCTCCGTGACCCCCAGGCCGATGACGACCGTGTCAAGCAACCCGAGTGGCTTATCATGTTGGGTACGTGATCCCCGATCTGAACGGATTTTCGCACTTCCTCGGCTTTCGGATATCCGGGGCCATCGAGGCCCGCTGGGACGGGATATCTGGGCCCTCGTGACCTCAGCTAGGATGCGAATCTGTCAAGAAGAGCCGCAAACTAATTTTTCTACCCCACAGGTGTCTGCACGCACTTGGGTTGTGTGCCCATCGGCGAGGCTGGTGACTACGGCGGTTGGTTCTGCCCCTGCCACGGTTCTCACTACGATATCTCCGGCCGTATCAGGAAAGGACCCGCCCCCCTCAACCTCGAGATCCCCGAATACGAGTTCCCCGAGGAGGGCAAGCTGGTCATCGGTTAAGCACCACCTTTGTACGAGTATAAAAAGGATGATGAGAGGGAGAGGAGAGAGAGCCACGCCGCAGCTCGCAGGTCCCCCCTTCGCGGGGGATGCGGTGTGGATAGCAGCAACAACAACCAACTAGAGAACACTTTTTCCTTTTTTTGCATCGGAGACGACCAATGGTGCTTGGGGTTTGGGTTCCAAGAGAGTCAAAGAGAGAGGTTTTTTCTTTTTTCTTAGACGTGTCCCCGGGCAATGATGCCAATGTACAAAAGTCACAGAGCGTCCAGGAACAATGAGTAGCCTCGCAACTTCATAATAGCCATGCCGGGTCAGGTTTGTGATGTGCCGTGTGGGATGTGACTGGCTGACTGACAGTGGACGGGACAGCTGGGTGCATGATGGAAAAGATGACAGGATGACAGGCCCGGGAGTCAATACGATCGACGGCAGTAATCGGATGAGGAAGCTCAAACCCATCCGGAGGGTTCAGTACCACGAAATGATCGCTGACAGCTTCGGTCCAGTCGCCGAGACTTGCACACTGGTTCAGGCTCGCTGAGTAGAGTTGGGGAAAATGATGGTAGTGACAGCCGGCTGCGGAGTCGATCAGACTGAGCCGTCCACATGTGACAGCTCTGCCTGTATGCACCCAGAGTTGGGGAAGTGGCTGAATGGCATGCCGTGGCGCATAATCTGGCTCGGCAGTCAGTGCTTCCTTTCGCTGACTGGCAAGAGATCGTCGACTCCGGGACCCGGCAGGTGACGCGTTGGTGTTTGGGACGGAGATCTCTGGGAATGGGGTCGAGAGAGGGTGCGACGACGGCTTGCAGGCGATGGCACCACGCAGTGTGTTGCCGCCTGGGTTGCTCACGTAAGGGTGGCCGCAATCTTGGACAGATGTCGAGGTCTGGATTTGGAGGAGGAGGAGGAGGAGCCAAACGACTTGTTTTGAGGAGGTCTGGGCGTTGCAGGTGTTGGTGGGCCCCCGGGCGGTAAAGAGGGTCTCGATGTTTTGGGAGCGCGGCTGCGAAAATAGAGTCCCTGTTCGGTACCGTGTTTGGGTTGCGGGGCGCAGGATGTCTATCGTGGATAGAGTCTCTTTACCTTGGCAAGTATTTTCCGCCGTCGGTCTCGGTTGTATCCTGTTTTTGTGGTTGAAGTTTCTGAGTCTCTAAATGTGCGTGTATGGACGATGTTCAGTGTTCATCTCGTGAGATCATCTGAAGTGAAGAACCCGGAAGCCATCATCATCGGCATGAGAGGGGATCGGCGCTTTTCAGATGCATTTGATGAGATGACACTCTGGGCATTGACACATAAACCCTTCCACATAACTTATTACGCAAGCTATTACTGAGATCTCATGCTTTGCCAAACCCAGATGCCAAGGCGATGGCAACTGTCGCGCTGGTGGTGGACAATGCAGAAGTCGAAGTGCTGTGCCATTGTGCGATTGTTGCTGTTGCTGCTGACGAGGATGCGCTTCCCCCAACACCCCTGCCAGCTCCACATGGCCGCACGGATGGAAGCGAGCCAATGATGGATCTCCGAGAGGCGGCTCGGAGTGGATGAGACGCCCTCCCGCGACAGCTGCCGTCTGATTTCCGAGTTCCTCAAACTCTGTTCGACTTCAGTTCCTCTCCGCCAAGAACAGGGGGCGGAGGGACCACATCTTGATTGTTGATCGGGTGAGGCTCCTTTTGCGTCTTCAAGGTGAAGATGACGACCTTGGACTTCACTGGCTGACGAATTTGACGTTAGACTCATCTAGTGATGAGGAAGTTCCTGACAGGGTGCCCACCAAAGGAGCGTCTGCCTAAGATGAATCGAGTCGTGGCTCGAGCGAAATTTGGACGCCGTGTTTGTACGAGTGTATGAGGCGAGAGATATCTCCCTGGTGGTTTCCTCGGAATTTCCGCCCATCCAGTCGGCCAGCAACCGAAACAGGTAGTTTTTCTGCCAGGTCCCAACAGGCGCCCTCCTCCTATCGCCCGCTCTAGCGGACCGGACGAACTCTTGGCTCGCACATGGCCATGTCCTGCATCACCCCTACCGAGTGGATGAGCCGCATCGGAGACTGCCCAGCCGACAGCTATACCCACCCGACAACTCCGGGCCCCAACCGCCAAGCCGCATCACCATCGCGGAGCGACAGGCGAGGACCCAAGATCGACAGAGTCGCTTTCCCAAGCGAGTTGCTCAGGGGCCGCCGTTCACGTTGCGCCGTGTTGGGATGATGAGACGAACAAACCGAGATGCGGGCGGCCGTCTCTGCTTGCTGCTGATGGGTCGTTGTCCGGGTCGTCATGTCCGTATATAAGTCCCCATCTTCTGTTCAGTAGTTGACAGAAGGAAAGTTCTGTTTCCTCATCACGCATACTCTCCTTCTCTTTCGTTCAGTTCTGGGAACTTTGTTTGTATTCTTTACTCTTCCATTCTTTAGATTCTCGTCCTTCTCTCCGAGATCACTAGGCCGGCCCTTCTTTCACCTTGTACTTTACCACATTTCTTTTCCCCGAACGAACATAAGATGAAGTTCCAAAACTCCATCGCCCTCTCGGCCCTCTTCGGCCTCGCCGCTGCCGAGGTGCCCCAGGAGCACTCCCACGAAAAGTACCTCCGCGCCGTCAACGCGCTCCTGAAGCAGGACAACCCCCTGAACATCCAGGACGCCGTCTTCGGCCTGCTGGGCAACGCCGCCGCGGAGGCCGGCGCCGGCGACGTCACCAACCTCGATTGTCTGCACCAGGCCACCGCCGACTCGGCCTTCACCGCCGCCAAGGCGGCCAACGACGTCGACGGCATGGCGAGCGCGCTCGTCTTCCGCGCCGTGGAGCGCAACACGGGCTCCGTCGGCCTGAAGAGCGTGCTGTGCGACGAGACGGCGCAGAACCCCGAGATTGCTGCTCTTACACAGCACCAGGACCCTGCTTCGGAGGGTGCTGCCGCGACGAACAAGGAGATTACGCTGGAGCTGGCGAGGCAGCTTGCTGCTGTTGGGGCTGACCCCATGCTGGCGCTTGACTCGGGCACTTTCGAGCCTGGTGACGTGAGTGTATGCTGCTAGAGTGAACTGGCGACGATGCTGATGAGACTGTAGCCGAACGACAACACTGGTGCGGGCAACACTTGCGACGACGCCGATGATGCTGAGGGATGTATCTTCTCCCAGAACCTCCTCGTCCAAGATGCCACCGCCGAGGAGATCCAGGCTGCCGTTGACGGTGCCGACGGAACGGGTAAGATTCCTTCAGTTCCAGAACCATACCTTCTTACATCGTGACTAATGCCAATACCTTGCAGCCAGCAACTCTACCGCCGTCACCAAACTCAGACTCCGCCGTGCGACTCTCCCGAACCGCCGTGGAAAGAAGAACCAAGACGCCGCTGCCGGCGCCGACGCTTCTGCTAACGCCACCGCCGTTGCTGACAAGGTCCGTCGCGGCAACAAGAACAAGGACGCTGCCGCTGATGCGGGAGCCGCTGCCAATGCTACGGCTGTTGCTGATAAGTTCCGCCGCGGCAACAAGAACAACGCCAACGCCAACGGCAATGCTGCCGCTGCCAACGAGACCGCTGATGCTGTCCAGTCCGCTGGAAACGGCGGCAATGCGAACGCCAATGGTAACCAGAACAACAACGCCAACGGTAACAACCAGAACAACAACGCCGACGATGCTGCTGAAGCTACGGGCAACGGCAACGGCAACGCCAACAACAACCAGAACGGAAACCAGAACAACAACGCAAACAACGGCAATGCCGATGATGCTGCCGATGACGTTGCTGATGACGCCGCTGATGATACTGCCGATGACAACACTGGCAACAACGGCAACCAGAACAACCAGAATGGTAACCAGAACCAGAACGGCAACAACCAGAACAACCAGAACGGCAACCAGAACAACAATGGAAACGCTAACAACGGAAACGCTGGCAACGCCAACAACGGAGGCAATGATGCTGCCACCGGAACCGACGTGCAGACCTTCACCGGCGACCTCGGCGGCCCCCCTCCCCCGGTCACCTCCGACGCCGCCTCTGACAAGCCCTTCTCCGTCAACGGCGCCACCTTCGTCAATGCCGGCGCCGCCCTCCAGCGCTCCTGCGCCGTGCAACACAACGCCTGCGCTGACGCCGCGAACTCCGGCTCCGAGGACATCACCGTTGCCGACTGCGACGCGCAGGAGGACGACTGCCTGGCCGCGGCCTCCCTCAAGAAGCTCCGCCGCTCCTCCAGCGTCGGCTCCGAGGGCCGCAAGATGCGCATCGCCAGCAACGCCATCAAGACCCGCCAGAACCTCGACTTTGGCGAGTGCCAGGACCCCAGCATCGAGTTCGCCGCCGGCCTCGACGGGCGCAAGGAGGCGTCCTTCGGCCCCGCGGGCGACTTTGAGCACGGCTCGGCGCTCAACATCAACATCATCAGCAGCTTCATCTGCGGACAGCTGTCGTCGAGGTGCCAGGCTTCCGACGACGCTGTTGCAGCATGTGAGCAGGGACAGGCTGACGCCCAGGGATTGCAGGGCCAGGCGGCTGCTGATGCCTTTAACACGGCTCTCGGTCTGTAGAGGCTGTTTATGTATGATGACGAGTTTCCTTTGTCGGAGTTTGGACTAGATGTACGATGAGAGGAACTGAGAGGGCCATGTGAATGAAAAGAATTCCATCTCAGATATTTCTGATGAATATGACGATGATTTGCATTGTGCTTTGTATTGAGACTGATTGATTTACCATGGAAATTGAATTTTGTCGATGCTTTTAAAACCGCCGATAATCGACAAAACCACCACCAAAAGGCAAAGTGTAATATCGACTTGGAAATAAAATTCCAATCATGATGAGAAACATGTCTACACACACTTTTTCCAGTCCACCAGGTCGTGGCTTGTTTACATTTGCTTAGCGCTTGCCGCCAATGAAAATCATTTCACCCGCTGTGGGAATCTTCATGCAGCGTTTTCCTGGATCTCATCTCCAACTTCACTCCACATCTCCAAAACCAAACGCTGAATTTTTCACCTTACTCAGTCACCCTTCACATCCACCAAAAAATCGAAAATTACTCCCAGCAAATCTTTAGCTGAGTGATTCTTCGACTTTTTTCTCGCCATGGCTGGATTAGACTACACGGCCCTCGGCGAGCGGGATTTCAGAATCCTCTCGCTCGCGCCCGGAAAATTCGACGAACCCCTCAAGGGTGAGCTTATCGTCCGTCCGATCGACCCTTACATCGACGAGGCCTCCAAGCACGATGGTGAACTACCCGAGTCGGCTGACTCCTACGAGGCTGTTTCTTACGTCTGGGGCTCCAACGACACCCCGCGCAGCATCACCATCTCATCCACCGAGGTGTCCATCACAGAGAACCTCTTCACCTGCCTGAAGCGCGTGCGCCTACAAGACCGCCCGCGCCAGCTCTGGGTCGATGCGCTGTGCACCAACCAGGCCAACGCGGACGAGAAGCAGGCGCAGGTCATGCTCATGCATGACGTCTACGTCAGCGCGCGGCGCACCCTGGCGTACCTCGGCGAGGAGGCCGACGGCAGCAGCGATGCGATGGACTTGATTGAGAGGTACTGGCGCGTCTGCATCCCCAACGAGCTCAACGCCGGCGCCCGCGCGTTTCTGGAGGATTCGCTCGGCAAGCCCGTTCCTGATGCGCCGACCGGCGCGGAGGCGGAGCTGCCGGCTGAGGGCGACAAGCGCTGGCTGGCTGTGTCGCGGTTCTGGAACCGGGCGTGGTTTAAGAGGGTGTGGATCGTCCAGGAGTTCATCCTGGCGAGGGATGTGTTGATGATTTGCGGAGAGAAGACGGTGAACTGGGCGCAGCTTTGGCCTGCTACGATTGCGCTGGAGGAGCCCGAGAGCCCGCCTTGGCCGCTGATTGACGAGAAGGGCGAGGAGGTGGAGAGCGCGGCGGATTTGATGGCCAACATGGCACAGAGACTGCGGTTCTACCAGCTTGGTGCCATGAGGGGAAATGCCCAGGAAGATGGATGCTGTGGCGATGACGATGAGCATGATCATGAGCACGGAGACGGTTGCTGCGGTGGAGATGACGAGCATGAGCACGATCACGACGGACATGACCACGGAAAAGAAGCCGCTGAAGGCAGCGAGGAAGAGTGGGAGTCTGAAGACGAGGACGAGGACCCGAAGCGCTCCACCGAGCTCCTTAGCCTGCTTCTCTCCTTCCGCGAGGTCGAGGCCGCTGACCCGCGCGATTACTACTTCGCCCTCCTCGGCCTGGCCGCTGACGGCGACAGAGAAGAGTTCCGCCCCGATTACTCGGAGAAGTTCGAAGAGACCGCCCTCCGCTTCGGCCGCACCCTGTTCCACGAGCCCTTCAGCGAGGAGCTCCTCGACCACGCCGGCATCGCGGAGCACCTCAACGGCAGGGCCAACAAGTTCCCCTCGTGGCTGCCCGACTTCCGCCGCCCCTGGCACCGCATGACCGTCGCCGACGCCGCCGAGTCCGAGGCCGCGGGCGAGACCGACTTCGACTTCGGCTTCGACCCCAACGACGACGAGGACGTCCTCCTACTCAAGGGCGTCAAGGTCGACACCATCGCCCAGATGAGCGGCGTCCCCCGCGCGGCGCACCTGCACGCCGACCGGCCCTCCATCTGGGTCAAGAAGG
The DNA here is from genome assembly GCF_026319265.1 of Colletotrichum chrysophilum. Lineage (NCBI taxonomy): Eukaryota > Fungi > Ascomycota > Sordariomycetes > Glomerellales > Glomerellaceae > Colletotrichum > Colletotrichum chrysophilum. Next base: position 256,132 of record NW_026517337.1, on the reverse strand, counting down.
ACATCCTCACGCTGTCCAAGATCCTCGAGAAGATCCCGGGCTTCGAGAAGGCGACATACTCCACGGGCGAGTCCGGGCTGGAGGCCGTGCTGCGGACGCTGACCTTCTTCCGCGCCGAGGCGGAGGAGGAGGAGGTCCCGATGGCGACGCTGAAGCTGGCGTACCGCTTCTGCACGGCCGTCGAGGAGGACGACCTCGACCCCGAGCGGGCGGAGCGCGACGTGCTGCGCCGCGAGATCGAGCTGGCGGGGCGCTCGGCGGAGGAGGCCAACGAGGCGCTCGTGGCGGCGGCGCAGATCCTCATCAACCGCGTCTTCACGACGCGCTCCGCGCTGGATCTGGTGCTGGCCAAGGGTGAGAAGTACGTTGCTATGGTGCCTGATGGATGTGAGGCTGGTGACGAGGTTTGGGTTATGAAGGGGTGCAACGCGCCGTTTGTGCTGAGGAAGAGCGCTGAGCGGGAGGGGCTGAGACGTATCGTGGGTACGGCGTACGTGCACGGTATCATGGATGGCGAGGCGGTCGAAGAGGGAGTCGAGTTTGAGCCGGTTACGATTCACTAGTTGGGATCATCTCCGGTGTCATGATGGAGAGATGGCGTGGGATCATGATGACATGACACGGACCCAGAGAAGGTCTTTATGCTTAGACGTCTAGATAGAAGATCACGGAAGGAATACAAAAGTTTTGCAATTTAGACTGACACGGCTGCTGTGAGAGGAACCTTGATGGCCTGTGAAGGCACCGCGAGCGTGGGCTCCCGCACCGAGCGGCCGGGACGGCACGGACCTGGAAGTGGGTCTTACCGGTCCGTTAGCGGTTCCATGGCAGCGGGAGTGGCTGGCGATGTAGGCGTCATTGAGCGTCATCGTCTGGTCTGTTAACTTGTTTTAGAGCTATGATGCAGCGCTTTGTTAACACCTGTTGTTGAGTTCAAAAATGGCCAGTTCGTCTCTTGTGAAGATGACGCGAAGTTTCAAGCAACAGCAAGCTCGGTCTCAATTGTTATTTTTGACCCATCGAATCACCAACCGCACAAGCAACTTTTCAACGTACACTGCCAACAGGATGCCTTCGTCAAAAGGAAAGCCCACTGATCCTGAGCTGAGGGAGGAGATCAAGGAAGGTGAGAGTGATGAGGAGCCACGGCATTTGAGAGCACTAAACTGACATTTTGATTATAGAAATTAAGCAGGAGCCTAACAAGTCTGGCGGCGGCGAGGGACAATGGTCAGCATGGAAGGTCAGTCTGCAAGTCGTAATATGAACATGGGCTAAGGACTAACAATTACCCAGGCATCCAAGCTTGCCAAAGAGTATGAGAAGCAGGGTGGTGATTATGAGAATGAGGCCGGCTCCAAAAATGAGCCAAAGAAGGGAGAGCCGGAAAAGAAGAGCGAGTCCAAGAAGAAGAAGGAGACTGAAGATTAGGGCGTCAGTCGTCATAATGTGCATCAAAGGGCGTAGCTTCACAGAATAATAAATATTGCATCAAGGTCAACACCTCGCACTTTGTCCAATAATCGGAGGAACTTTTGATACGAGATGTCGACTGTGCCGCATTTCCGTCACCCATGCAAGGCCGGAGTACATTAAATCCCACCCCTCGTTCTCACCTTCTTCGCGGCAGCTCCCTGTCTACTTCATACCTTGAACATGCAAGGCATCACAGAGGAGGACCCCTCAGAAGATATACAGCCAGACGAGGATGATTGCTGGACGCCTCTCCAAAAGGCCTCCCGCGACGGGGACCTCACCGCGGTACAGACAGCCCTTGCAGCCGGCGCCGACATCAACGCCCCGCCGCAAGGGTACTACGGCCGCACCGCGCTCCAGGCGGCCTGCTTGGGATCGCACGCCGATGTGGTATCGGCGCTCCTGGCCGCCGGTGCGGACGTCGACGCTGCCCCCGGCAATAACGACGCGCGCAACGCACTGCAGATTGCGAGCGGGCAGCCGGACATTTCCATCGTCAGAATGCTCCTCGACAAGGGGGCCGACGTGAACGCGCCGGCGACGAGGTACTGCGGCGCGACAGCGCTGCAGTCTGCGTGCTCCGCGGGACTGGGTGACGTGGTTGTGCTGCTGCTGGATCACGGGGCGGACGTGAACGCGGCGCCGGCCAAGACGGCGGGACGGACGGCGCTGCAGGCCGCCGCGGCGCACGGGTTTGCGGGTATAGTTAGGACACTACTGATGGATCACGGGGCGGATGTGAACGCGCCGGCGTGCCGGCATAAGGGCTTCACGGCGCTGCAGGTGGCGGCGTTTCACGGAGACGAGGGGATGGTCGCGACGCTGCTGGGCGCCGGGGCGGATGTGAATGCCGAGGGGAGCAGGTTCAAGGGCGGGAGGGCTCTGCATGCGGCGGCAGAGGGGGGTCGCGTTCGCGTGTGCGAGATGTTGCTGGATGCCGGGGCCGAGATCGACGCTGGATCTGGCGGATGGGCTGGTGTTGGTGGTGGTGGTGGTGGTGGGCAGACGGCGTTGCAGGGCGCGGCTGCGAGGGGTCACGGTGCGGTTGTTGGGGTTTTGCGGGACAGGGGTGCTACGGGAATGGAAGGTGGAGGGACGTTTCTGTTTGATAGAGTTTGATTTCCTGGTGACATGCAGCAGATAAGGTGGGATTCTGGCCATGGAAGAACTAGCGGTGGCTGGTTCACTTGGAGTTGATAACGCAGTTGCATAGCGGAAAAGAAGGGGTAGTCGACACATCTTCCACGGACAGAGAGAGACACGCACAATCTTAGCTAACCAACTAGTCCGTTACCTGGAAGGATGCCGGACCCTTACTGCGGGCGGCGCATGAACACCATCGACAACACCACCACCCGCAGAGCCAACAGCCAAGACAAGATCACACAGGCGCCCCGACGTTTACGTCTCGTCCGGAAGTTCAGCCAAGTCAGCCGACTAACGCAGACCAGGGCATCCCTCGCTCCAGCCCGGTCACGAACCGTGTCTCCCACTCTTACTCTACCAGGTCTACAAAGATACAAAGATACAAAAGTACTTGCAGTGACAGTGACTAGACGTACGAGGCAGCTGTGTGTGAGGGAGGCTCCACCCCGCTGCGCCCGCGTCAAACCGGCCCCGCGGCGCCCCGCCTATCATCGGCTTCCGCCGGCTCGGGTGTGGTCCCGCGGCGCACCGCCCGGCGTGACCTGCCTCATTGCGAGTGCGTTCCCTTGCTCAGTTGCTCCCTACGCTCCCTTCCGCACCGTAGCGGCAGGCAGGATAAGATAGAGGGGGACCCAGTTGCCAAATAATTACCTAAAAAAACAGGCCTAGAGTTCCAAGGCACTGCACTCTTCGAAACAGGCAAGCAACATGGGACCTTCAGATGAAGAAAAGTACCTTGCCTACTGCACCTACACAACACACGCAATACACATACTGTATGTATGTACCACAACCAAACAGTATCACTTCTCGAAGCCAGACTTCCTTACTTCACCGCTAGCCTCGTCCCGTGACGTAAGACGAGCACCCGCTTGGCTTGCCTTCATCACGTTCGTGTGGGCCTGCTGACCTTGACCCTTCCTCCAGGCTGGTGAGACGGGCGTGTTAGTGTACCTTTACCATACTCGTCTCTCCCGAATCCACGTTTCTTTGTGTCTCGAATCCGAGCTGGCGCTGCGCTGGGCCCTGCGATGTCCCTCCTCCTCCTCCCAAAACGTGCTACATTGCGCCGTCCCGTATCGCTGGGGCCGCCTCCACCCCGTGGTCCCTCCCTTGCAAGGCCGCCTGGACCTTATGCCAGGTAGAGGCTTGAATTGGGCCTGTCTCAATCCTGGGGTTTCGCTGGGTCTTCCCCGCCATCGCCGCGATCGTCTTTGGTGGGGCACCTCTCCCCGAAAGAAAGGTCCCCAAATGTCTTGATAAGGACTGTGCTTTGTCCTTCCCACCCACCTCTGGTGCCTCTACGATGCCGTGACTCTGTCTCTCCCACATTCCAACTCTCCCGTCAAAGCAGCTGACCAACAGCGGGACCCAATTGGCAAGAAACAGCAATACCAAACTCAGCAGACCCCGCGCAGAAAGATAGGCACCATGGGCTCGACGCAGGAGGCCGACCTCATCCTCACCACGCCCACGCACGCCGAGAGGCTCCGCGTCTGGACCTCGACGCACCAGAAATGGGGCGCCGCCCTCGAGCTGGACGAGTACCTCCGCCGCGAGGAGTACCTCACCACCGTGCCCATGAGCCGCAACGGCGGCATCACCCAGTGGATCCTGACCGACCCCTCGCTGCCGCCCGACGCCCGCCCCATCCTCTCCTCGTGCGAGAGCATCCGCAAGCGCGCCCTCGCCGCGAAGCCCGACGGCTCCGTCGCCGAGGCCGTCGCCCACGGCATCGCCTCCGTCTTCACCGAGCCCGAGCACCGCGGCAAGGGCTACGCCTCCACCATGATGAGCCTGCTCGGCCCGCGCCTCGGCGGCTGGCAGGGCGCCCGCATGGCCAAGGGCGAGCAGTGGGGCGACATCCGGGACGGCGAGGTCGCCTTCTCCGTGCTCTTCTCCGACATTGGCAAGAAGTTCTACGCGAAGCAGGGCTGGCACCCGTACGAGAGCGCGCACCTGTCGTTCCCGCCGCAGCCCAGGGCCGAGGGGCAGAAGGAGGGCAGCAAGGCGAAGCCGGTGGGATACCACGAGCTGGCGGAGCTGAGCCACGTCGACGAGAAGTTGCTGCGGGCGAGGCTGTCGAAAGAGTCCAAGGGGAGCAAGACGCGGGTGTCGTTGCTGCCGGATATTGATGCTATCTTGTGGCACCTGATGCGCGAGGACTTCATGACCAAGCACATTTTTGGAAAGACACCGACGGTTAGGGGAGCTGTTGTCGGGGAGCGCGGGGAGAGGGTGTGGGCGGTGTGGACGAGGGGATACTATGGTGGATTGAAGAAGCCTGAAGGCAACACCATGCATATCTTGAGGTTGGTTATGGAGAACGAAAACAGCAGCGATGAGTATGTCCAAGACGCTATTCACGAGCTCTTGACGCTGGCGAGAGCGGAGGCGGCCGAGTGGAAGTCGAACAACATTGAGCTGTGGAACCCCGACTCCAGAGTGAGAGGGCTGATTGAAAAGGCGGGCATCCCCCACGAGTTTGTTGAAAGAGAGACTGATAGCATTGCGAGCCTGATGTTTTACGGCGATGGGGATGTGGAGTGGGTGCTGAACGAGAAGTTTGGTTGGTGCTAGACGACGAATCATCATACACGGAACATGCATATCACGGTTGTGGGGAATCCATTACACGGAACGGAATTCGGAGTACAGGACAAGCGTCCAAATTGGCATGGCAAGGTATCATTAACAAATGATCTATGAACCGTCTAACCTTGATCACTTCCCACGTGGCCCATTTTTGATTGTTTTATTTTCACATATACGCCGCCGCATTAGTGACCGTGGCCGTCATCCTCCGCCCTCTGCTCGGGATCCAGCTTGATCAGGGTATCGATACGCATGATGCTGATGCAAGCCTCCACGGCACTCTTGAGTTGCCGGATCTTGCTGATGCTGGGCTCCAAAATACCAGCCTTGACCTCGTCAATAACCTTGCCCTTCGTCAGGTCGAGACCGTAGTTCTTGTACGCCTTCTTGCGGGCGACAATCTTCTCGTCATCGTTGCCCTCGCCCTCCTGGATGCGCTGCGAGAGCGCGTGCCGAGAACGCAGCTGAGCGACGAGCTCTGAGGCGTCCTTGGCCGCGTTGACAGCCAGGGTCTTGGGGATGACGAGCAGGGATTGGGCAAACTCGCCGATGGCCAATTGCTCGCGGGAACCGACGGTACCGGCAAACTCCTCGAGGTAGATGTGCAGAGCAGTCTCGACGGCACCGCCACCGGGCACGATGCTGCCACTCTCGAGCGTTCTCTTGACGGCGTTGAGGGAGTCGTGGATGGAGCGCTCCATCTCGTCCAGGGTGAAGTCGTTGGGACCGCGGAGGATGATGGATGCTGAGGAGTGGGTCTTGGTGCCCTTAACGAGGATGCACTCGTCGTCTGAGATGCGCTCCTGGACAACCTCCTCCGCGTGTCCAAGGTACGCGGGGTCGAACTTCTCGTCGCCGTTAAGGTCGGACAGTGTGCTGAGAAGGGTAGCGCCGGTAGCCTTGGCAATTCTGCGGAGGTCCTCCTTCTTGCATCTGCGAACACCCATAGCGCCCCTCTCAACGAAAGTCTTCAGAACCATGTCGTCGATACCCTTGGTAGTAAGGATAACGTTGGCGCCAGCCTTCAGGATCATGTCTACCCTCTCCAGGATCATGCCAGACTCTCTCGCGCGGATCTGCTCCAGTTGTGTCGGGTCATCGACGGTAATCTGAACACCCAACTTCATACGCTCCTTTTGCAGGTTCATATCCAACACGGCAATCTTGGCGTCCGTTATTCTTGTAGGCATGGCCTGGGAAGCGACTGTGCAGTTAAGAGCGTAGCCCTTGACCAGAACAGACTCCAGCGAGCCCTTTCCGTGTGCCTTCAGGATGTTGACAGCCTTAACGGGGTATTTCGTCTCGTTGCGGTTGTTCGTGGTCTTGACGGCGAGCATGCCATCGACAACCATGTTGGCGAAGAACTCGGAGTCGGCACCGATGATCTTGCTGGACATGGAGGTCTTGGCAATGTTGATGAGGGATTCGCGACCGAGGTTCTCGACCTTGATGCTGATGTTCTCGTTCATGTACTTGACGGCCTCGCGGAGGGCAAGTCGGTAGCCGGTGATGATGGTAGTGGGGTGTATGCGGTTCTTCATAAGCTCGTTACCTCTGCGCAGCAGCTCGGCGGCGATGAGGACGACGGACGTGGTGCCATCGCCGACCTCCTTGTCTTGTTGTTGTGCCAGGTCGACCAAGATCTTGCCAGCGGGGTGCTCGACGTCCAACAAGCTGAGGATAGTAGCGCCGTCGTTCGTGACCGTGACATCCTACGCCGGGGTTAAGCGGGGTCCAGGGGGGGAGGGGGCCGCCGAACGTACACCAATATCGTCGACCATCATCTTGTCAAGGCCGCTCGGGCCGAACGAGCTCTTGACAACATTTGCGATAGCTTGGGTCGCGAGGACTGGGAGTTTGTTTTGTCAGCATGGATGAAGCTGTAGCCGGGGGTCGCAGCAAGCGAAGCAACAACAGCGGCGACATACCGTTCTGGTCTCTGATGTCGGCACCGGAAATCTTCTGGCCACCGAGGAAGAGGGTGCCGCTCCCTGACTGCTCGAACATGGACGCCATTTTGGGTCCTCACTGCCTGCAATAATGGTGAATCGCGGGATAGGGAGGTGGTGGAGGGTGGATTTTGGGTAGCTCGTCGGTGTGGCCTGGACAGCAATAGAAGCTTCTGCGCTGTGCCTGCCTTGTCCCCTCGACGCAACTTTTTTTCGGACCCGAGTTGTTCCAGGAACCGGGGAGCTGTGGCTGGTGCGGTGCGGTGTCGATAAGGACTGTGCTGCATTTGGAGACAAGCACTGCACTACTGCCATTTCAGTACTGTCGATACAGTGCAGCTTCCCCACCTTCACAGTAGCTGAGCCCACCTCTGATAAGCGCTCGGGCCCCCGGTCTGGTCCCCTGTGGCTGCCAATTGACCCCTCACCTCCCTCGCGCCCAACAGCTCGACACACGACTCACATTTTAGTGCGGGGCAGATTTTCCGCTGTATCGCACCGCCATCTCTGCCCAAAATCTCGAGTGACTCAGGCCGACCCGGGCACCACGCCGCCAATTCTATAAGCCGATACCCTCCCCGAGACGAACCTGCGATTCGCAGTCACTATCGCAAACATGGCCGACGCTGCTGCCCCCGAGCAATCCAAGAGCGCCTTGAAGAAGGCCGAGAAGCAGGCCAAGATGGCGGCCGAGAAGGCTGCGAAGGCTGCCAAGCAAGCCGCCCTTCCCGTTGTCGGCGGCAAGAAGAAGACGGACGACATCATTGGCATCACGGTCAAGAAGAATGAGGACTTCTCCATGTGGTACCAGGAGGTCGTTCTCAAGGCCGAGATGGTTGAGTACTACAACGAGATTGCTGGCTTCTTCATTCTGCGCCCGGCCTCCATGTACATCTGGGGTGTCATCCGCAAGTGGTTTTCCGAGCGCATTGAGGCCATGGGCGTCGACGAGACCAGCTTCCCCATCTTCCTCTCCTCCAAGTCTCTCGAGAAGGAGAAGGACCACGTTGAGGGTTTCGCCCCTGAATTGGCCTGGGTCACCAAGGCGTAAGTCAACCTCTCCCTCCGAAATCGCCTCTGCCCCCACTAACAACCCTTTTAGCGGTGACAAGGACCTCGAGGTCCCCGTTGCGGTTCGTCCCACCTCTGAGGCTGTCATGTACCCTTACTACTCCAAGTGGATTCGCAGCCATCGCGACCTTCCCTTCCGCCTGAACCAGTGGAACTCCGTCGTCCGATGGGAGGCCAAGCAGACTACCCCTTTCCTCCGCACAAGAGAGTTCCTGTGGCAGGAGGGCCACACCGCCCACCTTACCGAGGAGCTTGCCGGTGTTGAGGTCCGCGAGATTCTTGAGCTCTACGCTGGTGTCTACGAGGAGCTTCTCGCCGTCCCCGTCGTTCGCGGCACCAAGACCGAGAAGGAGAAGTTTGCCGGTGGTTACTACACTACCACTGTCGAGGGTTACATCCCGTCCAACGGCCGTGGTATCCAGGGTGCCACCTCTCACTGCTTGGGTCAGAACTTCTCCAAGATGTTCGACATCACCGTCGAGAACCCCGAGAAGAAGGGCGAGAAGATCCACGTCTGGCAGAACTCTTGGGGTCTGTCTACCCGTGTCATTGGTGTCATGGTCATGATCCACGGTGACGACAAGGGTCTCGTCCTCCCCCCTCGCATCGCCAAGACCCAGGTCATCCTCATCGCCGTCGGTATCACTGCCAAGACCACCCCCGAGGACCGTGAGAAGCTCGAGGGCAAGACCGACGACCTCCGCAACGAGCTGCGCAAGGCCGGCCTCCGCGCCGAGTCTGACTTGAGGGAGGGCTACACTCCCGCCTGGAAGTTCAACGACTGGGAGCTGCGCGGTGTCCCTCTCCGTCTCGAGTTCGGTCCCAAGGACATGGCCAACCAGGTTGTCAGCTTTGCTCGCCGTGATACCGGTGAGAAGGGTACCATCCCCCTGGCCGAGCTCTCCACCAAGGTCCCTGAGCTCCTCGAGACCATCCAGTCCGACATGTACCAGAAGGCCAAGAAGTCCTTCGACGAGCACCGTCTCGTTCTCAACGACTGGGAGAAGGTCATCCCTGCCCTGGACACCAAGAACGTTGTCGTCATTCCCCACTGCCTGGCTGAGAAGTGTGAGGATCGCATCAAGGAGTTGACCAACAGCGAGCCCCCTGAGAACGCCACCCTTCCTGAGGGTAAGAAGCAGCCTACCATGGGCATGAAGTCCCTCTGCCGTCCCTTCGACCAGCCCGAGGGCCTCGTCACCGGCGAGACCAAGTGTCTGAACCCCGACTGCAAGGACTTTGCTAAGGAGTGGGTTATGTTCGGACGCAGCTACTAAAAGATGGGGATGTTATTCAGAGGAGTTGCGGGTTGAGTATTTTGGGACACTATCGGATAACGAGACCCACGGCGGATTTGATTCATGTCATGTGTTGCTAGAGGAGAGAGGTAGAGGGTCGAGCATGTTATGGTTCTCAAGAATTAGCGAGGGGAAGTAGAAACATGCAGGTAAAAAGTCATTCGATACCAAGTTCATTACTTTTTTTCAATCCTCCAGTGAAGCATCGTGTCGAATCCGCAACGCGTCACATTGAAAACTGGACAAGAATCATCTCCCAGGCTGACTATCGCAAATAACACACTCCGGCTTGTCGCCGTTATGGACCCTGCATCCCGAAAGCCAGCCCGCAATTGACTTTGGCACGGTCGACTGCGCCCCCCTGTCACCCGGACCGCCAGTGGGTCGACTCATGATGGCTCATTCAATTGGTACCCCAGACCAGTCCCGAAGAGGCAGGTCTCGGCCCCCCTAAAACATGATGGTGGGTGACTCATTTTCAGCGCCTTTGTCCAATCCCATGCTCTACCAGTCCCCCTATCGAATAGCACTGACAGAAGACGCCTTCATCTGACAATTCCTGTTAGTGATCGGTATCGGAGCCGACGCAGCACCGTCAAACGCGTTCCGCATTCTGACTCAGAGGATTTGTCGTGCAGCGAGGCGTCGACTGATGGATGATGTCGAAATGAGTTTGCTTCGGCTATGTTTTGGTAACACATTGCTGATTCGCCAATTGAAGTCCAGATGTGGCTGTGGATCGAGAAGTCTCGGCCATCCTTGAGCCTCAGCGTTTTATCTTCCGCAATGAGCTCTGTTCCAAATATTAAAGTATAAAGCAGACCAGTTCTTCATAGTACACAGGCTTAAATCATCAAAGAAAATCAAGAAATCAAGTTTACTCACAGAAATCACCAGTTTACCCGTCTCAAGTTCATCGCAAACACATCTAATGGTCGGCGCAACAACCACTAACACCACCAATACCAACACAACCGCAGCCATGGAGCAACCAACCACATCCCATTTCAAGCTCTCCGCAACGTTCTGCGGCACATGCGATGTCCGGTTCGACAACCCGGATACTCGCCGAGCACACTCCAAAAGCCAATGGCACGTCACGAATCTCAAGCGTCGCATTGCTGAGCTAGAACCACTCACGGCCGAGCAACACGCCGCTGCCGTAGCCGCCGCCCCGGATAGCCCCACCACGGAACCGTCATCGGAAGACTCCTCATCCTCCGCCTCCGATGTCGAGACAGACACCGAACCCGACTTTGTCCCTGAGGAGTGTCTTTTCTGCAACACGGTCTCGGAAAACTTTGAGGAGAATATCGCCCACATGCACAAGTCACACGGCATGTTCATCCCCGACAAGGAGAGACTTATTGTCGATCTCGAGACTCTGGTACGATACCTGCACCTCGTCGTCTTCGGGTACCGCGAATGCCTCCAATGTGGGACGCAACGCCGCACACCTGCCGCGGTTCAACAGCATATGAAGGGAAAGAACCACTGTCGCTTCGATATTCACGCCGAAGACTCCGAATTCAGAGACTTTTACGAGAAATTGGCCACCGACGAGGAGGCAGAGCAGGAGGGCAAGACGCGCAAGGCCATCGTCGACGCCATCGAAGAGGGCAGCTCTATACGCCTACCCTCCGGAAAGACGCTGTCCCACCGCTCCGCTCCAGCACCATCACGTCCTCGCAGAAAGCTCGGCGAATCTTTGTCTGGCGAGAACCTTCTCCCCGAGGGCGTGAACGTGGACGAGTCGAAGGCGAGCATGCAGCTTACCGCGCCCGGGATGAAGAATAGTTCCAAGGCGCTCACGCGTGCCGAGAAGCGCGAAGCCGTCTTTGAGACGCAGCTGGCGCGGTTGAGTGCCAACGATCGCATGGCCCTTGCTCATCTTCCGGCTGCGGAGCAGAGGAGTTTGTTGCTGACGCAGCATAAACAGTTGCAGAAGGCAGAAAGGGCTGCTAGGAGGACTCATATGAGGTTGCAGATGAAGGGGAACATTAGTGGACGGTTGAACTTGGTTGATGATGTGATGGGGCCGAAGTTCATGGTTGGATTGTGGGGATAAGTCGAGTCATTCTTACGGAAATAAAATTCAAGGGTGTTAAGAAATCCTGACAAAGTTTATGGTAGAAGTCAATGAATGTCTTTAGGAAACTAACTATAATATGTCCTCCTCCACTTCATCGGTGATCAAACTTGGCCCTAGGGTTGAGATAAAACACATATTATACGAGCATCCATCCATAGCTCCCCAGATCTACCTGCACTAAACATCTGAAGTTAAGACATACTACCATTCCAACAGTACCGTGAGTACTCCCAAGGAACTAATTTAGTCTCCAATTTTCAGTTCGCTCACTCGCAATGCGTCCTTGACTACTACCTTGACCACCTTCGAAATCCGGTTGGCGTAGATGCTGCTGGTACATTGGCGAGCCTTGGCTCGCAAACAATTCGTTGCGCATGGAGGAGGGTATTTGGGACTGACCATGGAGCGGTTCCATATGCTGTCCTCTGAGCTGCTCCGGATTGCCAGCATCCAAGGGTCCGCTGAAGGGCTCGCTGGCTCCTCCCATGCTTTGCTGACTATGCCTCATCTGCCCTCCAGAATAAACTTGCGTGTTGTCCATGGAGAACCCCCGTGTCTCCATACCTCTCACCGAGGACGAATTATCCATGTACCGGGGAGTTTGCCAAGAGGATGTCGAGCTTTGCCAGGGCCGAGGCGGCGGTGGAGGACCACCCCTGCTGTTATAAAAGGGATCAGGGGAATCTGATGAAGGGCCATCTTCATAGTATCTCCTCGCCGGCCTCGGTGACAAATCTGCATTCCGTACATCGTCCGCTCGAATAGCCTCAATCCTCGCCTCTTCTCTGTCGGTCATGGCCCGTGTAAAGTCCATGTACCTGCCAAAGCGTTCGATTGCCACGGCGACTCTCTGAAACTGTTTATGGTCGAGAACGACCGCGCTTCTCTCACTAGATGCTACGCTGGGCTCCTCGCTAAGAGAAGTCTTCCGAATGTGATAGTGAGCTAGAGAGGAGGCAATCTGGAAGGCGTTCCGAATTTGGCGTCCGTTCCAACGAAGATGGGGGGTTTTATGATGATTCTCAAAGTGATGAATCGCGTACTCCATAATCCGATCTTCGTCAATAATGAGCTTCGAAGCTTTTTGTCCAGTGTTGTTCTGCAGTTCCTGCTTTTGTCCCTCAATTGCTGACAGTTTTTTGATGTTCAGTCTGAAGATCTCGATAGTTTGAAGCCTGTTCAGCGGCTCATAATAGAGGCTGATATGAATCCGAGATTTGAACGCTTCGTCAAGCGCACCAACTCTATTGGTAGTAAGAAACAGGATACCGCTGTAGTACTCAAGTATTCGGAGGAAAACTTTGATCCGTCAGAATCAGCACATATGACGTTTACGAACGAGCTGAAAGAGCTTACCGGACACCAAAGCATTGCGGTCCAGGTCGTGGTTGCCTCTTTTTGCAAGAAAAATGTCGGCTTCGTCAAGTAGTAAAACACAGTCCCAAAGATGGGCCAGTCGGAATAGATCTGTCAAGCTTCGGTCTACCAAGAGAGCGTTCGTTCCCAAGTCCCCACACGTCATCGAAAATAACGGCTTTTTGTTCGCTTGGGCGACCGCTTCGGCGGTCGCGGTCTTACCCACACCAGGCACACCGTGAAGCAGAATACAAAGGCCAGCGCCCTTGCCGCCGACAAGATCTTGGCTGATAGGACCAGACATGGGGTTTCGACGCTGAACTTTCCTCTTCTCGAAGTGATCTGCGACCAAAGACTGAACCATGACTTTGTGTTCCTCCTCAATTTTTAGATCGTCGAAGATATCAGGTTGATCCTGGATGTGCTTTAGCGATCGCACATCTACCATTGCAAAGTATCTTGTGCGAAGAACGTAAACAAAAGCTCTTTGAGGCAGCAGAAGGTTGCTGATGTCTTCGTTGATACCGTCAAGTGTTTTCGTGTTCTGGCTGCCGAAAGCTTTGAGAAACGGATCTGACTTCACCCAGGTATTTTGTATCTGGTCAGCTACACCATCGTCGATTTGGATTGCTTCCGTAAGTCGGAATAAGGGACCAGGTCTTGTCATTGGTGTTCCTGGGTCCGGCCAGTGAAGAAGCCGAATCTCATCATCTTCTGCATCCCAATCCTCAGAGATGTCAACTGGCTTAGGTGCCTCGAACTCTGACCTCCATAGGGGCTGCCGGTCCAAAGCTTCTTTGAAATCGATGATGACGTCGCTTTCAATGTGAGTTGGCAATTTCACTTCGTGCGGAGCCCACGTTGATCCCATGGGAGGGCCAGTCAAAGTCCAACCATCGCAAGAAACGTGCTTCTCCCGGACAAAACTTCTGAAGGTTTTGCCCTGATTAATCAAGTTGTCAATGATGTTTTCCGAATTGGGGGCAAAACGTATAGGGTAACCCGTCAAATCTCTGATATCTCTTTGGCCAAGGAAGAAGTTAATGACAATGGTGTGCCAAACGGGCCCGTAGGACTCGCCATCAAAATCGAGATAGAAGCAGTCCAAGTGCATAGGACGACGGTTGAACTTGCAATCTTCTTCATTTTCGTCCTTCGCTGGGTAATTATCCTTTCGATGGAGGACAAATGCAGTTTGGTACCTTTTGGTCGTTGTTTGTCTGCCATTAGCGTCTGGCGGAAAGCCATTCACTGGCGGCTGGTACAGAACATCGCCGATCTTGAAAAGATACCAGAGATCATCGAACCGAACCATTCGATGGTCAATATCATTGAACATATTCTCCAAGGGCATTATTCTTTCATCCATGAACTTGACGTAGCATTGGAGATGGTCGATGGCCATCTGTCCAGTAAGGGAATGTTGACCGTTAGGTGTGGGGGTAAGGTGATGATGTGTCCCTTCTGCTTCGGGTGTCTCCCTAAACAGGGTCGAGGCTCCCTCGGTGCTAGCTGACTTGCAATTGAAGCCTTCGTCTGCCGGCGGTGATAACGAAGACATTGAAGAGTTGGCAACGTTTTCTTGGAGATCCCGAAGCACTTTCTTCATGTGTGAATGATAGTAGATCAAGCATTTGAACGGTCTGAAAAATACTCGGGGAACATCAACACTCCAAAGAGGGGCTTCTGTCACTTCCAGCAGATAGTGCAGAATGATTGGCGAGTGAATCCGTATGCGCTGAATCCAGGTTTCGCCAGAGGCCACCCTGAGCCTTGTCTCCGGTTTTGGTCTATTCGGTCTCAATGAATAACCATGGCGGTCGATCCATTTTTGTCGTTCGTCCACAACAAAATTTGCTCTCATAGACGCCTCGGCGCTTTCCTGGTGGGCAGACTTGTCTGAGCCTACCAAAAGCTCCACGATGTGATATAGGTCATCTTCTCCCCAACGATTCTTGAAGTTTTCAAAATCAAATTCGCCAATGGAGACAAGCAGAGGGCGGGAGAGAAGTCTTTCTTTCCAATCAGCAGCCTCCATTCCTTTGGGCTGTCCCCAAGCATCAGGAGGAATACTTTGGTCGTGCATATAAGGTTTTGCCATGGTCTCAGGCGCTACGGGGCCGGGTGCGGTGGTCTCCTGTGCGGTGGTCTCCTGTGCGGTGTACTCCTGTGCGGTGGCCTCCGGTCCGACGCCTTTCTCTGGCAATGCTGCCCCTCCAGCGACTTCGACATCTAGCCCTGACATTTCATTAAAACTGTAGCTGGTGGGCTTTTGTTTCCGATGGCGCTACATGTGTTTTATTGTTGCTTGCAATACGCCGGCCTTTTGAATGACAATGTGGTGTTTGTTTTAGGCGAACCCAGTTGGGAGTTGGTGCGGATGTCGCATCAATGTGTGATGATTCAGTTTGAGAGCTTGCGCTGAAATGAGGAAATTAGCCACATTGTATTGTAAGCCTGATAGACTAAGTGGGAATGAATCAAACCACTTGCGAGAACGTAGTTTATCTGTATTCGTGTATTCTTTGACATGGGCTTCGGTGCTGTATCCTCCGCGGTCTAAAACGACTGAATGGGGTAGTGAATGATGTGAGGTCTGGGTCAAAGTAAGCGCCAACTGAACCCCGAAGAGCCCCCCAGCGAGGAGAAGATCTCGGGCACCTGATCATTTACCCTGGATTGGGACATGTACTTATTGACATTTTTTCAAGTTTTCATGTGCACTCACCAGATATCTGCAAGTCAGCTGATAGTATGCATTTTTGCTCCAGAGTATTTCCAGCCTGACGGGAAAGACGCACCAACAAAAAAGGATCATTTGAGCACGGGGCATTTTCACATCATGCATGAGTGTGTACCACAGAAATATCATGAACGTGCACCGGAAACCACCAGGCTAGCGATAGGAACCTCTGCCTTGAAATTCATGCATAAGCAAGACTGCGTTGTTCCCGCCATGACAGCAAGTAGGTATCAGGTAGCCAATTGCCTCTTGTTTTCCACTGGCATTCCTTGATCATGATTAGTACGACCAAAGGGGATGATAACACTACACTTTGTCAAGCGAGTGCTTTAGCTGTCCGGACGCAGGTGGGGGGGGGGGGGGGGGGGGTGGGGGGCTCCCTGGTTGGATAGGCTGATTCACAGTCACGAGGGAGCTTCCGCGAAATGCAAATAATCAATATGACCTGACAACAAAGCAGGCTCGCATGATTATGTGGAAGGTTGGTGCCGATTATTGGACAGATGTAGTATCGCTGCGCATGCGCAGTCATCTTGCCAGTCGCACAACATCAGGCTATGGAAATTTAAAAGCGGGGTTAGAAAGAGGCAGAGTTTAATGTCGGGTCTTTGAGCCGCTAGCCCGTCAGGCAGCGTTGCCTTCGATCCATCCACCCAAAAAGGGGCTTTCTGACATGGTCCAAGAAGCGAAGGCAGTGGTATAGATCGTAAATGCCATCACCATACCGTGACTGTGCCCATTAGTCTTCCGCTCTCATTTTTGCGAGAAGAACTTTTCTTTCAAAGCGCTGGGATATTTTGAAATTCGTCGATGCCGGACTAATGCGGAGCAGTGAATTCTGTCTACTTGAAGCATGTCAATCGAGATTAGAACATGGCTTTAGAACGTCCAAGCAATGGGCTAAGCACGACCAAGGAAGCCGAGGAGGTATTTATAAATGAGGAAGCCCCAAAGATTGACAACACCTTCGGCGGGTTGAGATTGTCAGAAGGCGGCCAAGTTAAGACACTAAATCATTTCCAGTGGGTGGTATCTCTCAATGTCTTCTCGTTTTACATTCATTTGTGAAGTCGGCGTCTAAGCTCTACTCAGGAAGCTTCAACCAGCGCTACAAACATACGTACGTCAAGATGGACGGTTTGCTTGGGGGCCGAATCCGTCGAAGTGGGAATGGGAGGCGCTCTTCAACGACATCGCTACTGAAGAGGCGAGGGCAACACAGTCGGATCAGGGTGCGTTCGATATATTCAACCGAATGGTCGTTCGCGTCGGGAACAGGTCGGATGCCATCGATCCCTGGATAAACCTAATCCCTGATGCTTACGGACTCTGTGTCGTCAAATGCGCATTTGCTGTTCTGCTTAGTGTAAGTCACGCCACTTCGATATTGCGCATAGCTAACGATTTCAAAGAGAGCTAGGGAGTACGTGGACAAAAGGAAGGCCATATTTGATGCCTTCCTGACCGTTCGGGATGTCATAAAAGAGGCTGTCATCAAAGAGATACACTTCCAGACCGATGCTACAGTCTATCGTTGTGCGGGGGACTTATATGAAGCAGCAGTAGATGCTATACAAGTTCTATCGTCTATTGTCGACGACATGAGTCGCAGTCACAAATGTAAGTTCTTTCCATTTCTTTTAGGCCTGGTTGTTCATTCTAACGTATGTTCCTAGTGTTTCGCAAGGCAAAGAAAAGGGAAAACCCAGAGATCTTGAACATTGCGTTCAAAAATTTGAACGACAAAGCGAAGATGCTATCTCTAGTAGTCGAAAATTGTCGCATGGCAATACTGAAAAAGATCGGAAAAGATTCTGGGCAGACATTGAAAGAGGTAACATTCATTCGATGGCAGAGTACTGAAATCAAGGACCTGCTGTTCAGAATCCACCAAGAACAGTTTGAAACACTTCAAGGGGTACAGAGACAACAGCAGATTCTTGAGGACTTGGGCAAAAATAGGGACTTGGCTAACACCAACCTCCTCCATATGTTTCGTGAGGAAAGTGACAGTAAGCTGCCACGGAATCACTAGGGCAGGAATATTTCCTTTTGCTGACCACGCTTCAGAATTCGAAAACTCTACATTGCCTGCTATCCAGCAGGCCTTCCAGCGGTCATTGAGCCAGTCCAACTTACGATTAAAATCTAGCAGGGCTGTGATCTGCCTTGAGGACCTCTTCAGAATCCTTTGCGCTCCTTCGATTGACCAGAATTTTGGAAGAGACCTCCCTCTGAGTCTCGATATGTGGCGGGCGAGAAACAGGGAATTGCATATCGTTCTTGCAGCGGCGACGAAATTTGGATCACGAGCTCAGGACCAGGCGCACTCCCTTCTTCACCAAGATCGTTTCTTCGACTGGATGAGTTCACGACATCCAGACATGATTTTTGTCGACGGAAACATTCCAGAATCAGCTCGAGATAATCTTTCTCCCATGTCACTCCTGTGCGCCAATTTGGGACTGACCATAGCTAGACGGGAGCCAAACTCTGTTGTTGCACACTTTTACTGTGGTCTTCACACTAGCCCACTCAGCGATAGCTGGTATGGTCCAGTTGGCATGTTGCGATCCTTGGTCTTCCAGCTTTTGACAGCTCTGGTCGAGAAGAACTGCCTTGATTTGGACTTTCTGGACCATCACAATTATGTGCGTGGGATTGAGAGGCATGACACTGAGGTGCTATGTCAGTTGTTCAAGGATGTCGTACAGCAATTCGACGCAAGTACGCGAATTTACTGCATCGTCGACGACGTTTCCAAATATGACGTTGACTTAAGAGATTCATCCATCATATTGCGCATATTCCTCCAGAAGTTACAGGAAATTATCAGACTTGATAATCTGAGAGCTAGATTCAAGGTTCTGATGACTGTTCCTTTCAGGACCTTGCCAACGTTGAGGGGATTTCTCTGGGACGATTATCATCTTTCTTTGCCTCTACGGACTTTAGGAACCCGTGGCTTGTCGGATAGGTCCATAGATTTCTCCATCTCCAGTCCATCAACGCCTAGTATTGTATCCGATCGATTTAGGCAGCTGGAAACGACTCCGGAAACGTGGCATCAATCCGAAGATGATTGATTAGCGGCGTTACAGTCAAAGCCTGGTTTAGCATTGAGAGGAAGTCATGTATCCATTGAACAGAACAGTACCCGTCACTTGACTTTTGATACGCTGTAAAACAAAACACTTAGTTTCTGTAGCAATTTGCAGCAGCTTTCAATTCTACGCCATTCTCTTCGGCATCTATCCCCGTTTTGCTCCCCGAGTGGAGTACTACCGGTCGTTACTTGCCACTTTACCATGGATTGCTATTATCATGGATCCTACCGCTGCTGTTATGTGTATCCATTCCCCCTCCCACGGCTCAGTCGCCGCCGCCGTCGCCGTCGTCATTTGCACCTTAGAAACAGCCAGTAGCCTTCCGCTGAAGTACCACAGCTCGGCGGCAACAGTAACCAGTGAGTACCTTCTTCATTATCAGTACCTGAAAGTCAAGGCTGTCAATCAGACAACCTCTCGTTGTCGTCGGCTGGTATATAGTAGTAAGGACCCCGTGGATCCGACCATAGCTCGTCCGTATCCAATCCCAGCCTCTCTGCGACCATCTCTGTTGCTTCCCGCCTCGCCTGGATGAATTTGGCAACTAGGACCTTGTCTTTTTCTTGCTCCTCCCAAGGAGCGTAAAGATTGACGTTAGCAGCTCCAGACAGTCAGTGCAGTCTAAACACGAGCCATTGGAAAGTGATAAGCTCCCAGTTGGGGACCTTCTGGGGATCCTCGGACCAGATGGTGAAGGTGTGGCCGTTCTTCAATGGGACTGCGCCGTCGAGCTCGTTCTCGTGATCCCAATCTTTCCACATCTGGCGTGGGTCTGCATCCATCGTGGGAGGACTGTCGTCAAACCCTCCCATTTTGGTTTTCTAGAGCCAATGAAAACGAAGTCCGATCCCATGCATGAGCTTCTTCTTGCTGGCAAAGTTGGTCTCCTTGCCTCTCTTGTCACCTTTGGCAGTGACCTTTTTATGCGGAGGCTCGTCTTTAGCTGCCTCAGAACCTCGCTTCACAGCATATGGCCCCATCCCAGGTTTTTCGTCAGCAACGGGTTCTTGAATAGTCACATATTCATGTCGTTGGCGAACAGGCTCGAGGCCAAATACCCTGTTGTTCCACATCTTGCGAAGCGAGCTGCGCAGAGTAATCATGTTTGCAGGGGATTCCAGTAAATCGAAATCACCAGGTGCAGTCTTTTCGCCTTCCGAAGCCTTCTGATTCAGGATTTCCATCAGTTTGTGCTTGAGATCTATGCCTAGAATGGCCCCGAGTGGTTCGACGACGTTGGCCTGGATTTCCGAGCGTCGCGAAAGGGAGGAGAATGGGAACACATGGCAATCCTCGCTGCTACTCTTGTGGGTAAGAACACATCGGAAACCGTCTCGTCTTAGGGCCTTTGAGCAGGTTAGCATAGGGATCAAAAATGACAGAATCATAGAAACTACATGCCTCCTCCCTCTGCGAATTGCTGCGCACCAAATCTAGCTCTCTTGTTGACCTATCCGTCTGACTCACTGCAAGATGTCAGTCATGCGAAGAGCGTGCGACCGGTGATGTCGATAGACTCACTCCACCATATCACTTCGCCCACGTTGCGGACAGCCATCAGGAAAGCGCTGAGCCTGTCTTCTTTCTCTTTCGCAGCCCCAGTGCGCATAGAAGATTGGAATGCGACGAGTTCGTTTCAACCCATGGTCAACAATACCGCCCAGCAATTCGCGGATGTGACCGTCTTCTTATTATGAGTCCAGAACAACGTTCTTTCGAGGTCCTTGTCATGGTGAATAGTGTGCTGGAAGGTCCTCATCACCTCGCGTCTTTGCTCCAGGGCAATTTTACCGTCGTCTAGATAATCAATGTGACCGCCCATGCTTCGAAAACAGTTCCGGAAACAGTCGATATGGTCGTTGTCTTTGCTGCGGCAGGTTGGTGTTGATTTTGTTGTCCCTCGTACGCGTGTCGGAGATCATAGTGATGAAATTTCCGAAACCAATAAAAGTGTTATGCCACATAAATACCTTGAAGGCCCTACCTTGAAATGACCTCTCTGATATGCAAACACCCTGCAAGTCCAGCCTGAAGGTTCAAAGTCAAGCTTAGGCGTTAGAATATCCAGTTTTCGCTGCCGTCGTTGCCGTCGCTATCGTCATCATTGTCATCGTCGTCAATGTGGCTGCTGTCCCACGTATTCACTGTCCGCCCGAATAGCAGGGCTCCTGCCAAAGCAGCTCTCCTTCCTGCTATCAAGATTATTTTGCTAATCTACTGTGATCTCATATCTCAATTGAGTAAGGCGAGGTTATGTGGAGCGTTTCTGCTGTCGAACCGCTCGTGCTGCAGCCTCGAGATCGTCTCCGACGATATGGTCCCAGGCATTGAGCCGCACCTCCCAGACCTCTTTCCCCCCTAAACTTACGACAGATATATGATCTACTAGACTTTCATATCGCTCTGTAGTTAATTAGCACACAAACACGCTTCCCACCTTTCGGTACCACTTTCATTAGAAATAAGGTTGTTGGCGCATGATGCTTTCCGTTCGTGCTGTAGCAAAGTTTTGCTTGCAATTCAACCAAGAAGAATCATCAACACTTTTAAAAGACGACGTTTGCCAGAAAAGATGTTCTTGATCTGTAGTTGCCTGTGATATCCAGCGCTGATAGGACCAGGTGCTGCCTAAGACTCAACATGAGTGAAGTTGGGATAGAAGACTCTGTGATGGATGGGGGTTGATTATAGGTCTTAGTAAAGGTCATAGTCGTAAGCCATGGCTGGCTTGAATAATTACAGGATGAAGTTGTTGTTGAAACACTTGCTTTTCCTATGAAGGCTGCGAGGCACCACCGACGGGTTTACATACATACCCATCTTACGTGGAAGTGTGGGTGAAGCCATGGAGGATAGATGTCTGAGAGCTACGTGCGCCTGCTTCTGAACTTTGTCACCAGCAGCATCACGATGAAAGTCAGTCTGCACTTGATAGGCTTAGGACTGGGCAATACCTGTTGAAATTACCAATTGTCCTCGTCATCTGTCAGTCCGCATCAGCCGTAATAATCGTCATCGGAAAAGGATGCATAGACAGTCTAAATACTGCAGGTAATTCGTTGCCCAGCTCTCGCCTATTCTAGTATGATTTCCTCAACTGTATTAAAAAGGTCCTCAACATCATCTGTACTCCAATTAATTTTCAAAAGCCCATATCGTTGGTAAAGTGTCCCCCCCTGTCTCCGCACTAGTAGCCCAATGTACCAGTACCAGTCGTCGTGATCCGCATTCAAGCCTAGGGTTAACCATAGTATATCAATGCCTTCGTCTAAACCCGTTAGAAATGAGTCGTACAGTGTATCATCTTGATTGGAGCGCTGAGCATCCAAACTACCATGAGCTTGGCCATTAATCCTCTTCCCTCGCCGATCCTTAGTAGAGACGATGAGTTGATTGTTTATTCTTTGCAGAGAGAACGCAATCAATGGAGCTCTGATGTACAGTCTAGAATCAATGCCTTCCGTCAAGGACATATTTCCGGGATGCACAGGGAACAGTGGTGGCCGCTGTGGGTGGTCGTCACGGACGAGCCCAACATCTTCGAGTTCATGAAAGTAGACCGGGCAATTTGAGGCCCAGCTCCAGGTGGGAAACTGGGTCCCGACATGCTTTGGAGCTCGTATCCTCAGGTCGAGATTGTCGACTTCCATCAGGTCATCACCCACATAGGACCATGCAAGTCCTTGTGCGATGCTACTTCGAAACACGCCATGAAAATATTCAGCCCCACACCGTTGAACTAGTAGACTCGCAATCCCATGGATGGCGTACAGGCGGTCGCGTTCGTACGAAAGTTGCTTCGAGGAATATGCCTCAATTAGCTGATACCAACCAGTGTAGGCGAGTATTTCGTCATCGGGTACTGCTAGAACTTGTCGGGGCTCGTTCGAATATCGGATTAGTTTCTGAAGCCCGCCTTCGATGAAATTCGAGCTTTGACATTCTAGATAAAGACCATTCAAAGTCCAGTGTAATATACGCCGAGAAAGCATCAGTTCCTGGAGGTACCATCCGCGTTCCATTAGCGGTGATGCCGAGAGCGCTTTCTTCAGATACATTTCGAATTCTTCCCCCCTCAAAAGCACTGATTGCGACGTTATGCTGGATGATAACTTCGAAGCGATGCGTGGGACAGGAAATCTACCCAGTGGTCGTTCAGTAAGAAAGCCTTCTGAGCTATCGCGCGCAAGAGACGCTGCTATGCAACATTCTGCGTTGACATAGTATTCCCTCATCCTCATGGCCTCTAGTTCGAAGTCTCCAGGATCGTCCTCCGTGGCTTGAATAATGCACATTGCATCAACCCAAAGGTATCGAAAGCCCATCATTCGTGTCAATATGATGGCATCCCTTATGGTTTTAGGTAGCGTTGTCGTGGAGAATCTACACAAACGGCTCTCCAGATTATCTCGGGTCGTTTTGGCGCTCTCGTTACTCTGGCCCCAGCAGTAACTGAGAATCAAATACGGATTTGTCACCGACTTATGGCCCGTTTCGATAAGTCGGATTAAATCATCCTCACCTTCTCCGACGTCAATCAGTCGTGCTGGGAAGATTCTGGAATCACCCGAAGGTCCACAGTGGCTATGATCTTCTTGTTGCTCATGGCAATTCTTCATCCACGGTAGGATTTGGTTGTTGACTAGTTCTCCCAAGTCATCGAATATAGTCCCCGGAGAGAAACCTGTCAGACATCTTAATGAGTGTATCAAGTTGCCATGGCGCCTCCTTCACTTACGTTTTACTTGCCGTTCCTCTAATATTTCCGACCCTTTCCACTGGTCGGCTTCCAAGGGGATGAAGTTGATGCAACTCCAGGAATCAACTGACATGCCTTCCACTCTCAACGAAATGTAAAAGCTACCTCCGTGTCTAACACCAACATCTATTGAGAGTGATGCGTCAAAAAGGAACCGTACGGTCTGCCTTTTTGCAACTTCTTGGCTATTGATAATGCAACACCAGAAGAGTTGACAAAGAGTACAACCTGCAGCGGCGGATTCTTCAAGTAGAAGAAAAGTTTTGTCGGGCGGGTCTGGCTTGTAATCCGGCCCGTCAGCAATTGGGAGTTGCGGCCATTGGAAAAGCTGGCATGAAGTGCATAACTGCACAGTGCCAAAGAAAGTGGCTGTAGTGGACATAGTATCTCTGTGTTTTGAGGAAATGTCGTCGAGAAGATAGGCTGGGCGGAATGAGGAGTGGTGAGCGAGCAGCCTGGGCTGCTTACATGCAAGTCGCCACATATAACATAGACGCGAGACCTCGCATCCCCACCTGCAACGTGCGTTGTCAGCAATGCCAAATTCGCTACCCATTTCTTCTCATTTGGGGCCATGGGATGACACATTCGATCATTTTACTGGATAAAGATATTGGTTCTTGGATTCGGTGCTGTAGGAAAGGTACTGTGCAGAAGCTGCGACATTTATGCTCCAATCAGCTGTGTCATCGCAAAAGTTTTGTAATGTGGCTGCGGTTCTGACACACATATATGGTGGGCCCGAGTCCAAATCCCCCTCATTGCCCAGACTTTGGCTATTCGTGCGAATACTGATGGCAATCCGGATGGTGATCGACAAAACAACGACGACGATGATGATAGCGACGACAACGATAAGGACAACACGAAGGATACTGAAGAAGTCAAGAAAGCCCCATGATAACAGGGACGATCAACAGCTAGAATAGGCAGTAATAGGCCTAAGTAGAAAATCTGTTGCTCAATATCTTAGCATAATAACTCAAATGAGTTAGCCATATGTCAAGGTAACGGAAATGAGGCTGACGTTATTCACAGCCATAATCATAAAGAGTTCCATATATAAGTCCCTGTTTGTATTTGTCGGTGGAAGCCTGTCTTGCATGTCGACAGATTCGCTCCTGTTGGTTTATGTTTTGAACTCGACAGTGACGTTGACCCCGACAGGACGGCCCGTATCGACCAGCCTCGCCTTCAACTCCTTAGCCCTCTCCTCCTCACCGGCAACCTCACCGATCACCAGTCTCAGCTCTCTCAATACAGGCGGCCGGCATTCCAAAAACTCCATAATTTTCCATTCTAGGGTCTCCCATCTCGCCATCTCGGCATGACCGCCTTCACAGTTGAGGTCATCCCACTCATATTTCCACCACGAAGCCATCTCGTTTGTGATCGTTAGCACCTCGAGGCTTTCCGGCAAAACGTAGATTATATCAGCGGCGCCTTGCGTCTTCCAGCCAAGTAGAACGGGCAGAGAAATGATCAGGTGGGTCAGGCTGGTAAAATCCTCTAGCGAACCGATCGAACCGCGGATGCCCCAGGGTCCTGGCCCGCCACAATCGATGGCCGTTGACGACCACAAGGTCAACGACAGCGATAATTCCTTGAGTGACTCCTTTAGAGGCGCCAGAGCAGTTTTCAGGTTTGCCAAGTTGAGCCATCCTTTCGCGCAGTCGGCATCGATAGCGATATCGACTCGCAAGACTTCGAGAGTTGGGGAATTTCGAATGATTGTGGCAATGTTGTCTTCTATGAGTTGGCATCTCTTCAAGACCAAGCTCTTCAGTGTCGGTGCTGTAAGCGATGAAATCGGCTTAATCGGCTTTCCGCCGTCATCCACTCTGTGAAGCTCAAGCGTCTTGATCGAAGGCAGGCTGAAAAAAGGCAGGATGGATTCTGGGTAGATGCAGTATCCGAAATCCTTCGCAAGATCATCGTCGGGAACAGGTATGCTAAATTGGAGTGTTCCAAGGCTGTTGAGAACGGAGCTATTGTTGGAGGAGGATATGAGCTGCCCTAAGGTGCACAGGAATGGGTCTCTGGGAGGGCGAGCTTTGCCTCCGTCATCGTAACTGGCTCGGTCAAAGGTCTGTATCTCTAGGGTTGTCGCTGATGAAAGACGAGACACGACAGCAGCTATGGCATCTGGCAGTTGAAGCTCTCCAGTAGCTTCGTCCTGCATGTTGGCCAGCCATGATCCGAGGATAGCTCTTTCCTCCTCGTCAAATTTCTGGGTGCAAAATTCTCGTCCAAGGCATTGTGTGCTACGCGTGCCCCGCAGCGTCACACTTCGTATGTTGCTGATTTGCGCGGCATTTCGAACAATAAAGCGCATTTGACTGATGACTTTGGGTATTGAGCCATCATCACTCCAATCCCAGCAGAGCTCATCCTCAATATGTGTCGTCATTTTAGACCTCGTGGTACTTTGGTGTTTTCTTTGTGGTGATTGTGAATGCCCCACAACGAAGTTACTCAAGGGCGCAAGTGGACTCTTGCCGCAGCATTCAGCCCTGTATCCGTCATGTTGGGTAGAATCCCCTGTAAATTTAGTTGCCCACTGGCTACGGGATGCCATCAAACTTCACCCGCTCCATCTAAGGTAGGTCGGCCAAGTGCTGTCGGCTGGGTGGTCGAGCTTGCCAGACGCGGCCGTGCATTGAAGACCCCCCGAAAAGAATCCGGCAATAATTCCGTCCAAGAACATGGACATTCCGTCAACCCATCCCGATGCTCTCAGCCGCGCATAGCTGGTGTCAATACGCGCCAAACGAAGCCACTGTGGCGGGGAACACGGGCTAGTCCCGGATTCAAAGCAGGAACACGACTAATGCGAAAGATCATGGCGATGACATCCCAGAAGCCGAGGATTACGAGGCCCTCGTAACGTCGAAACCCCACGCCCATCTCCACGTGCATTGCCTACGTATCGCGCGCCGAACACGGCCATCCCGAACCAGCGAGGAATCCTTCGTCGCTGCTGCCATTCTTCATGAGTGGGCGATGCAAATCTGTAAGACTGTTGCGAAAGGGCGTCAGCCCCCGGCGGCGTTCCGGCAATGGCTGAAATCTCCGCCTTCGAGTGCCGTTTGCTGAGGGAAACGCCGCCGGGGTGGCTTGACACTCCTTTCAGACACCATCCTAGCCACACAGGATGTGATATAAACCTTTCACCAGGTCCTTCAAGCCTTGGATAGCGATGTCTCACTGGTGCAATTCGTCTTTCCAACATGTCTGATTCCAAGAAAACCATGAGCTCCGAGACGGACGAGTCGCTTTGCGACAGCCCCCCTCCTTATGAGCTTCACTCATCAGGCGCGCTTCTTTCTAGCGCTGCAGCCATATCTGGTAGGCTCATCGCTGCCATGTGGTGCTTCTTACTAACCATCAACCAGCCGATGGTCAGGTCAACATCAACTTCCAGTCTGAGTATCCTGAGAAGCTTGCGGAGGAGCTTCCACCCTTTCCAGATGACGCTGATGTCACTGCGCCGATATTCAACGATAAAAGGGTTCCTCCTCTCAATGTCGTGATTCAAGTGGTCGGCAGTCGTGGTGAGCAGAAGACATCTTTATCAATTGGAGACAATCGTGACTTACTTGCTGCAAATTAGGCGATGTCCAGCCCTTCATTGCTCTCGGCACAGCTCTTCGCAGATACGGCCATCGCGTACGGCTTGCAACCCACGATACCTTCGCCAAGTTTGTAACGGACTCTGGTCTAGAGTTCTTCCCCATTGGCGGCGATCCGGCAGACCTGATGTCGGTATGTAAAATCCTTACCATCTGCGGTGTTCATGACTGACCCCATCAAAGTACATGGTCCGCAACCCTGGATTGATCCCATCAATGGAATCACTAAAGGGCGGTGACGTCGGACGGAAGCGCGCCATGATGAGAGAGATGCTCCACGGATGTTGGCGGTCTTGCATCGAGCCTGACCCCATCAGCAAGGGGCCATTTGTCGCAGACGCCATCATCGCCAACCCTCCGAGCTTCGCCCACGTTCACTGCGCTCAAGCATTAGGCATACCCGTCCATATCATGTTCACCATGCCATGGACTGCCACCCGCGCTTTTCCGCACCCACTCGCCAACATTCAACGTGGCGACAACCTCGAGCCTCAGACAACCAATTGGCTTTCCTATGGAGTCGTCGAGTTGATGACATGGCAAGGTCTCGGCGACGTGATCAACTCCTGGAGACGCAAATACCTCGAGCTCGCACCGATACCAGCAAGTATGGGACCGGGCATCACCACCTTTCTGAAGATCCCGCACACCTACTGCTGGTCACCTGCCGTTGTATCCAAACCTGCCGACTGGGGCCCGGAAATCGATGTCTGCGGATTCTTCATGAGAGACGAGCCTTCGTTCAACCCGCCATCCGACCTAGACGCCTTCCTCGCATCAGGTCCCCCTCCCCTCTATGTAGGATTCGGCAGCATTGTAGTGGATGATCCCGCCCGACTGACAGACGTCATCATCGCAGCAGCAAAAGCTTGCAATATTCGCGTGGTCATCTCTCGGGGATGGAGCAAGCTAGGCGAGGGGAAGCCCAACACGAACGACGTCTTTTATTTGGGCGATTGCCCCCATGAGTGGCTGTTCAAGCGGGTGTCAGCAGTTGTTCACCATGGAGGAGCAGGGACAACGGCGTGCGGTCTCATCAACGCGAGGCCGACCACCATCGTGCCCTTCTTCGGAGACCAGCCATTTTGGGGTCGTGTAGTTGCCGGTGCCGGTGCCGGGCCTCTACCAATTCCTCAGAAGGAACTCAGTGTGGAACGCCTGACTGAGGCAATCCAGTTTTGTTTATCCCCAGCGGCGAATCAGGCTGTGAAGCAAGTAGCCGACATCATGCGACGAGAACGAGGTGTGGACACTGCCGTCGAGTCTTTCCATCGCAACATACCTGCCGCCAGCCTTCTTTGTGACATGCTGCCTGAACAGCCCGCCGCCTGGATGTACGAGGCAAAGAGCAAGTCAGGTCGCAAACACCTCAAGCTCTCAAACCAAGCCGCCACATATTTGATCGACGCGAAGAAGATCAAGTCTTCCGACTTGAAGCCTCTGCGGACGAAGGAGTACAACACCGACGTCACGCGATGGGACCCCATCACCGGCGGAGCTTCCTCCCTCCTCGGCACGGTGACTGATTTCACCGTCGCGTTAGGCGGCACTTTCATCGACCCATGGAAAGAGTATAAGCGCTCAAGAGCTTCTGGTCACGAGGCTGGACGGGCCAGTGGTTCAGCTGCCTTGGCTGCTGGGAAAGGATTCGCCTCTATGACGGGAGCCGTCGCCAAGGGTGGCCTCGTAGACATGCCACTTGCGCTCACAGAAGGTCTGCACAACGTTCCGAGGCTCCTCGGTGACAAGCCTCGTGACAATGGCAAGGTCGAAGACTGGAAGAGTGGAGGTGTCGTAGCCGCAAAGGTGAGTCAAGCTGTCGCCCAGAACCGATTTGGACCGCCTCTGACTTGATGACAGACTTTTGGAACAGGCTTCTACGACGGCATCACCGGTGTCTTCACTGACCCCTACAAAGGTGCAAAGGAGGGAGGGGCTCTCGGCCTGATGAAGGGTGTCGCCACAGGCTCCCTCGGTCTTTTTACCAAACCAGGCGCCGGTAAGTAAACAAAATTCGTCCCACCGTCGAATATGTCGGTCAGAGCTGACCCGTGATGACCAGGGATGTTCGGGCTGGTGGCATACCCGGCAAAGGGAATTCATAAATCCCTCAAGTCGAGGACGGGACGCGGGCATACGGTGTGGCAGGCAAAGTCTGAGCTTCTAGACCGTGACCGGCGGAAGCAGCGCGAGGATTCCCCCCGCGCCGGGAGCAAGGTCCTGCAGGTGTTCGATGCCTACTTTGCGCAATAAAGTCGCATGCGGAGTGTATCGTATGGGGCGGCCACTTAGACAATAGCATTACCAAGCGATTGGGTTTCTACTGCATGGATTTTCTAGCTTGCTTGGCGTATCTGAATGTACTTGGTGGTTCCATGCATATGAGAGACATTGGTATGGAACATGGCAGGTAGAAGATCAGTGAGAAGAAGGAGCCCTTAGTCGGATACAGGCTCAACTGGAAGCTCTCTGATGGCTCAATGCCTAACGATTTCCAACGAGAGTAAAAGGGCTCGGAAACAATATTGCGAATGGAACGCTTCTGGCTGACCGGTCGGAGGAGAACGCGACAGATACGTCAGGAACAGAGGACGAACCATCGCCCGATGGCCACCAACATGCGACCAACCACCTCACAACTGAAAGACAAGGCAAAAGCAAAGAAACAAGCACGAACCGATGCCAAAAGTCCGTCGGGTTGCAACGAGAAACAAACAGAAATAAAAACAAAAAGCGGGTTCTCCACCTCCGGCACCCCGGTCCCGAGAACCTTGATGTCCCGGGCTCGGGCGGGGTTTGAGAACCCGGAGGGCCGCCGCCGACTCAGCCTCCCATACTCAAAGACCACTTCCACCCTCACCACCCTCGAGCTCGAAGCCAACACGACTTTAGCACCTCTTGGCCGTGGGGTCCTTCGCCTTGGCTACCATCTGTTTTCTTCCCCATTGGCCAATGGGGACTACATCCCTCCAGCGTCAGTCATGATCGTGAGCTTGGCGTTGAGCTCGCCCGCTTTGCTTGGCAATCACCCGACAGCTCGACTAAGACGAAGGGCAGTCATGGCCGAGAATGAGCTTGAGAGGTAACTCCACATGGGCGAAATATTGGCACTTTGTCCATCGAAGAAACGAAAAAGCTTGCTTGTGAGCTCCGGAGGAGGGGCTCGTTGGGAGGGATACCGTGGCCTGGACGGCGGAAGATGGCTGGCGATGACTGCATACCCGCGGCGCATGTCGTTGCCCGATCAGCACATACGGCCGGGAGGGATCATGGCAGGATCAGCCTGGCAGAGCGGCCATGACGAACGACGACCGACGAACCCACGCGAGCAGCAAACCCCTCATGGGCAAACTGCTAGCTCGCGTCTTGGCTCGACATGTCGAAAGAATCCCCATTGGCGTCCCGAAGCTGCGGAACTACTCTCTCGACGAAGAAGAATTTTCCCTCGCAGCATCCCGCAGCTATAAAAGACTACCCGCATACCTCCCCATCACCAACTCTCGATGAAGCTCCAAGCTCAAGCTGTTTCCCAAGCTCCTAGCTCACCTCAACTACATCAGCCCTTTCAAGCTCCTTGAACCAACCTCACCAAACAAACCTTCAAGATGATGTACACAACCCTCACCGCAGCCATGCTGCTCCTCTCCAGCGCCTCGGCCTCTCCCCTCGCCGTCCGCCAGGAAACCACCACCACCACCACCCCCTCCGCCTCCGTGCCGACCCCGGCCGAGCCCTACTCCTGGTCCAAGGACTGGCAAAAGACCTTCCCCATCCACCAGTCCTGCAACGCCACCCTCCGCGCCCAGCTCGAGGTCGCCCTCGCCGAGACGCAGTCCCTCGCCGCCCACGCGCGCGACCACATCCTCCGCTTCGGCGACGCCTCCGAGCACGTCCGCAAGTACTTCGGCAACGCCTCCACCGCCGCCGCCGTCGGCTGGTACGAGCGCGTCGTCTCCGCCGACAAGTCCCCCATGACCTTCCGCTGCGACGACCCCGACCGCAACTGCGCCACCCAGTCCGGCTGGGCCGGCCACTGGCGCGGCGACAACGCCACCGAGGAGACCGTCATCTGCCCGCTCTCCTTCGAGATCCGCCGCCCGCTCTCCTCCGTCTGCGGCCTGGGCTACAACGTCGCCAACTCCAAGCTCAACACCTTCTGGGCGACTGATCTGCTCCACCGCGCCTTCCACGTGCCCACCGTCTCCCTCGGCCAGGTCGAGCACTACGCTGAGGACTACGCGGAGGTGCTTGACCTCGCCAAGAACAACGCCAGCCTGAGCGTGGTCGACAGCGACGCGCTCCAGTACTTCGCCATTGACGTCTGGGCCTACGACATCGCCGCTCCCGGCGTCGGATGCTCCGGTGAGCTCGAGGAGGAGCACGACCACGACACGCCTGCCCCTACCACCACCGCCGCCACGCCCGCCGCGACCACCTCCAGCGCTCCTCAGGAGTGCCACACCCACGCTGACGGCGTCGAGCACTGCACCTAAGCGTTAGAAGAAGAAAGCGGAAGATAGTTGAAGAGTGTGTTGAGTGACGAAGGAAGGAACGAGAGAAGTCCTTACATGCCGGAACGATACCACTGGATCCATGACATTAGACGAAATTTGGGAACATATGCCTTTCTGGAGGATGACCTGTTAATGACGAACATACTAGATATTCAACTTCAACCGATCGTAGTCATATGTTACTAAACTTATGACAGATTGGTCTGAGGTCTCCGTTAATGATTCAATTAGAGTAGCAATAATCGCATAGCTTGCTCGCAAACTTCGAGCAATCTCTACAGTTGAAACTTGCACAGATGCTGGCGGATGCCCTGATATATTCTGCCGTCGTGACTTCCCTGCTTCTCTTGCAATTTGCCCAAAACGCTACTGACTCTGATTTTGAGCCTACAGCCGAGACCAGTGAGTGTGCTACACCAGCCCGGCATACTAAACAAAACAAGCAAAATAAGTTGAAAGTTTCCTCGGTATCAAACATAACCTATATTATAGAGGAATAATTGTGTGCTGCACGAGATACAGCTTGGTCTAGGCTATGCTGCATCGGCCGGTCGAGGAAAATGCCAGCGCGGAGTGCACAAGGCGACTTAGAACGCTTATCATGGGCTGTTCACAGCTGCGAGAGCGGATATATCTTGCCCCAACACAGTACATACCCCGAAGCAACATCTATTGAGAAAAATAATTAGAGTTCCATGCAGAGAGTTAGCTGCAATGTGGAAGGCGGCTATTACCATATTGCGGGAAGAACACCAGAAAAGCCATAGAATGCAGGGTTTCAGAAAGACGCCGAGAGTCTTGCGGAAAGATTTGCCATGTCATGGTCAGGGTGATAGAAGAAAATTTTTAAATGTCCAATGGACCGGTCCAGTTGGGCTCATTCGGCCGGATCATGACTAGCACCCATTTCAAATCGGTACACAGAAGTTTCCCGCTCGCAGAGATGGGTCAATGCCTTAGTTATGCCATGCGATGTCGTGTTGTTCATGGTCAGAACCTACTGAGCAATCTCGTATCATTTCATCGAAAACTTGGAGATGTATTGCTTCTTACGAAGACTACGAAAGCGATCTTCATATTAGAAAATATGAAATTCTTGTATTTCCCAAGCGGTAAAATGAGGAAGACCTGAAGTAGCATACGTATTGTTATAATCGCAGATGCGGAAGTATCCCAGTCTCCGGTACTGGTTGTCATGGAATCTTTTCAACACAATACCTTCAAGTCTCGATTTCAGCGCGGGAAAATCTTTAGACTGAAAGTCTATAGCTATGAGTGTGACAGGCGTGTAGTTTGTATTCGGCTCTCGTGCGTCAAGCTGTAAATCGATGTCAGGTGTTCCACAGATGTCGTTATTGCCAGGCTTCCGGTATATCCATTGACTCATAGGGTGAGGCTGATTTCGGCTCTCACTTGCATTGTACTCATACTGCCACTCGATCTCCACTGCTGGCCCCGAAATTCGCAGCTGAGCGCTTCTCAACGCACCGAACGGTGCCTCCTCAGAGACAAGTTCATACTCAGCACTTACTACTGAGGCGAGACATCCCCAGTTACGACCTGAGAAGCGAACCCCGTCATTAATCGAGAGCCAAGACCAGGTTGGTCCTTGGTATTGAGACGGCCTTGGCGATGGGTGGGACTCAGTACACCGCCATAGAAGCGACCACGGCAGGCTATGGGCCCATAGGCCCGCGATATACTGCTGAAAACCGGGTAGCAAGGCCGAGAACCTCTCCGCTAGCCCAGATATGGCGAGGCTCCTGTCGGTTTTCACCGATAGACAACGATGCGTGTATTTTTGCACTAGGCTATTCCAGCTGGTGGTCATTTCCTCTGGTGTTGGTCTAGAAACCCTGAAATTCGGGTTCGACGAGACGAACATGACGGCGTCCAAGACATAGATATCTTTGAAGCCGAGGATTTCGTTCTTCCAACTGAGGTAGTTATCGAATGGATGTACTTCGTACCCGTTGTCTTTGGCAACTTTCCATCCATCGTTGTACTCATATGCTGCCTCGGGTCTTTGTTTCCGGCAAGTCCACTCTGTCCGCCAGGTACCGAAAGTGAGCGAGCGGCTACAAAGGACGGTCTCCTGCAACACCCACCCTCGTGTGTCCAGTCTAGTGCAATCATCATCTTTGACTGAGGACTTGAAATACAACGTAACCGATCCGATTTGCTTGTCTTGATCCTGAAAACGATGATCATGAAAACGAAGACTGCTAGATCCTGAAGGTAGAGATCTTGTGTGTAGAAAGCCATCGGTGGCTTTGTTCGCTCGTTTAGCCATGATAGTCAATGACGCGTGGCTGTACACCCAAGTCATCTGGCTGATCTGTGCAATCTTATCTGTTTCGTTGTTCTGAATGATGCAAAGTGAATCCACCCAGAGAAGTTGGATGCCAAGTATGTGCGTCGTTATTACGGCGTCCTGTAGCGTCTTTGGGAGAACACCCCATGGGATTTCGGTCTCGTACTGAGTCAAATTCTCCGTTTTAAGCATGCTTCCGTCTAAGCCAGCGCCCCAGCAATAACTCAAAGCTGCATATTCTATCCCCTCCAACGGTTCTTTGTAGACAAGTCTGAGTTGGAAATCTGGTCCGCGGGGGGTGATCTCAATAAGCCGTGTCGGTAGATATGCAGGCAAATCTATCGAGCAGATTTTGTGAGTGGAAGTTGAATGCTTAGAGCAGCCCTCAATCCACTGAAGGATGGAAGACACGGTTGATGGCGATAAAGGATCAGCTGACATCTGTTGTTTGACACCAGGAAGATGCTCGATAGGGCTTTCTTCGCCTCATGTTACTTGTGATGCACGGGTTGACGCCAGGGCACTCAGGTTACCTTACCTTGATCTTCCACAAGATAGCAGGTGGCGTCGCGGGCTTCTAAGGCTTCCGTGGCGCACACATAACGATGTACTACATCGGAATCGGCGTTTTGCTTGCTGAATTGAGGTACGCGATTTACTCGGATGAGACTGCAAAAGTTAATTTTGCCGCAACCCAACTTTGCATATAGCTGTATGTCATTCGCGTCCATCCCTTCGTGAAGCTGTTTACCGAGGTCGCGTAGAAGACATCTCGCAAAGTCGCACCCGTCTCTGGATGCGTCCGTAAGGTCTTGATAGGAGACATCCAGACGAGTCAGGTCTATGTTATGGAACCTGAGGCCGTGTAGCGACGCGTCCCAAGAGCTACTAAAGCTTAGCTCTTTTGAGCAACCAGTGCGTAAGACGATCTTCTGACAATGACTGCAAGAATGAGCCCTCACATAATGATCCTCTTGACATTTAACCGTAGTGACATCCATTATTGAGCCTTGAAGTAAATTAGATAAGACGTTGCTAGTGGTGCAATCTTTTTGAACAATGATTCGAACTGTGGATGCTACTTAAAGTGGCAACTGAGATAGAATAGGCCTGGGACACGAAGGGAACGAAATGTTTGGAAATGGGCGGCTAGATAGGCTTACAAGCCTGTGTCCTCTCGACGTCGCCACCCCCGCCCAAAGTGCAATGCGCGGGACTTTCTTCCATATCCTGTCTGCGGCGAAACCGTTGGCAGGTCTGCATTGATGTGCAAGCGTGACCTCCTCGGCCAAGATGACTGGCCAATTCAAAAGTTGGCGAACCAGTCCGCAAATACAAATGCAATCCGTCAGGAATAACAGCCAAGTGTTCGTCCTGTCTGGCAATGAAGTGGCTGATAGAAAGAGCCGAGCACGAGAGGAGACTGGAGTGCGTTGCTGGCAGACATCACCGCGAAGCTTCTCCGCCCGCTTTGGAGCAGACCATGCCGATGACACCTAATAACAGTACCGTAGATTGTACCACGCTGAGATGGGATAGAGGAACGCCTTCATTATTGATACCAATCAATAATAGCAGTGGCATATTTACTGTCAAAGAAACAGACCCTTTGCTTTCCATTGTCTTCTGTAAATGCCTCGTTTAAACCAACATAACCCGAACGATTCCCCGCCGTTATTGAACCCTTTCTTGAACCAACACACTCCTGCACGCCTCTGTCGAGCCAAGTCAAGCGCGTCCGCACTGCCTGTGTATGCTTTTGTGT
Organism: Colletotrichum chrysophilum; assembly: GCF_026319265.1. Lineage (NCBI taxonomy): Eukaryota > Fungi > Ascomycota > Sordariomycetes > Glomerellales > Glomerellaceae > Colletotrichum > Colletotrichum chrysophilum. The sequence continues at coordinate 220,315 of NW_026517337.1, read as the reverse complement.
CATGACATGAAACCAATCATTATCTTGAATGCCAGTGCTCCAACAACTCTCTACGCTATGCAAACATTTTACTCAGCAACCAGGCCTTCCAAAACATTCATAGCCTTGGTGCCCTCGTTCTCAAACTTGCTGACCATCGCCTCGCACTCCTGACGCAGCCTCTCCTCGGCCTGGTTCGCGTTGAAGTGGATCCACTCCTCGACCGTCATTCGCTGCTCAGGGCTGGTTAGCTCCATGCCCTTGTGCAGCAGCCTGTCAACAGCATTCCTCTTGTCCGACTTCTCGGGCGACCCAAAGATGAGGTCAATATCGACCGGGTTCCAAGGCGTTGTGCTTCGGAGACTAGCTAGAACCTTGCGCTTAGTCGGTGAGTTGGGGCGCGCCGGCGTGGATGAGGGTGCTTGCATCACGCGCTTCTTTGCGGTAGCAGATCTTGAGGAAGGCGGCTGATTCTCTGCGTCGGAGGATTGAGGGGATGGTGAGGGAGACACAGCTGGTTGACGAGCTGACTGAGCAGGTGAAATACGCGGGGCCGCTGTTTGTTGCTGAAGGCTGCGACGTGTCGAGGGAGCAGCAGCCACTGGGGAAGAGGATGCAGGTGGAAGGCTCTTCTTCTTCGGCTGCTGCTTGGGTTGAGGTGTTGGCTCGGGGGCTTCTGACTCTGGCTCCTCCTCTTCCTCTTCCTCTTGTTCCTCCTCCTCCCTTTCAACTTGGGGCTCATCTTCATCCTCTGCCTCATCTTCTTGCGGTTCAGCTGGCGCTGGTGTCTGGCGCGCTGACGCAAATGATTGCCTTACGGAGACCTCATCAACCTCGTCCGCCTCCTCTTCGTCCTGCTCAGGCACTTCCTCTGCCTCAACTTCAGCCTCGGGTCCCACTTCGGCCTCAGACTCGACCTCAGGTTCGGGCCCGACGACTTCTTCAGGCTCGACTTCAGGCTCAGCAACTGGCTCTGGCCCAGCCTCAGGCTCAGCCTCAGGCTCAGCGATCTCTGGCTCGACCATATCAACCTCTTCTGTCTTGCTAGCCTCGAGGGAAGCACGCAATTCAAGCGACTTCTTGGACGGGCGGCCGCGCTTCCTGCCGGTGCTGCCGGTGCTCGTGCGGCTGCTGGTGCTCATGCGGGCGTTCTTGGTAGTCGTCGTGATGACGGTAGCAGTACTGATCTCGTCCTCCTCTGGGTCAACAGGCTCTTCAGGCTGGGCTGGCTCGACTGGCGCTTCTGGTTCGACCGCCATGGACAGCTCGTCTTCCTCGACAGGAACTGGCGCAGCCTTGGCCTTCTGAACCTTGGTCTGCTTCGAGACCTTGCGAGGGCCAGCTGCCTTTCGTCCCTTCTTGGGAACCTCGAGGACTTCGGGCTCGTCGATGGTCATCTCGGCCTCGAGCTGCTTCAACTCCTCGTCGACGGCTGCTTCGTCGGCCACGTACGGCTCGGCATCGAACATTTGGCTGTCTGCCCGCTCTGGGCTGGCCGCTTCATCTTGGGGCACATGGGCCTTCTTCGTCTTTGGCTTCGGAGCAGGAACCTTTTGCCTTTCGGAATCAGAGTCTTGCATGATGTCCTCGTCATCAGTCAAGGGACGCTCCAAGTCCGCCTCGAGTTGTCGTTGAATGTCATCATCTTCTTCGGGAAAAGCACCGGGCGCAGCTCTTAATGAGGCAGTGGAAGCCGTTGACTTGAGCGACTGTCCCGAAGCCTTTCGCGTTCCCTTTGTACCAGAAGCACGAGCGGTCTTGCGGCCCTTGGGTGCCTTGGCAGGTGCCGGCGCATCAGCAATACTAATGTCTTGTTGCGACTGGTCAATGACGGAGCTGTCTGCAGCAGCCTTGCGACCACGCGGCGCGCGCTTTTTCGGTGCGGGTGCCTCGGAGACGGTCATCGCAGATTCGTCGGCTTCGTCGCTTGTGCGCTTGCGACCTCGCACGGGCTTGGGAGGTGGTGCTGGCTCCTCAGCCTCCATAGGCTCGCTCTCTACAACCTCGACAGGCTCATCCTTCTTCGCCTTGGTCTTCCTGCCCTTCGCCGTCGTCGTGGCCTTCTTGGCCCTCGATCCCTTCTTGCCAGGCATCGAGGCGGTCGTCAAAACGCTGTCGTCCACCTCGGCGGGGGCGTCGGTAAGGGTGGTGATGTCTGATGCCGCTGTCGCTACGGATTGAACGGACAATCGTGCCGCGGTTTTGGAGCCTCTAGCTGCCTTGGCCTTTGGCTTCTTGGTTGCGCCGTACTGTTCCACGAGGGCAAAAAATGGGCATTCCGGTGATCGGTTGCTGTGCTCGTCCCTGGGGATGTCAGCTAGGTCCACAAAGGGAGGAGGCAAGACACTAACCAAGGCTTGTCACCCTGTTCCCACCCGTCTAATGCCAGGTCGCAGTAGGTACACGTCGCCATGTCATCGTATTCCAGGGAAGGGGTGTACTTCCATCCGGCCTCCGCAAGCTGTGAATGGTCAGCGCAGGAATCAAGATGCAGGTGGAACGCGACTGACCTGCTTAGTCTTGCACTTCCAGCCTCTCTTGCCATCATGCGGCCAGCGCCCACCGAAAGTCTCCTTCCTCGCGTTGATCATGCGGGCGCTGGAAGGGTCCTCCGACGCGAGGTCGCCCACGTTTGCCTCAATGCCGGCAACAATAGCCCACCCACAGTTGGGAGCGTGCTTAATGTGCTCCTCCAGGGCATTGTCGCCTTCTTCCCACCCATCGAGAGACTTATTGCACAAAAAGCACGCGACATTATCTGGGTTCTCGGGGAACGGACGCCACACAAAACCTGCTTTCGCGAGCTGGTCCAAGTTAGCGCGCGTGTTCCTTCTCGATATCTTCTCCTGAATTCAAACGTACGTCCTCGGGCAAAAGGTATTTCGCGTGCGGCCATGTCAGGTTCTTCGATGCGCCCTTTCCAGCGCCAGATGCGCGTCGTTTCGGTTGGGGGAAGGATTGTTTGAAGGAGGCAAGACGGCCTTCGAATGTGAAAAATTCGGCGGGGACCAAGCCTTCGAAAGACATGGCGGATGTGATTTGGTATGGTATGTCGGGTACGGGCTGAAGTTGGTGAAGGTATGAATGTCGCGATCAGGGACGCGAAGCGTTTGCGAAGGGGTGAAGGGGGGCGGCGCGTCGATCGCAGAAAGCAAATGTTAATCGCAGCAAAAATGCATTAGGGCCGTGTAGGTTCGAGTGTAAATCGCGTCGGCCGTGGAAGAGAATAGCAATGCTGGAGCTGCGAAGGTTAGTAGCGAGTTGTTGTTGAATTGGTGTGGGAAAGCTGAATGACGGCGTCGGCCGTGATAAAAGCGAGGGACGGGAGTGTGCCGGGCGTGGGCTGGATCGGCAGAGCCCCAATTGCATTGGCTACATCTGTCGCGTTTGTTTACATTCAGCTTCTGCTGTTCCCGTTGCTAGCGGCAGGAGTGTGGTGGGTCCGGCGGGGTGTGGCTGACGGATGCATGACATGAACCCTTGCGGGACATTCAAGTTGGAAGTGGCTGGAGCTCATGGCTATTGTGGCTCAACTATCGATAGTGTCCCATCACTTCCCGCAAGCAGCAGACTGAACTGCACGGACTTTTAACAGTGTTATTCGGGGCTGTTTCCCCGTCATCTTATGATGACCAATGCTAAAGATACAATTACGACACTGCTTGCTTCAACATGAATCAGCATTTACTGGGGAATGCCCAGCTCCTTGTAGAAGGCCTCAGTGCTAGGTTTGCGGCCAAGGAACTGCTCCAAGGTCAACATCTCCTCCTGACTACCGCCCTTCTCCAGAACGGTGTGCCTGTAACGACGGCCCTCCTTGCCGTTCATGGGGTCGGCCTTGAATACAGAGTAGAACATGTCGGTCGAGTACACCTCAGATGAGAGGTAGCCGTAGTAGCCGGCATCGTATCCTCCAATAAGATGACCGAAGCAGGCTTGTCCGTTGCCCCAGTTGCTGTGATGGTTAGCATCAAAACTCGTTGGGCCTGACATAAGGGGTACAACATACTTCTTCTCGCCCTGAGCTTCGGGGCCCTTGATTCCAGCAATCTGGCCGCGAAGCTCGTTGTAGACCTCCGACATTTCCATGTTCTTAATCTCCTCGTGGCTCTTGGGGGTGTGGACAGTCATGTCGAAGATGCCGAAGTGAAGCTGGCGCAGGTTGAAGAGCGCAGCGTTGACATGCTTAGTGGAGATCTGCTTCTCAATAAGATCGTCGGGGATCTTCTCGCCGGTCTGGTAGTGGTTGGAGAGAGACTTGATGACGCTAGGAGTCCAGCACCAGTTCTCCAACATCTGGGACGGCGCCTCGACGAAATCCCTCACAGTGCTTGTTCCGTGGAAACGGCTGTAAGTGCAGCGGCCAGCGAGGTCGTGAATGCCATGACCCAGCTCGTGGAAGAGCGTAACGACCTCGTCGTGCTTGAGCAGAGAAGGCTTCTTCGGGGTAGGCTTGCTGAAGTTGCAGACCAGAGCAGTTGCGGGGTACCTGCGAGAGCCGTTCGCTTGCAGGTAGCCAGGCTGCAGGTTGAAGTTGGCAGCGTGGCCATACTTGCCCTGACGCGGGTGGAGGTCAAGGTAGAGGTAGCCAACAAAGCCATCGCCCTCAGAAGCATCGTCCCAGACGCTGAAGATGATGACGTCCTCGTGCCAAGCAATATCATCGGCCTTGCCAGTAGGGCTCAATGTAGCACGATCCTCGGGCTTGAGCTCCACAAAGACGAAACCCAGAAGCTCCTCGAAGATCTTGAGCATACCAGCAATGGTAGAGGTAATGGGGAAGTACTCGGCAATCTTGTTCTCGTCGATACTATACTCCTTCTCGATCATCAATCGGTCGTAGAACTTGTGATCCCAGAGGTAGTAGTTGCCGTCGTTTGACACGCCACGAGCCTCGGTATCCGCCTTCTTGAGCTCGAGCAAGTGCTCAACCTCCTTGGCACCGCCAGCGGCGAGGCGAGAGCGGAGGTCACCCAGGAAATCTGTGACGGTCTTGGAGGTCTTGGCCATCTTGTCCTCAATACGGAGGGAGGCGTGGTCGGGGTAGCCGAGCATACGAGCAGCCTCGTCGCGAAGGACGATGGCCTCCTTGAACAGCGGAGCATTCTGGTTGCATTTGTTCTCGTTTTGAATAAAAACCTTGCGTCTCGTCTCGGGGTTCGTCGCGAACTTGAGGGTGGGGAAGAGGTCGGGGTACTTATAAGACAGCTTGAGCTTGCCCTCGTTGTCGCCGGTGCCCTTCTCAAGGCCTTCAATGACGTCCTCGGAAACTCCGTCGAGCTCTTCGGGGGTGAACCAGATGCCGCCGTTCTCCTCATTGAGGTTCTTCTGGAACTCGATCTGGATCTGACTAAGACGCTTCTTGATCTCCTTGAAGCGGTCTCGCTGAGGGCCAGCAGGCAGACCCAGTCCCATCTTGATGTAGTTCTTGTAGTCCTTCTCGAGCAAACGCAAGCTCTCGGGGTCAAGCCCCTCGGCGTCCTTGCGGTTGTGAATGGCCTCAATCAGCTTGAAGACATCCTCCCTCATGTTCACCTCGATGGAGAAGTCGTCCATGATCTTGTCGGCCTCGGTGGACGCCTCGCGCAGGGCAGCATCTCCAGAGACGTACTGGTAGAAGCCGAGTATTCTAGTCGACAAGCCACTCTCGTTCTCGTCCTTGGCGATGGGGCGCATGACATTGTCGAAGGTGGCCTTCTCGGCGGGGATCTCGGCGACGAGCTTGTCGAGGAGGGCTCGGGTCTGGTCGCAGATCTTCTTGGAATCGCCGACGATGGACTCCTTGGTGCCGGTGAAGACGGGTGGTGCCTGGGGCGGCGACTTGTACTTGTCGGGAACCGTCATGGCGGCGGTCACCAACGGGCGGTATGTGGAGGTGGGAGTGGCGACGAGGGGATTCGGTTTGAACCGCAACTGGGCGAAGAGAGAAGTGATTCTCGGAACTGCTCGCGGGGCCGCCAGGATGAGAGATGTTACGAGGAAGAAGAGGGAGAAGGAGAGTATGAGGAGGGGTAGGCGCTTGAAGTTGAAGAAAGCGAAGGACGCCACGGCGACTGGGCGAAACACGGTTCGATCAGTCGGTCTAGAGTCGGAGCGGGGGAGGGGAAGCAGGAGCACCAGGTGAGGCGGTGGTCACTGATACAGGGTCGGTTGGATGCGGTGGTTGCTAGCTGGCTGAGGCGGTTATGCTGGTGGTGGTCAGGTAAGGTACAGCAGGCGAAGTAGAGTTCGAGTAAGGCAGGCGCGGGTAGTTACGCAAAGCAGTGGACTGAGGTGGTGACTTGCAGGAGCTCAGGCGGGGACGATGTCTAAGTGGAAGGTGGCTAGTGGTTGATGGCGGGACGTCGTCTGCCAGCGACTGAGGTGCTGCGTCCAGTCCAAGCTCCCGGCGCTGCGACATCCGCCCCACGCTGAGGCAAGCGGGGTGTCAGTTGTCACCTTTGCTGTCCTGCCCGACTGTGTGCTGTCTTGTATGGAGACATGTTTGTTCTAGATGGTTTTTGATCATCCGCGCATTTGCAGAACACCCGCATCTCTTTCAATCACTTGGGCCATCGTTTCAATTTTGTTAACGAAGGTGTTGGGATGGTCAATGGACTAAGACTAAACAGTGGCACCCCAGTTGGACCTTTCTGCAGGTCCAGATGCCCAGACGCAGGCCACATCGCCTGACACTGAGAAAGATTATATAAGACAGCGGCATCGGATCGGCTAATGCGGGGTGCTGCGTTGCTGGGCAGACAGCCGGGGATGGTAGCAACAAACGGCTGATGACATCTCATCCGCATAGTCTGGCCAAAGCAGGGCAAGAGTGATGGTAATTAAGACGGCGCAGAGATCAAGCATGGAGACGGTTGTGGAAATGGATGAGATCAATTGATTGCCGTCAATGCCGCTGATCCGCAACCACATCTAACCCCTAAAACAAACAAGCATGACCCTCGATGCTGTCCCGCGCACACACACATCGCGCAACCTCCTGACGTCCGTACGTGAAAGTACACGCAAATAGGTATCAAAGTGTTTATTTCTTTGTGGTATCGGTTCTATCGAGAGCCGTACATGATGATCCAGAGCAAGCCTCTGACGAGCAAACTCCGGAAATACCCAAATTCCCTACAAGTAGCGAAACAATCGCCCAACGCAACGCAACGCAAAGCAAACGCCATCCCATCGTGCCAGCCATGCAAAATGTCTTCGTAAGCTGCCCTTCTTGATCTTTCTCTCCCATGTATGTCGTACAACTCGCTCGAATGCCTCCTCTCTGTCGCCATCTAGGCGGCGACCGCTTAGTTGGCAAGGATGGTGCGGACGAGCTCTGTGTATGTTGTCAGCATTCTGTCACGAATCGAAGATGGGCCTACGCGAAAGGCATCGGAAAACATACCGGTGTAGTTGACCTGGCCGGAGCTGGTGTCTACAGCCTTGAGCAGCTCGTCGACCTCCTCGTCCGTCATCTTCTCGCCGAGGTTGGTCAGGATGTACTTCAGCTGGCCGACGCCGATGAAGCCCGTCATGTCCTTGTCGAACACCTGGAAACCACGGCAGTACTCCTCGGGCTCGCCAGGGTCGCGGAAGCCGCCGGGGCGGTTGAGGATGCGCTGGAAGGTCTCGAAGTCGACTATGTGCAAAGTCAGTCGCCGGTCTTCTTTCCCTTCACGTCTCGTCCGAATCGCATCGCGTGTCGCGCCGCACGGAGTGTTCGGCGGCGACAGGTACGGGGGATGGGGTGGGAAACTCACAGTCGCCTCCGACGTTCTTCTCAAGGTCGCGGATCTCGGTGAGGGTAGGGTTCTGGCCGCAGGCGCGGAGCAGGTCGCCGAGGCTGTCGATGGCGACACGGCCGTTGCCGCGCTTGTCGAACAGGGAGAAAGCCTCCTTGTAGTTGGTCGAAGCCTGAGCGTCGTACTGGTTAGAAGCCATTTTGGAGATGAAGTTCTGGTTGCGTGTCTGCGCAAAGGGTCTCGATGTGTTCGCGGGGTTGTGGTTTGTGATGCGTCGCAGCGGATGCAGAAGAATGTAGAAGTAAAATGGCGCGCAGAGGTGTATGCAGTGGGAGAAAGGTTGGGTGGGAGGAAGGAACAGAAATGTCGTGATGCAGAGTCGGATGCTTCTAGCCTGGCGCGGAGTCCCAAAGTGTGCTGCTGCCCTGCTGTCGCCGCCAGTGGCTGGTTGGTGCCGCCGCTGATCGGAAAGTTCGCCCCGTGGCTGGCCGCTGTTGTTTGGGTTGGACGCTGGACCTGTTGGCGGGTGGATGGCGGGCTGCTCGTTCTTTCTCCCACTGCAATTTTCCCGCCCAAAGTGCTTCTACAAGGTTCGCCGCTGAACCAACCACACGCTAAGGCAGGTTTTTTCGACTCCTCCAGGCGAGTACCTCACCACTCACGTCGAAAAAAGGGGCTGCCGAATGGCTGACTGGCTCCTCCCTTCCCTTTGTTTACATTTTTCTGTGTGAGGGAGGGGTGGGGGTGGAAAACAAAACAAAAAAGCAATTGGGGGGGACTCCAAAACTCACCATTCTGGTCTGTGTAATGTGGTACGGTTGGTTCCTCTGTTCTGTTCTCTGGTAGGATGGGCGAAAGAAAGGCAGACTTTTGGTGTGTTGTTTTGATTGAGACGAAAAAACTACGAAGTAGAAGCAAAGCAGGACAATGATGTTTTCTGCAAGTTGAATGTTTGGCGGTCGAAACACTTTATGTTCTCAAACCCCCCTCCCCTCCCCTCTCCTTATCCTGCTGTTGGCCTGTCCTCTGCCATTTTTTATCCAATGTTCATTTTTATCCAAGCCGGCCCTGGGCCATGGGGATTCCCAGTCACCGTTATTCATGCGGTTTACAGACGGGCGGTGTGAGTCTGCCCGCTGCACCGCTGTGCGCACTATTGGGGGGACGGGAGGCACCCTGGGCGGGCGGCGAGCGGTAAGCAGCACCACTACCACTGCGCCAGGCAAGCAAGCAAACCACCGAAGGCAATCAAGGCGAATACAGTGTGCCACCGCCCGGTGCAGCGTTTGGGAGCATCTCAGTCGACACATCCGCCAAAACTCCTGAAACCTGACGGGGCAACGAGGGCCGGTGGGGTCGCAGTGGGAGCCGAGCGCCGCGGGACCCGCACAATCTCAGGCCCGTCGCCGAACGGCCAATGACGTGTCGCGAATGTCCCCTTCACCCATGGCCGCCAGCGACCCAATTCCCACCGCCAACTGGGCACCAGTCATCTTTCATGGGCCATGGCGTGCACTATCGACAATCACTTTCGCAGCATCGTCACTTCACGAGGTTATGCACCGCACTTTTATGTCATGACATGGCCGTCGTCTTGATAATGAACATCTCGTCGCTTCTCGCACGTTGTGATCGCCCTCGAGCGGTTCGTCCCGACACCTCAGACTCAGGCCCCGAGCCGGCGAGTCATTCCTCCACCCCTCGATGACAACCTTCACTTCCTCTTGGCCAGGATTATCGTCGTCCCCCAGACCGCCTCGACCTCCACCTCCCGCCACCTGTCGCCCTTCGCCTTCCACTCCGGCACCGCCTCCAGCAGCCGGTCGAACAGCGCGTCCGCAATGTCCCCCGTCCCGCCCTCCGCCCGGCTCTTGATCTCCGGGTGCGCGTCCCGCCACCCGCGGTACGAGCTGAACGTGCGCACGTAGCCCTCGAACTCGCCCAGCTTGAGCGTCTTGCGCTGCCACGCCGCCTCGGGGGCTACGTCCGCCCCGATCTGCGACGTGGTGCGGTCCGGGTCGTAAATGATCCGCTTGACCTTCTCCCACTCGGACGCGGGCGGGTCGACTACCGACAGGTTATCCCGGAGGATCTGGCGGCCCGGCTTCTCCCAGTACTCCCCCATCGTCTCCAGTGGGAATGCAGGTGAGGCCTGCCCCTCGCCGTAGCAGAAGTGATCAAAGATGGCGTTGGCCTCAGGGTACCCGATGAGAATGTTGTCCTTGTAGCCCCAGAATGCCAGCGTGCCGCCGCTCTTGACGACCCGGGCGAGTTGGGGCCAGACCTTGGAGTAGTTGAACCAATGCGCTGCTTGGCCCGCAACCACAAGGTCCACAGACTGGTCCTCCACGAAGGAGAGATCCTCAGAGCTGTCCTGGCGAAACGTGATCTTGGGGTCTGTCGTCGACTCTGATGCCTGCTTTACCATGTTGGCGCTCGGGTCGATGGCGATGACCTTGCTGAAATGCGGTGCCAGTTCCCGTGAGATGAGGCCGTGGCCACAGCCTAGGTCCAGTGCCGTCCCATTCGGTGATTTGGCATTGTGGTATCCCAGGATCGTCTTGTACAGCGATGCTGGGTATGACGGGCGGAAAGCCGCATATCCAGCGGCATTGAACGTGGAGCGTCTGGAGAGTGTCAGCTTATTCTCACTGATGTGGTTGCTTGAAAAGGAGGGCTTGCATACGCAAAGACAGACATCGCGAAATGCTTCTGTGTATCTGTAATTGGTGTGTTGCTATTGGTCGGCGCTTGTTGACGCCGAAGAGAAGGATATCGTTCAGTTTGGTGTTGATGTTTTGATGAAGTTCAAGTCTGGCCTCCCATCTGTAACAATCCCCAACAAAGAGGCACCCGCGTACCTCTTTATCCTCCTTATTCGGCTCTTTTGCAAAATCCCACGGCACCACACAGCCGAATGATGTTGCCACAGCCCAGTCACGAAAGCCTCAAAAACCGGCAGACTGACTAAGGTATCCGTCGACATCAAGCAACCCGCGGCTCAGCCCAGGCCTCATCGGCCGTGGTTCCCCAGTTTTCCGCCCCCCACGCGGGCGGTATCCGCCCGCGGCGCACTGAGATGTGGCCTCGGGCTCGGCCACAGCGTCTCCACCTGACGTGCTCGGAGCTCCTTATGGCATGGAGATTCGAAAACCGCCGAGCCGCCCTACCCCTCATCTCCGACCACCTCGCTCTTCCTCAACTCGAGCCCTCACCACTTGCGATTATTCATTTCGAAGTCAGAGATCACTGTATTGTTGCCCGACATGTCGACCGAAGCCACCGCCCGCGCCTTCTTCTCGTCAAAGTTCTTCGCCGTGGTGGGCGCCAGCTCGAACCCCGCCAAGTTCGGCCACAAGAGTGCGTTCCGGCTCCCCGAGTCATCCACCCCCGCGTTTCTTCAATCCTTCTCCCGCTCACTCATTGAGCTAATAAGAGGGAGCGCTGCCACTTCACTCAATCAACTCTCACACATCACTGGCTTGCTCTCATAAACACACCCAACCCCTCACAAGGCACCCAACAGCACCACTAACATATAACCTCCAGTCTTCGCCTGGTACCTCCACCACAACATCCCCGCGACGCCCATCAACCCGACCTCCAACACCGTCAACGCCGCCGGCAAGGACCACCCCGCGGTCCCCAACCTCGCCGCCCTGCCCAACCCCAAGGAGACCTCCGTCTCCATCATCACCCCGCCCGCCGCCACCCTCAAGGTCCTCCACGAGGCGAAGGAGCTCGGCATCCCGGCCGTCTGGCTGCAGCCGGGCACCTTTGACGACGCCGTGCTCGAGTACGCGCGCGGCGAGGGCGGCTTCGAGGCCGTCGTCGCGGGCTTCGGCGGCGGCACCGTTGGAGGCGAGGGCTGGTGCGTCCTCGTTGATGGGGAGCGGGCGATGAAGTCTGCGGGGAAGCTCTAAGCGTGGCGTAGCCCAGGCTAGGACACGATGGAGAAGCAGCAGCAGCGACAGTAACAGCGCTGTGCCAAGAACGACGGGACGGCCACGTTGACATGTTTGTTACGAAATGAATTACGAGAATTTACCCTTTAGTTTGGGAATGCGTGACCCCCTCCCCAGGCACCGGGCCTCCAAAACACACACGCCTGGATCATCCATCGTGAAGAAACGTCGCGTTGGCGAGGGCTCACCGAGATAGCTCCGTTCCATGGTGCCTTTAAAGTTGTGACGACGTTCAGGTCACACCACCACCACCCCTCCCTCCTCCTCTCCCCCTCTGTTGCATGCAGGATCACTCCAGCAGATCGAGGGTCTTGGGATCTTGTCATTGATTCCCCCGGTGTGATCGAGTCAAGTTGCCAAGTCTGGGGTAAGGAACCTAGCGCGTCGTCCGTCGGGTGCCGGACCGGATTTTGAGCCTCAAGTGATCCCATCACGAAATTCTTCTGGCGAGCAGAGAATCAGCCCCCATCCCATGAGTCTGGATTGTTGCTCGAATTCAATTCTTCAACTTTTCAGAGAAACTCGTCTCACCCCATCTCCCGACATCTCATCTCCAATCCCAACCCCTGTTCATCCTCAGTCCAACAACAAACGGCCGACGCACACGCCTCATCCGCTACCCCGACTTCTGCTCCCTTGATCCGTCCCAAGCTTTCCCCGCAATTTGCACATCCAGTCGCCGGGTCTCCACACAAGCTGAAGCTTCATCCCCAAACTCAAACCAACCCAACGCGTATTAGTCTAGCTCCCCCTCTCCAAGACCAGCGCACCTAACCTGCGTGTGCTGAGAACATGGAGCTAAGAGCCTTCTTATTACTGTAGTATGTCGAGGCGCTCACGGGTAACGATACTCGCGTGGGCTGCATGCGCTACTGCAAGCCCGGGCTCCGCGTCCCTCCCGTCCGCCGTGTTATTCCCTTCGCTTTGCCGTCGCAATCCGGCCGGCACAGACATCATTGGACCACTCTTCATGTTCTCTGTCAGTTCTCTGTCAGAAATTCCCGTTGGCCGCTGCCTCGTCACATCTGCGCCCTCCCTTGCCTCCACGCGAGATGAGCGAATCAGCCTCACCTGGAGCCCCAATCGACTCGTCACAACGGTCTTCTCTCCTCCCCTCGTAATCAGAACCGGCCGTACGGTGGACGGTTCCAACAGAGACGTTGACAGAAAACTTCCCCAGATTTGCACGTCTGCGCCCCTCACTGTCACATCCCAACCCCGTCTAGTTGGGGGACATGGGAAGGGAGACCCATAAACGTCCAGACCTCCTCGAACCCCAAACGTGACCTCCACACAAGAAACTTCCGCCTTGGGCGAATCATCCTCTGTAGATCCTGCATCATGCCACTCCCGGTCCGGCATCCGGGGGGTTTGCAGTCACCACCCATCATCCCTTGTGCCGAACCCTCCACGCTCTCTGCCGGTCGCCCTAGCGAAATGCCCTCCTCGTCCAATGCCTCTCCCGAATGATGGCAAGACAGGAACCCCGTCTCGTCCATGATGGAGGTCCTGCTGCCAACTCTCCGACTGGACCGGTCGTGCCAGCAGGTCCTTGCCAAGATGGCCGGTCGTCCTACCCATGTCGGGGGCTTTATGTCCTCCTCCTCTGGGTGTAAGGCAGCATGCAGAGGGGGGATATACTAGACTCATTGTGGTGTCCTGGGGAGCCTTCATAATGGAGGGCTCTGGCAGGTTCACCTCATCTTGCTCTTGCGTCCCTGACATCTCTTGTTGTTTGTTCCTCATTGTTCATCCAACTCTTTTCCTGTATCATTAGCTACTCCTTCATCAACATCATTGTACCAAAAGACATACATCTTTATTTAATATGGCAACCATGGACCACAAAGAGTTCCAAGAAGTCCGCTCACATTCGCACCACAACGGCCACCACCGGCCGCCCCGTGGCCCGCCGACGCCGCATGCCAATGGCTACGAGTACGCCGACGAGTACATCCACCCCGAGATGAGCCGCGACGACGCCTTGAAGAGAATGAAGACGGCCGGGTCCATCTCCATCTCTCCAGAGCTGTTTGAGAAGCTGTACCTGTCGCCACAGAACCAAGTCAAGGGCGAGTTACGCAAGACGTTTGGTAACCCGACGCCAATGTCAGTATGCCAGACGACGTATAAACCTTGGGATGTGTTCACTAACATGATGCAGTGCCATCGTGGGCTTTCTCATCTCCCTGACTCCCCTCTGCTGTGATTTGATGGGATGGCGTGGTGCTGGTGGCAGTGGTGCTGCAGGCATGTAAGTCAGACCGTTTCTTCGTCCTCCCCTTGACTCTCGACTGATATTCCATCATACATACAGTCCCACATACTTCTTCTTCGGCGGTCTTCTCATGTTTGTCGGCGGCCTGCTTGAATGGGTCCTCGGCAACACCTTCCCCGCGACGGTGTTCACCACATTCGGAGCCTTCTGGGCCTCCTTCGGCGGAACTCTCAACCCTTCCTTCGCGGCCTTCTCGTCGTATGCCCCGGCGGGCGAAGCTGGGGCCGCAGGACTGGCGACCAAAGGCTTCAATGCTAGCTTCGGTAAGTTAATTGATGTCTCGATAGCAGGTATCCCATTGGTGCTGATTGGTTTGCCAGGTTTCATTACCCTCGCCATGGGTATGATCTGCCTCGTCTTCCTCGTTTGCTCCCTCCGAACCAACATCGTCTTCTTTGTTATCTTCCTGACGCTCGTCCCTGTCTTCGGCCTCATCACTGCCGCTTATTGGTTTCTGGCCATGGACTTCACTGGCAACTCAGCGTTTGCTGCCAAGCTTCTGGAGGTGAGTCGTTGACTTTCTGCAATCCACAATAAACAAATACAAAAGCTGATACACGATGCCTTTCAGGCCGCTGGGGCGTGTGCGTTCGTGACATGTATGGCCGGCTGGTGGCTCATCTTTGCCATTTTGCTGCCGTCGGTCGATTTCCCCTTGGAAATTCCTGTCGGTGACTTGAGTCGGATCATTCGAGGAAAGAGCGAGAGAAGTCAAGTCTGAGACATATTGAAAGGAAGGACTCTGCGTCAGGGAGGAGTATCCCGTCAGAAAACAACGGCTTGCTCCTGCTAGATGACGCACGCATGCAGAAGAACGGACTTGTCCAAATTGATAGAAAATCGTTTCTTCGTTTTTCGGTTGGGAACCTCTGTGACTTGCTAATCCTGCTGCAATGCACAGCCTTAAGAAATGGAAGGAGAGTATGCCTTGGCCTCAACGCTGCCTCATATGTCAAGTGGAAGAAGAGGGTAGGGGCTGCCCATTTACGAAGAGACACTGGACGCGACAATAAGCCTCCAACAAGTAACAACAAAGACGACTCTTTCGCTGAGATTCTTTCTATTTTTCTTGCTTTGGGGCCTTTTCACCCTCGCTTACTGGCAGACCTGAAGAGGAAAGATCTATCCAGCTGCCAGGCTCCTTCTTTCAAGAGAGCGGCGCGGTTTCTTCACTTTCCGTCTTCTTGCTTGGTTCTTCAACCGAGCTCGAGAATTCTTTTTTTTTTTTTGGCTCTAATTTTCCACTATCCCGCTTCCCATTCAAGCCCAATGTTGCTGTGATTATCGTTGATTAGTTCCTTCTCTTCTCTCTTCACCAAAGCCTGCAACCCCTTACTTCCCACCGTCACCTCCCCAACCACGTCGGTTGGCTTTCTCGCAAGCATGTCTCTCAACCGCAAACGAATCATGGAAAAGTAGGCGCTCAAATTCTTTTCTGCTCCTCTGCTTTGCTAACGCGCTCAATAATAGTATCTTCCAATCCAAACAGATCACTTTCGTCATTGGCGAGGAGCAGAAGAAGTATTACGTTCACGAGTCGTCCTTTAGCCGCCTGTCCCGACCTCTCAAAGCGCTACTTACAGGAGGCATGAAAGAGTCTCAGAATGCCAAGGTCGTCTGGGCAGAGGTTGATGATGATGTTTTCCTCGCCCTCGTTGACTTTGCCTACCACGACTCGTACACCATCCCATCGCTTCGCAAAGTCAAAGAAGGGAAGCATTTCCCAGTCAGCAACACATGGGAGGGTTTCGGCAGCGACAACTCACAGGACGACGCAAAGAACGAACCCAGGAAGCGGACATTTCCATCAATCATCTCGTGGATGTTGGAGACCGGTACCGAGTGTACTCCGAAGTACGATTTATGCAAAGACAAATTCAATGGAGGCCAGGGAGTATACCGAAATCCAGCTTCGACCTTAATATGGGCAACGGAGATGAGAATGACCGATCGCACTGGCTACACCGACGTCTTCATGCTGCATGCACGACTCTATGTCCTCGCCGATACCTACGCGATTGAGCAACTCCGCAAGCTTTGCCTCCAGAGGATCCGTATCAGCTTTCTCAACGTCACCCCAAACGCAGAGCTGCTCGAAACCTTGCATGACTTGATCATCTACGCTTTCGAAAACACCAAGGCGTCAGATGAACTCCGCACGCCATTGCTTCATTTCTGTATCGCTCAGATGGAATGGATCAGGAGTAGTGGCTTTTTAGAGCGGATGAGAGAGGAGCTTCCCGAATTTCTGGCCGACTTGGCTCTTGAAATTCCGTTCGAATTCTGGAGTAGCATCGGTGGATCATGACAAAGAGCTCGGCATCATAGATGTCGAGGTGGTACGGTGCTTCAATTCAGCAATCCTGGCCTAGGACCGTGGGATTGGCTGGAACGGGGGTTGTACACAGGGCCGCGGAAAATGGAGAAGAGCTACTTAGTGTCATAAGAAGAAATCAACACCGTCAAGTACCAGTGATTTCCCGCATCGCAATATGTCTATGACTCCTGTGCTGCTCAAGCCTTCGTCACTATGGCCTTGGCTTAAGAATACCCTACCCAGAATCTTACCATGTGGCCCAGTCATGCGGCCTGGATATTCAGCTCAGTTTATGACCAGATGAATGGAGGAGGACCAGGTGAATAACTATGCAGTGTATAATGTTCTTCAGTTGTATGTAGTTAGTGCCATTGTCACTTCGATGGTGCTAGCCCTCTTTTTACAGATTGTTTAATTTCATTGTCCTTAATTTGGGCCGCCTTACTCAGCGGCCGCGCCTGGACAGTGAGATGTTGCGAACTTCTTCTGCCCATGATGTGCCGCAGGTGCCGTTCTGGAGCCCCACACTTCTTCACTGCAAGTCATTGACGTGCGTACTCAAATTGCACACTACCGACTTTATCAACAAGATCCCTCGTCCAGCAAGGGGACCCCCGACCTTCATTGCCATTTACAGCTGTGGCTAGGTCCTTCATGGGATCCGTTCCAGCCGCTGTCAATGGAAAAAACCACATCGAGGCGGGCGCGAATTGCTCGCACTCATCTTACCGTCCTATGGGCCAATTTTAGTTCAAACTCTAAATACATAGGATATTCGGGAGCTGTATCCGTACTCTAACAGGTCGATCATCACGCTTGGATAGATATAAATGAATCAATGTCCCGCAGGCCACAACGATGCAGGAACTACACTACCATCATTATTTGTCGAAAAAGAAAAATGAAGTTGCTTACTCTTTTCTCCTGTGTCGCCGCCGCGACGGCGGCCGTTGCACCCCGCCATGACGCCGAACCAGCTGAGAGCAACCTCCAGAGCAGGGGAGCGTCCTGCAATGTTTGCGTGTAAGTCTAACCAGACTTTCTTACAGAGAAACCGAGGCCTCAGCTTAACACTTTCGATAGAACCACTGTCAAGGGCTCATCTACGACAATCTGGGGTCCTTTCCCTTTCCCATACGACCACGGAGGCCAGACGTCGCGAGGGATTTACGTCGGCTGCGACGTCCATATCGATCGCAAGCGCACGACGGATTGCAGTCAGTGGAGTGTGTGGACGAAGGGTACCTGTGGACAGGTAACCAAGCAGCAGACGTGTTGATAAGAACTTTGACATCCGCTGAGGCTGCGTGGGCCGAGACATGGGATTGATCAAGAAGGCGCGATTTTGCTGAATGTTAATAAGAGAATGTCACTGGAATAAATGATATTGCCATGGGACAACAAATACTTTGAGTTTACCAGTATTTCTTTATGCATTATACAACCAAGACAATAACGCAAACCGTTAAACAACCAAAATCAAGGTTGCAGAAGGGGCACAGAGCTAGACAATATCATAGGCCATCTCCAACCTGAGTTTGAAGTAGCTGGGGCAACACCGTCAATGTCATGGCTCGAGTGCTATATCGTGATCCTTAATACTAGATCCCGCCATTTCTAGTATAGAAGCATGCCGAGTAGGCAGTACAATGCTATGCGAAGAGAAGCCGTTGCAACTATAGGTTTTTATGCCGTATCTAAGAAATCTTAGGTTTCAAAGAATGATGGTTCTCTCTGATTTGTGAAGTCATATGAGAGGAAACGGACTTGTTACCATTGCGACCTCTTGCTTGCCTTGATTGCTCCTTCCTTGATCGCTCCTTCCTTGATCGCTCCTGCCTTGGCCGTTCCTGTCTTGATTTCCAAACACTTCACCCTAGGACCCACCCAAATATTCGGACGGCCTTTCAGTGCAATCGAGTATTTAATGCTCATTCTATCGCTTGCCAGCCGCATCTGCGTTCTTCCTTACTTCCACCACTGCAAGGCTCGCGCCAGGGCGAGAGTAATTCATCCTCGGTCTTGACGTGGCTCGTCGTCGCTTTCAACTTCGCCACTGATATTCCCGCCTGCCATTTTCGATATCGCTGCCCGCGCCAGTACACGGTCGCGCGCCTCCGTCGTCCTCTGAAACCATGTCTCCCAAGCGCAAGGAACCCATGGATGAGTAGTTCTCACTGTCAGAACTTCCTATCTTCGCCCTCCACTAATAGTGTGCAGGGCTGCAAGTCCAACCAACGCGCCTTCCAAACGCCAGAGAGATATGAAAGAGTATTTTCCCAAGCTCCTACATCAGTAACTACTGCTAATCATGGTATATAGAATCTTCAAGTCTCGCAACATCACATTCGTCATTGGCCCTGAAAAGGAGCAGTTCACCGCTCACGAGTCTTCCATCGCCGGTCTTTCCGAGCCGCTCCGTGTCCTATTCACTGGAAACATGAAAGAAGCCATCGAGGCTAAGGTCATCTGGGAAGACGTTGATCCGGCTGTGTTTGTCAGTTTGCTGGAGTTTGCATACACTGGCAGCCTTTCTACTTCAAATTCCAAACAGCAAGGAAACCGCGACGGGCTGAAATCTCCTGGCTTGAATAAAGAGTCATGTGCCGATAAGAGAGATGACAAGAGAGAGGACAAGGGAGATGACGAGAGCGACGACGACCAGAGAGACAACGACGAGAGAGACGACTACGAGAGTGACGACGAGAGTGAGGACGAAATTAACGACGAGAGTGACGACAAGAGTGACAATGAGAGTGGCGACGAGAGTGGCGACGTGAGTGACGACGATGAACAACACAGTCAGAACGGAGATCCGGGCAATCTCGGAACCGACCAGTCCGATGCTGAGAACGTAACCCTAATGAGCGAGATGAATGAATACTCTGCGAGGGGAAAGTTCTCGCAGAAGCACTTTCGGCTCAAGCAATTCCACCAGTTGAAAGATGACCCGTCAAGCTTGAATGATGACATCATTCCGTACAATGCCGAGGCCTATATAATGACCGCAAAGCTTTACATTCTGGCTGACAAGTACGACATTGCGGCACTCAGAGGCCTCTGTCTTTGCAGATTCACTTGCAGCTTGGCTCATATTGGCGGCCGGGAGATGACCATGGATATCCTGGCTGCTACTATTCGATACGTCTACGAACACACCATAAAGAAAGATCAGCTTCGAAAGTTGCTGTTGCGATTCCTGATCACGGATTTGCAGTGGGCACTTGGATGCAACGGGATAAGGAAGATGCTTGGCGATATTCCCGAGCTTGCTTCTCAGCTGGTACTCCTGGTGCCTTCCTACTACTGGGAGGAGCTCCAATAGGGAAGGTAGGAAGGCCACCTACTACCAGCACGCAAGCGAACATGACCTCCTAGACAGACAATACAGACCATGAAAAAGCAGATAATCATTGTGTCAGCCCCTAGTTTTGAGAAGAAGAATGAGACTATCCTAGGAATCAGAGTAATTTCCTTGATGCTCACCTCTACTCGGTGTGGTTGTTGGCCTGAGATGGTTCAGGTGATCATATCGTCGTCTTCCTCATTCGGCTTTCTCATCCGCCGTCGTCACCCGTCGTCATCATTTGTCTTCGTATTTGTCGCTGCTATCGCTAATTTCCTGCGTCACTATACACCTGTGACCTGAATGGCAAACCCTTTCCCAGCAGTCAGACAAAGTTCTTCTGAACTTCTTTGGGTTCCACGCAAAGAAAGATTATTGTAATCTGCTTCTTAATTACTCTCGTGCTTAAAAAGTGGCAGTCCTTGGAGGTGAAGAATTGCCAATCATCATTGTCAATGTTTTCGTGAGAATTGCCAACCATCGCAACCTAGGTTATCCGGACACGGAGCGGACGTAAAGCAGACGTGGTCATCAAATGCCACATATTTAGGAGGTTTAAAAAGCGATCTGTCAGGTTTAGATGGGGATGCAACGTGGGATTGCAGTCTTTTTGTGTTAGAAGGATGTTAAAAGAGATTCTAGAGCTTGCTTCCCGATCATGAAAGACACCGTGGAATGTGAGACTGAAGGGAATAGTTAACGGTAATTAATGGTCAGAAGGTATTGGAAAGTAACAATCTTGGATGTTGAATCGGAAGTTGAACGCAAAGCAATACCAAGCCTCGACTGGATGACCATCGAGCCAGAGCTTCGGGACAGCCCTGTGCCCGAAACTCCGTAAACGACCGTTAAGTTGACCGGCAAAATGTATTCTCCACCTTCGGAGAACGACAAAAGAGGCAGTATCTTCATTCCAGATGCAGTCTTCTTCATGCAGTTGCGGGGTCGAAATGCTTGTGCTCGGTGAATTCAGAAAGTGTTGCGAGCACTTTGTGTGGAATGGCGCGACTGCAATGATGTAGTTGGCTGAGCCGCAGCTGACAGTGCAAACATGCATGCCAATGTAACATGAGATCTCGAAGATGATAGGGCGATAAGACGGAGATGTGGACGTTTAGGATTTGGATCCCAGCAGCGTTTCCACCCGCGGATATTTTGCCAACTCCAGGTGGAGTGAATGAGTGCGAACGCTAGTGTTGGTTCGCAGCGTTCCTCGTTCTGTCTTGTTTCCCCTCACGCTTTCACATCTTCTCCCAGTACCCATCAACATCTCGCCACGCTTTCTTCCTCTGGACTTCATGTGCTCATAGCAGCTCTCAACTACCAGCTCCCCTCAATCAAACATGGCAGAGCAGCGCGCTGCCACGAAGTCTCCCGTGGGATCACCTCCCAAGTCACCTGAGGCTGCGACGCCGGGTGCCGCATCACCCGGTCCCGATCAAGCCCCCGATCAAGCTCCCGAGGCGACGATTGAGGCAAACGATGCGCCGGCTGATGAGGGAGATGGATATTCCACAGCTTCTGACACCAGCTCTAATGCCACGGCTTCGTTATCGTCTTCTGTTCGGGACTTCAATTTTGAGAACAAGCGACGCTACCACAAATACAAGGAAGGGCGATATGCCTTTCCTAACGATGACGCGGAACAAGAGCGAGAAGATATGAAGCACAGCATGGTAGTAACACTATGCGGGGGAGCATTGCATAGCGCACCCCTCCAGAACCCGCAGAAGATCCTGGATATCGGTACCGGAACTGGGATCTGGGCTATTGACAGTGCGTTGTTCACATTGATGCTTGCCTCACCGTCGAACATCCAGAACTAATCTCTCTTGCTTTAGTGGGTGATGAATACCCTGAAGCTCAAGTCACGGGTATTGATTTGAGCCCAATCCAACCTGCATACGTACCGCCGAACGTTGCATTTATCGTAGACGATGCCGAGTCGGAATGGCTCTACGCAGATGACTCAATTGATTACATTCATGTTCGAAACATGGGCGCGGCGATCAAAAATTGGGAAAAGCTGTTGGCGCAGGCGTATAGGTACTTGTCTTTTTGTTATGTGTCGTGTGCCGTCTGTCCTCGGTGCTAACTACAATAGGGTGCTTAAACCGGGTGGGTGGATCGAACTGCAAGAGATGAAGTGGAACTTCAACTGCGACGATGGCACGATGGGACCCGATTACGCACTCACTAAGATGATGAAGTTGGTCTGGGAAGGCCTCGGAAAGTTTGGAATCGAGGCTGATGTAGCTGATACTAATCCTCAGCGCTTGAAGGATGCTGGATTCGTTCATCAAGTCCACGATGCCGTGAAAGTGCCAGTGGGAGAGTGGCCCAAGAGAAAGGATCTGAGCAAGATTGGAGCCTACTGCAAAGCTGTTCTCTATGATGGCATCCATGCAGTCACGATCGGTCCCTTGACTAGAGGTCTGGGGTGGACTTCTGATGAAGTTGAGGTGTTCTTGGTTGACGTGCGCAAGGACTTGCTGAACAACTCGATTCACTCTTACGTGTACTATCATTCGCTTGCGGGCCAAAAGCCAAAAGAGGAGAAAGCATGAGACAGAAAGTCCGCGAAGCTTATGGAAACACTCGGTCGCTAGCGATGCTGAATAGTCTCAAGGGCTTTTAACATCTAAAGATAATTCTATTAGCTCCGCAATGTCGGCACTCAATGTAGCATTCTGAAGCCACAGCTCATCAGATTTACTGTTATTGGTAGTCTAGACACGGCCAAGCTCACTGTTCATGCTGCCTGACTCAACAAAACTTCGGGCATTTGCAAGGATGTCTTTGACAAGATTCCTGAAAATGTGGCTCAAAATGGGATCACGACGCAAGGTGACATGTTCGTCCGAGTGGTCGAAATCGGTTACAATGGCGATAACTCGATTTCAGACTGGCAAGGCCCGAAGGATGACGGGGCTTTTAACCCACCTGCTTCTTTGATGAAATTGGTCAAATACAACCACGGATAAAAGGGCCCCTAGGACAGAACGCATTTTGCACATTGACGCCCGGATAGAACCCAGAAGCTTCGCAAGTTACGCGTTGAAAATGAGGGTATAAGATCTTGACCTAATTACCACTTGGGCTATGTACTCGATGAATGAAAAGAAAACTGCCTTAACGTTTCTTTTCCGCAGGGTCTGACTCGGTCGGATCTGTCGCTTTAGGATCTGTTGGTGTCGTATCGTCCGGGTCCTGTGTCGTCGGTGTCGGCGATCCCCCACGACCAGCGTCACAGCCTTGCTGGTCCTTCAGAGCGCCATAGAAGCTCTCCCTATACGCTGCGTCCATCTGCGCCTGAAAGTTGGCGTCGGTGAAGGGAACCTGCGTCTTCTCGTACTTGACATCCTGCAGTGCCTTTGCCGCCGCGTCCGGGAGCGAGTCCCACCCGACGAGCGTACGCTCGAAGACCTTGTCGCCGTCGGCGCCTGTAAAAGGCGCTATCGCGGTGTCGTGGATCTGAATTTTAGGGTGTGTCGGCATGTCTACGCCTACAGTCGTCGACTTGAAGGAGAAGTCGCCCGCATTCGCCGTGCCCCAGGTGAGATGGTCGGTCGTGAAGGAAATACCCACAGGCCAGACGGCGGTGACATCGTCGTCGACGCAGCCCCAGCGGTTAATCCAGACGACAGCGCTAGCCCAGTAGTGCCGGTGGCCGTTATCATTACCCTTGGCCCAGCGGACTTTAGGCATGTAGTAGCTGTACATAATACCAGTGCGACCTTGGCTCGAGCCGCGGCGGGCGTAAACTTGAGCATTTCCCCCTTTATCACAGCCACTTCGGCCGCCATTCGTGGGTTTCAAACCGCCTCTAGAGTGATGATGTGAGCATATTTGGGGTATATAATGGGTAGGGAAGGGTATCATTGCTTACCCGAGGTTTCCGCTGGCATCTGTGGCCGGGTATGGATCGCAACCTCCCGCCACGTACAGGAAGGGGCTAAACCGGAGTTCAAGCTGACCATCTACACCTGGCGAAGCATTCTGGGTAAGCGCAACAACTTTGTCATGGTCGATCCAATTGTGTCCACCCGAGTCGTCTTGGCCGCGTGGGAGTACCGATGACGCTACGGTGTTGAAGAGAAGACAGCCCAGTAAGGGCCAAACGGCGACAACTACCATCTTGCCTTCTGAGTGAGTGTATGTAACGAGTGTAAATGAGTGGCTAGGCTGTTGCGCAAATGCAAACAAACCCCAGGAAAACGAATGTTAAAGGTGACCATCACGATGTATGTGGCATGAGCAGACCTTCACTCCGGCATACTTATGTTCCTCGTCCCGGGAAGATTCTCAGTAGTGGTTTAAAGCGACTGGAAGTATGCTGACTATTGCACACAGTCTCTTTGCTCACTGCATACGTTACATTAAAGAGAGTTTTCCCCCGTGGCTTCATTTAGCATCCCCCTTCATTACCTCAGGCCAAATGGGCGTTGAGTATACGAACGGTATGGCCGGACACAGAGTTATTTCCACACCTCGCTCCTTGTTATTTTCTTTGTGGTCTTAATGATATTGATCTGACTTGCCGGTAAGGCTGGCCTCTACGCTTCGTGTAAACTTTTACCTTCATATTACTGTGGGTAATAACACGGAACCCAGTGCCGAACTCTACCTTATGTAGCCGACGGGATGTCATACCGACGCATTAGCGTTTGCCTTCCCGCAACCCCTTATTGCTACGCCAGTCTACGCCCCTTAAACCAACTGCGTGTTCTCACAATTACGTTAGCGTAACTACCGTAGTTGTTGAGCGAGTTGAAGAAAAGCCGAGTTAACGCAATTAACGGCGGCAGCTCCCCTACCAGTCTGTACATATGTATTCGACCAGTCATAACTTCAGACGGACCTTGGGCGGTCCAATCAAGAATTTGCAGGCTAGATGATGTTCGCCCCGAGCTTACGGCTTAGTAAAGAGCATTCGAATATGAGTCAAAAGTCACTGTATTCGTCGTGTCCATCCCATTCGACCCGAACGCTTCGCACAAATTCAAGTTGGAGCGACTCACCAAATGAATGGTGGTCCATTAGCAAAGAGTTCCAGTAGAGTTTGCGGCCCGAAATAGCAACTCTCGCCGAGCCCCAGAGAACGACGCACAGCCCAGCTACCAATGGAGTTGCCGAAAGCTTATTAGTCAGGGGTCTTCCGCATCTAAATCAACAATGAGCAAATTACACTCATGCTCTTTATTGTCCTCGTACGGACGGACACTTTTGCAAGATCCGGTAGGGCTCTCATTACCGGTCAACATGTGCACTAGATTCCGATCGAAAATTTAAGTTGGATCGCAAGATGCCGAACACATGGCTTCACAGTCGGCGTCACCGTTTTGACCTCCTGAACTCGGCCTCAATTGAAATTACAATATGGAAAGATGCACGTCGCTTAATCACTTTGAAGAAAAGCTTTCTCACTGCGTTATATAGATGGGTAGATATTTCCTTGGTTCCCGCCTACTAGTTGCGCTAGGTGCTACGTCCTCTGCCACAAATGCAATACTCTGCGAGAACTTTGTGCAAAATAGCCCTTTGGGGCGCCTTCAGTCTCATCGCCGTCAAAGCACAAGGGACAAACGGACTTCTCGCCGGCGATGAGAACGACTGGTTGGCATTAAACAACGTCGACCCTTGGTATCTGCCCCCGGATATAGTCGACGGCGGTGACAAAGATGGCTCTGGTGCGCTCCCAACACCTGCGTAGATCCTCTTCAAAGTTACAAGCTGACCATGAAAATCTGCAGTTTTAATAATGAACGGCCGAGTGCGCTGCGGCGTCGTCCCTCTCGACAAGAGCGGCAACGTGTGGACGATCCCCGCCAACGGCGATTTCGACGCTGTCGGTTACATCCTGCCCCGAGGCGGCTACGACTCACGATCCGACAAGAGCCTAGCAGACTGCGTGCTTCGCGAGTCCAAGGAAGAGGGCGGCTTCATCATCGACGTCAACTCGCTTGTTCCCCTCGGGCTGAGCAAGGGGGAGACAGTGTACTGGTACAAAGGCACCGTCACCGAGAACGTCGACCCGACCGAACCGCGCGACCGCCCGCCAAAGTCCTTCGCTGCCGCGGAAGCGCGAACAGAACTGCAGAAGCCGGCCAAGAAGCCAACGAAGAAGTCGGACATGCGAATGGCGTTCAATAAGGCGGAGTCAGCATCCGAGTCTAACAGTTACCGTTCAACGTTCAAGGCGGGTGGCGGTGCCTCGGCCTACTCATTCAAAGAGGCCGGGGCGGCTATGGAGGTGTACAGCACAGAGTTCCAGAGTGGCAGCGCGCCGATTATTAAAGTGGAGGTTGACTCGTTCTTGAACAAACTTGTGGCAGAGAAGGCGGGCAATAGTCAGGACCAGACCAAAAACCGGCTGAGTCTCGCGCGTATGATGGGCTCGGTGTGGCTCAGGAAGGGCCTCGCGATCAAGCAGCTCAGTGCGGTAGAATTCATTGACGTAGTCGATGATCAAACCAAGGCTGCAATCACGGCAGTCCAAGGTGAACTGGAAGCCGTAGCCGAAGATTTCGAGGTTCAGTCGACGGATTCGGTGCACTGGGGACGTCTGGTGAGCACACCTCTTGGCGAAGCTGCGCAGAGCTTGGCTGCCGCGGCAGAAAAGTCCGTGTCGAAGATTTCTGTTACTAGTAGTCCCATTGGTATCGTCTTCGACTTAGTTTGAGTGGTTGTAGAGTAGTAAAAGGCTACATGGTTGGCGGGTTAGAAGGAAACAAATAAAGATGCCCCATTTCTCCGATTTTCTGCACCGTTCGTTTTGAAATGTCATGGATCGTCATATCAGGGGTTCATGGTACCAATATCGTAGATTCTCAGTAATGACAAATTGGTCGCGTTGAATAGACGAGATTTTTTGACAGGAACTGCAGGTATGAGTTTAGATAATATCTGTTCGCGGAGCCCGTTAGTTCAAATTTTACGTATGCTTCCAGGCCTCATATGCTACTTTTCAGCGTTTATTATCAAGGGACAAGGACGCAGAAATTAAGGACATTGTGATGCCCACTTTGTCTTCGGGCAACAGGCAGCCTGTACTCATTATGAGTGGTTCGGAAGTATTGAAAGGCGGATACATTTCATTTCTTCCCTCGAAGCTCAATCTAAAGCCAGCCACCAAGTTGATCAACACTTTCGTCGTATGTCTCAACGACGGTCAAAGCGTGATATCTTCTTGAGTCAGCTGATTTCTGTCAGTTTAACAGACTGTCACAGAGGCATTGTTGATTTGACTCAGGGTTATGGGTCGTCTATGAAAACACGCTGGATGTGCATAGTTACGTTGTCGCCACAGACGCTTTTGGAGGTGGCTACGTCATCCCAATGATTGATGCATTTGGGGACATGAAAAGAACGTATGGCTTTCGCTCTGTCGAAGTAGCCAGTGTAACGGACGTCTTTCTCGCTTCGTCGGGCATCAGAGGTGTGCAGCTGAAACCTACAGCAGCGAGAAAAAGCACAAGTCACTAAATTGCTTCCTCGAATACAGTTGCATCGGAGAATATCTCAAAGTTGATGCACACAAAAGGTTGGGCTTGACGGTCTATCTCATAGAATCCACTTGACCCTTCGGAGAGTAGCACAGGTGCTAACACATTCACCACAGGCTTCACAAAATACTTGAAGACCCCCATTAGCGGTCTATATGAGGGCAGGACTGCCATTTATAAGCAAAGGCACGAAATGTCTGAATATTTCAGTGGTGATGAAGGCTGTTCGTGGGTGAACTCTTTTTCTGAAATGAACTGAAAACGCCACAACAGCGGTAACTAATACAAGATTGAAGCAAGAATATGTCTCGAAACGGGGGCAAATAACGGCTAGAAAAAGTCTTAATTAGAGTGGAAGAGTGGGATAATCGCAAGCGTAGACATCAGAAACCAAAAGTACATTATGTTGCATTCAATCTTTAATTTACTTCTCGTCAGAAAGACCCGACTATGGTGGCAAGTCTACGGTACTTCTATTTGTACTTCGTGTTGATTCTCGGATCTGAAGGTAGGTGAGCTTTCTACGTAGACTAAGGTACGACCTGAGTGGGTGCTATAAGAAGGTACAATGGGTGGGCTCCTTGCGTGAAGGTGTGATATTTCATCATGACCCCGATCCGATGTAGCAGCGAATCTCACTCCTGCCTTGAGTGAAATTGTCAGCACTTCATTTAAATATCACATATTGGTCGTAGGCAGGTGGGCTTTCCTAAGAAGACTAAGGCCACACGCTTACACTTTCGAAGTTCATCTTGCATGGGAAGCACGACTCGGCTGATCCTCCTCCCTCTTCAACCATCAAGATCAGACTTGAGTCCCCTCACTCTTTCTTCATACCTTGCCGGATTTCTGACAAGGACTTTCAAGTTAATTGTTCTCCGACGTTAATTCGCTTGGAGAATCAGGGAGGTGCGACTCTCTCCCTCACATCCGACCCCACTTTATGGCGTCCGAGTGTCTCGGCCCGCTAAAGTCAATCCCAGCAACTGCCTACCTACCTTGATAATCTCACCTTCCACAACCTCCAACTGCTACGTCTGATCATCGCATCATCGGACGCGAACTTCTGAATCCATTTCTGAAAGAAGACGAGCACAAATTCAGACTGTGAAGCTGTGTTCATTCGTACTCTTCCGCCACCCAAAACGATGGCTGGCAGAACCATCGTCGACACAGAGACGTACGTCCCCCTCCCCCTTTCCGGACGGGCTTACCTTGTTGAGTCGAGTGCATGGATGCCAACTAACAACTGCCAGCATCTACACATCGCGGGTCTTCAATTTCATCGTGGGGCCAGAGAACACGACATTCCATGTCCATGAGAAGCTCTTTGCCCCTCACTCCAAGGGGCTGACGCGCATGCTCAACAGCGGCATGCGCGAATCGCAAGAGGGCGTCGTCATTCTGGACGATGTCGACAAGACCACTTTCACCAGCTTCCTGGACTACGCCACATACGGCAACTACATGTTTCAGAGGACGATCCCTTCGAAGAACACCCAGTCGACGTTGAGTGACGCTGATGTCACGCCAGAGAAACGGTGTGACTCTCTACGTGACCATCTCATTCATTACGATCATCGACGGGACATCATCGAGAGGAAGCCGTACTTGAAGTACATGGAGCTCTTTGTGAAGAGCGGGGACCAGCACGGGCTTTACGCCCCTCCTACGTACCTGTCTGAACCTGACGAGCTTGGTTTTGACGTCGATCTGGACTTGAAACTCTCCAACAAGGAATTTGGCGAAGTCTGTCAACACCATGTCAAGCTCTACGCCTTCGCCGATAAGTGGGATATCTCTGAACTCAGGCAGCTGTGTCTTCACAAGATTCACAACTGCCTAACCCGCGTCAAACTATGCGATAGCGGATACCACTTGCTTTTCGCCCTGATTGACGATGCTTACAAGAGCACCATGCCTGGAGATTTGCTCCGCAAGCTATTCACGCAGATGTGCGTCGCCGACATCAGCCTCATTCGAGGTATGTCTGGATTTCCTTGCCTGGTGTGCCGCCTTCCGGAAATAGGCCTAGACATGATTTTGGAGGAGCCCAAGTACTGGGAGGACAAGCCGAAGGCCTTAGCCGACGTCAACAGCAAATTTCCACCGCGACCATTAATTGGCGACCATGATCAGAAGGGAAGGTAGACATCTTGAAAGCAGGATCGTCACAAAAGCAAAACATACTTTCGGGCTTTCTTGCGGGCACTTAGACTTTGAATTAATTGGCAATTTTTATCATTTCGGGCGGGGCGGAGCAGGACTATTTCAGGAAACGGCGTTGGGGGAACTTTGCACATTACGCATGCGAATTATTTGATCTGCCGTCTACGGTAGCCAATTTGAGTGCGTACTGGAATCCTCTGGATCATCATATATCTCTCCCTATATGAAAGCTTTGGTATGCGATGTTCAATGACGAGATCACAGTGCGTCGTAGTCCCTTCGAGAGACGGTGACATTGGAGCACGTTGTACCTCCTCTTGTAGTGCTAGGCACCCGGAAGCACTCGTTCGGGCAGGGTGCGCTGGCATTGTATTGCCATGAAAAGAGAGGATCCGTCTCATTAGTAAGGATCTGCCCGATCATTGATGTTTGATATCCAGGGAGTTGCCGAGACTGCTGGAACACATCGTACTTCAAAAGCTGTTAGCAAACGTTGATGAAAGGAAGTCCTGATCCACCTACGCTACTCAAGGTCATTACACCCCAGCCAACGTTGTAGTTATGCTGGATAGTAGTGCCGTAAACGTACTCTGTGAGTATCTCATCAGCTTTCGACTTCACCAGAATAATGTCGTGCGTCCTAGCTGACCTTTGAATCCTGCCCAACGAATGGCACTTGCGCACTGATTCCAATGAGTCAATGCTACTTCCCGAGGCTTTCAAATACGTACCATAGGACACGATTCGGCGTTGGTGTAGATGGAGAGGTCTCCCCATGCGGCGTAGATCTCACTGAGAAGCAGTCAGCAGTCAAGTTTGGCAAAGCCTTGTAGTAGGACTGGAGCTAACGTTGGCGTCATCCCCTGCTCTGTGAACTTGGCCGTGCAAGCATTGATCGCTGAAATTTCTCCATGAACTGAATTCAAGTTAGATTGGAGACACGTCCGTTGATCAATACAACGTACTGGTTGGATCTCCCGTGCGGAAGTTCGCGCCCTCGCAGACAACTTCATCACTGGTGTGATTGACAATGATCGAGCCAAAGGCGGCGAAGGGGCAACTAGACACCCTCGGTCAATCGCAATCCATAAGATAGTCATGTACTTCGGGAGGCGCTTACGGTCCACTTTGGCGGTAGAGAGCTTCATTCGTCTGGTGGTAATGTTAGAACGTCGCAATCGAAACCTCAAGATTCATCGTTTAATTACCTTTCTCATGTACTCAACTCGCTTCGCGGCTGGAACAGAGTTGACGGTCAAACCCGACATGTCCTGATCATCGTTTGGAATCACAAAGTGCGCCGAGCAAACGCTCAGCGCTCCCAGAGTGGCCAACACGATTGATTTCAACATGGTAATTGCGCAAAGATCAGAGGAGTCAAATCACATTTCGAAGACTCGCTTAACACAGGACAGTTGCCGATATTTATGTACTGCGATGCAGCTCAAGATGCGGCTTTGCCAAATCCTCCAAGAGATAAGAACGTCTGGGATGATGGCTGGGGCCCACGTGCCGAACCCAACCACCCGGAACTCATGGTACCACCATGCTTGTCAAATGAAGCTAT
Organism: Colletotrichum chrysophilum; assembly: GCF_026319265.1. Classification (NCBI taxonomy): domain Eukaryota; kingdom Fungi; phylum Ascomycota; class Sordariomycetes; order Glomerellales; family Glomerellaceae; genus Colletotrichum; species Colletotrichum chrysophilum. Next base: position 189,465 of record NW_026517337.1, on the reverse strand, counting down.
CACCATGCACGACCCCGCAAAGACCCGCACATGCGAGGGGGTATGTCGTTAGCGCAGCTTCTCTTATCATTTCCCACGTTGCGGTGACAGCTTGGCCGCGGATGATTGCTACAGTACTGCGGGGGAATTCCCGAGAGCGGAGGATGGCCGCGCGATAAGATAACGGCGCACTTCACCGTTGTCGGTTAAGCTGGAGGTGGTGATGACATCTATGATTATCACAAGCTCAATAGAACCTAAGCTCAAGCGTCATGTCTGTCAACATCTGCGAGCTTTGCTTCTAAATCGTCCAAGCCCAACTCAAATAGCCACCGCATACGATCCACGGCGGGCTTTTCCACATCCACCGCGTTCGTCGACTTCTGCCTCTCGGCTTCGGGAGATCTCTTCAAATTTGTTGCTCGCGTCATTTGGAGCACCTTGTCAATCTTGGCCTGCCGCCAGGATTGCCAAGCACCAAGCGCGAGAGGCCGTTCTTCCACGGTCCAGCTTCTAGACAAGACCTTTGCCAGGGAGTAGACGTCTTCCAAAGCCTGGTTCACACCTTGTCCCGACGATGCCGGCATCGCATGAGCAGCGTCCCCGACGATGATGACATTTCCCGACGGTGAAGCCCAACTAGGCAGCCTGGGCATCGTGTAGAATGGCCAGCTCAACAAGCCTTCTGGACATTTGCACAGCTGATCAATGATTCGTCTTGCCGTGTCATGCCACTGATCATAGTCCTTTCGCATCAAGGAAGCCAAGGAATCAGGGCTGGCGGCCAGATCTTGCCAACCCTCACGGCCTTGTTCGGGATGCGGGAATTGCGTTCCTACCATGAGCGTTCTGCCGTCCGATTCTTCAGGAACCATGAAAAGACCGCCCGGCTTGCCTTGAATTGTGCAGCTAGAAGCGAAAAACTCCTTGTCGGGCCATTTAACAGAGTTGGTAGGGATGTGCCCGTACACACAAAAGACACCCGTGTAAACAGGAACGAGGTCCGTTAGATAGCGCCTCAGCGTGGAGTGAATACCATCCGATCCGACAACAACAGCAGCTTTCTCCGCCTTGCCGCCAGCCAGAAACGTGACGCCTTCCGGGGAATCGCTAATGATCTTCTCGAACTTGGCATCAAAGTAGATCGGGACTCCACGCTCGGCCAGCATTTGCTTCATCTCTTGCAGAAGGGCGAGACGGTACAGACGATAGGCAGGATATCCGTACACTTCCTTGGAGGCTAGCTTCATCGTATCCACAGTCTTATCTTCGCTGTTTTTGGTGATGCTGTCTTCGAAAAGGAAGCTTTTCGGCTTGATTCGGCTCAAGACGCCGAGGTCGTCGAGGATGCGGCATCCGTTGGGTGTCAAAACCACACCGCTGGTGAGGATATCCGCATCTGCGCTTCTTCCTTCGTAGATCCGGCACGGAATCGACTTTTGGTGGAGGGCCAAGGCAAGAGCAGTACCCTGAGATACCTGTTAGCTCACTTACAGTAGCACACTCGATAGTGCCATGTGAGAGGGGACCCACGCCAAGGCCTGCGCCAATGATGGCTACGCCGTCCTTCTTGATGGTGTCCATTGATGATGAGACTGAGCTGTTTGTCTGTGATGAGTTGGAAGGTTTGGTGACGGGATTCCCCGCGAATGATCCGTACTTATATCAAGTTACCACTGCCTATCAGACGGCGATTGATGAGATGAAACCGCCGCGTCCGAAAAGCATGGCCTTGACGGGAATTCGGGCGATGGAACTTACCGTCTGACCATTGAATTTGAAGGAATCCGGAATGCCGTACATCGTAAATGAGGGCCTGCGTAGACAAGCAGTTGAACTGCACGAATGACGAAACATTGGCGTACTTTTCCACGAATGAGACAGCCATACTTCCATGTCATTGAACACCGTGTCCGTGCTCAGAAGAAGGTTAAACCAGACGGCTCTTCGCGCTTTGTGATATTCACCATGTTCTTCGACTTCGTCCGATGTACAGTGTCGAGAATGACCACATCTTGTAATTTGACGGCCATCATTCAGTAGCCGACCGGACTAAATCGTTGCCAAGGCCTCGAGGAACATTTAAACAAAGCTGGACTATCAGCCTTAGGCTATATGGTCGGAGTGTATGCCCAACTCCGACGGCTGCGGAGTTTACGTAGATATCCGAACGATGAGAACGACTGCACGGCATACACAACTGCTCTCTGTGTGGCGCATTTATACCGACAGGAGATTTTGGGATGCTAAAGCCTAAGCAGTCCGGTTTGAGTCAGAATTAGACATATAAGTGCATTCAACAGCAATAAATGCCAGAGTCACCCCTACAGTCTTTGCTTTATCCCCGGGTGTTCAATAATCAGCGACAGGACAGAAATCGTCAAGAGAAGCTATCTCCTTTCTTCATGACTAGCCATTGCATACTGCGTGCGAGCCGCGGGATGAGGCTTTCATTGAAGTCTATAGCAAGTTGTGCACGAAATACCTTTGCATTCCAGAAGTCACGTTCAGTCGCCATTCCCAGGTTTCCATGATCACGGTTTGTACACCCAGCCGTCACCACACTAACGCAAGCTTCTTCATTTGCCGGTATGGTCATTTTCAATCAAACTATGATCATTCCCTCTGTCCTGTGAAGCAAGAAATCCGGCAGATGGGTACCGTAATGTGGGTTACAAGACTTGAGGGTAGAAGTAGGCTAAGGTACACTGTTGTGGAAACAAAGTCTTAGTATTGCCTAACATTGGACAACTTGTAACAAGACTGTTGTTATGATCTCGGATTAAAGTCATTAGCATCTTTTTCATATTACTGCTGTGTTTGAATTAACTTGTGTCATCTCATCGCAGATTCCATTGATAGAACGATGGCTTTTCACAAGCCTCTGCTCGTCCATGCTTGTCAAGGTTCATCTAAACTAGTGCAACGTCATCTCACTAAATGTAAGTATGAGCAATAATACTCCAGCTTCCAGTTATGCGAGAACCAAGCCTCGACCGAAGTTATGCTCATGTCTTTTTTTGAGCCGCAAGTCGCCACAAATCGTCACCTAGAGCTGAGCAACTTGCGTCAGCTCTTCAACACGGTGCGTCTATGGGCTTTTGCTAAGTCGTTTAGGGTTTACGTATTCGCAAAACTGAAGCTGTGACTAGTTCGCCTCATTCTCAGGTCGACACCTGATTTGTCGAATATCGTTGGAGTTTCTCGTTGAGTCATTTGTGAGAGAGTACAGGACGTGCGTTCAGGCGATAACTAGGCTGCGTAGCTGTGCTCGTGAGGATTTCCCCAATGCTGGAGTTTTAGTGGAGTAACCCAAATAGTGGGTAAGGGTTCCAGTTCTGCAGGGTCTCGACTGCGCGATCATAGCGACCCTCTACTACCCTCTCTTTTCTCCAGTGGTTCGGCCGAATTGATGAAGAACGCCATCGTACGGAAGGCGAATCGTTGCGGGGGGTAACTAATCTTATAAACCCCGCCAGATTTCTTTTGTGTATCATGACGTCGGCCTCGCAATTCAAGAAAGTCCGTTTCGTATTTGTTTCGTACTCGGCATGGATCTCGTGATGGCCCCGGATGCTTCCAGGATGCGAGACCGAGGTGCATATGAAGATACAACTACCGGGCCAAGTCCCGCCATTCACCTTTATCATCCCAACCCCGCCCGCGTCGTGCCCTCCGCCTGCAAACACACAAGCATCTGCGTAACCGAACCCAAAGTCGCAACGCGCGCGAGCCCTTCACGATGGCCGAAGTTCAGAATAATCCCGCAACGACCACCGAGACGACGGCGACGACCACGGGCGCGCCCGCGGACGAGTCGCAGATCATTCAAGAGGCGCCTCTGTTGTCCAAGGTCAGGTATGGCGCGACGGCTTTCGCGATCCAGAACTTCGTGGTCAAGCCTGCGCTGTTCCTCCGCGACGTCAAAGCACGCATCATCCCGTCTGAGCATCGCCCCGACTTCGTGAAGACGTACGAGTGCCGACCGTATCTTCCTGTCAGGTATGCATGCAGCCAGCAGCTAAAACAAATCCTTTCGTCTGTAAGAGACCTGCAGCTGACAGATGTTCCAGAATGTTCTTCCCCAAGTGCTTTGACAAGACCTCCAAGGATAAGCTGCCTGTTCTCTTCACTATTCACGGAGGTGGTTTCGTGCTCGGAACTCCCGACGACAACGATGACTGGAACGCGGCGTACGCTACTCAGCATCACTCCATGGTGATCGGACTCAACTATGCCAAGGCCCCTGGCAACCCGTTCCCAGGTCCGATTCATGACTGCGAAGAGCTCTTCCTCGCCTCTTTGAACGATGAGTCCCTGCCCATAGATAAGACCAGAGTCGCTCTGGCGGGTTGGTCTGCAGGTGGAAATCTCTGTCTTGCGGTCTCGCAGCTGGCTTCCGTGAAGAAGCACTTGTCCGCTATTGTTCCACTGTATCCCTGCACGGATCTCTCCCTCGAGGCGGAAGAGAAGGCCAAGTCGCGACGATACAAGCCTGATCTGGGCGGTTTCCGCGCCAAGGAGAAGGACTTCCTACTTAGCATCGCCCCTGTGTTCGACTGGTCTTACAAGGTCCCGGGCGAAAGCGCTCGCAACCCGCTTTTGAGCCCTGCATATGCGCCAAAGGATGCTTTCCCAAAGCAAGTCTTCATGATCGGCTGCGAACTCGATCTGCTTGCCCACGAAGGTCAGCGACTCATTCACAGCCTGGCTGGGCGCCCGGCCCCTCCCGCTGTTGTGGGCAAGGAAGAGACCGTGGAGAAGGGCGAGCTCATCCTAGACGACGAGAGGTTCCACTTTGAGGTTTCGAACCCGGATGGAAGTCGATACAGGTGGTTGCTCGTGCCCGACACCGTTCACGGATTTGACCAGCATCTGGATGGCATCGTCCGTGACCCCGTTTTGCTTGAAGACGCCGAGATCAAGACGCAAAAGACAATCAAGATGATTGGAGAGTGGGTCCTCAAGGCACCTGCAACGACGGCCTCGTCTTGAGACCACTTACCCATGAAGCCAAGAATCTGCCCGAGCAACTGCGCGACCCCACCGCACACGTAATAAGGGACTGCTTTCCAAGTATACCAAGAAAATATCCAGCAGTGGACGACGTTTTTATAGTATACCATTTTTTTCCTGTTTCTTCCAGATTCTTGTATTCAGTTTTCGTGGCTCTCTGCTCAAACGGAAGTCATCATGTACGTACGTAGCTCATTGTTTATATGACATCACTCAGGCGCATACTTTTGATCTTCGGTCGATGTCGTTAGGGCTTTGGGAATCGATCTAGTAAATCTTTCCAGTGCAACGAGGCTGTTACCTTACAACGCCCCCGCCCTGGGTTCGAGGAACCAGTCACACGGGAGTATCGAAGAAAAGCCGTCAGAAACATGTCTAATTCTATTCCATCTACAAACTAATTTGGAAGTACCGTCCCGGCTGGCGGGATGTTCAGGTTGATCAGGTAGTCGTCAACCGCTCTAGATGCATCGCCCTTGTTGAGGTAGCTAGTATGCCCGGACCCCTCCCTCAATATCAAGGTCGCATTCTGGAACTCCTCCGTCATTCCCACGGCATACACCAGACTTGTGGCGGGGTCGAAGCGAGAGTGTACGAGAAGAATAGGGTTCTGTGTCGCCTTGACACTCAAAGCCGTTCGAGGGTTGGTGATCTTCACAGGATACCCAGTGCAATCAATGACTCGATGCCAGAATTCACCCATACCAGGCGTAACGGTGAAGGCCCTCGTCATATCAGCAACTCGTTGCACTTCGATATGACTCTCAGCTGCGAAGAAGTGACCATCCTGGCATTGAACATTAGTAATGGACAACGAGCGGCTGTCTGTAAAAATGTCTCCTGACAAGAGCCCCGGGCTGAAGAAAGAGCCATTTCCAGTGGCTCCGAGTTTGAGCTGTTCCGCAAAGGTTTTGCGCTCTGAGGGGAATTCTAGGGTAGATCGAGCGGCGCCTATCACGTTGTTGGCCGTAGCGAGGGGAAGACACCTGGTCTTGGCTGTCCCGTCGCACTCTGCGGCCTTTAGGTTTCCAGCGTTGGCGACTTCAAGGATCTTATTCCAAGTCTGTCTGATATCTTGGCCCCCCTCCCCACAGTTAGTGGCGTTGGCTTCACAGAACCTGAAGAAGTCCTGGATTGTCGCATCCAAGGAGGTTGCCTGCGTCATGATGTTGGACGCAAAGGCACCAGTGTGCTGAAGCATGCCGTCGAGAGCCATGGCTCTAATAGTGTCGGGGAATAGAGCGGCATATTGCGCCCCTAGCTGGGTTCCATATGATACGCCGAAGTAGTTCATTGGCTCGCCGCCAGCAGCTAAGTCCAGTCAGCATATCCTGTAAATGCAGCCGTTACACGACACGACTGACCAACTCTGACGGCTTCCATATCCTTCGCCACGAATATTGTGTCCATGTGATCGAACAGTGGCCCAGTCATAGCCCGGCATGATTCTCCGAGAGCCTTGTTGTAATCGAACAATTTCTGAAATCCTTCCGGCGTTGTCGCATCGAACTCGCTTGGCTGATTGGCCAGGTTTGTGTCGCATTTCTGCGGTGTACTTAAGCCAACACCTCGAGGATCCATTCCGATGATATCAAAGGACTCCCGCACTGCGTCGCTGATGTAAATCCTTTTTGTTGCCATTCCAAGAACCATGCTCGATGCGGCGCCACCCGGCCCTCCTGGATTCACGAAGAGATTGCCAACACGCTTCCCAGTGGCAGGTAATTTGACGATGCCCAACTGAACCTTGGGACTATCGGGCTGCACATTGTTGTGATCGAGTGGTACTGAAAAGTTGGTGCATTGAAGCTGCGATGTGGCATTGACTCCGCGGAACGGCCGTATATCAGTTGGGCAAGCGCTCCATGTAATCTGGGCTGGTATATCCTGTTGCACGGGACCAACTGGCTGCGGAATCATAGCCGCGATTCCAGCCGATACGCATGGGAGGAGACCCAGCAGTAGGCTGAGGATCAACAGGTAGTCCATCTTGACGGAAGACTGCCTCTGGAATGTCCGTGTTGTGACAGGAGTTCGTCCATGGGCTGCACAACATATCTGAATGGAACTGCTGCCATCAGCATACTTTTAAACGTCGAACCGCTGATCTGACCCATCGAATACCGTTTGTCAGGGGCATCTGCCACGCATCACGACACGGCGGCAACCCTGAGTCAAGGAAGCTTTTGAACTTTGATCAGGGCGACAAGCCACCAAATTCGCGTTTCCGCCCGGCAAAAATGTCTCGCGGACGTATCAGTCTTGGCCCTGAACAGGAACAGCTTTGGTGGGTGAGACGAAACGGCAAGGAGGGAAGGGGAATTAGAGTTTTTAAGCTTGGATTTTGGCATGATCCCACCAATCATCCCGCCGGTTGTGTGAGAAAGTGTAAGAAGCTAGCGGCAATTCAGGAACGGCGTTTCCAGGAGCCAACCTAGATGCCGCCGCGGTAACTCCCGTAGACTTGTCCGAAATTCCGATAGACGCGGGAGAGTCATCGTGTAATCGCGTTCACGAATGGGGCGGAACGCTCGCCTATGCGAATTAAGGTTTGCTACTGTATGATCGCTTACCTCCGAGCGATGAACTGTTGAACGGGAAATTTGAATAGTGGCTTCGGTATTAAGGCCCATCGCCGAGGAAAAGCATGATGCGATACACTACTGGCTAAGATCTAGCAGTCGCCGTATTCATATGTGATCCTAGCTCTGTGACTATCCTTGCCGTACCTGCAGGTAGTCCGACCTTGTGTCTCCTTGCTTCTCATTCTACAATGATTGAATCATTCCAACCAGTGGTGATACCCAGAAATGCAATGTCACAATCTGGTCGGGGCCCGAAAGACCTTCCGGCTCTACCAATGACATTCATGAGGCCGATTGCCCTAGCCATGCGATAACTATAGTCAAGTACTAGACCGAATACAGCGGTCACAAATAGCAACGTGGAGAAAGCCAACTCAGCCTGAGGATGCTACTGATTTGATTGTGGGCGCCCGCGAATGTCACGCATTGGAAATCAACGTAGCAATGCGGCGGCGACAGCTGCTCAGCAAATCTTCTCCTTTCATGAGAGGATAGGGGGGATGGAACAGCAGATCACCCGCATCGACAAGAAAAGTCCATCCTTTCAACCACTGAGCCCTTGCGATCTTGACAGGCCTATTTCTGCGATTACGGTCGGGGTGTTTTCCAAGACGCGGATGTACATCAACTGTCGAGCCTTGAAGTCTATTTTCTGTAGTGCTTCTCGTTGGCACGTTGTGTTGTGCGAGCCATTTCCTCCCTTCGATATCAATCTATAAATTGCTCTCCAAATCCATCAGTTACAAGAACTCAGCTAGAGCTGCCTACACATGTATGGAGAGGCACCTTCTCAGCTCAGATGGCAATGTCACTTTGAGCTTAACAATTGGAGGATCACCTGCTCCCTCAAAGCTTCTGTTGACCTGCCATGTCTCCGGAGGGACTGTCAGCCCCTGAGCGGTGCCATTCCTGATCATGGTACGAGGCAAGGAATCTGTCTCGCACACTTCAAGATACCTTCCATGACAATGTGGCATTTGGAAGGGGACGAGTTTAGCTTCGTGCGTGACTCAAAAGGGTGCAACCTCGACATCTCAACCCGAATAAATGCGTAACCTTCAAGGCACCCAAGGATTGAATGCCAAACCCAAGTCTTTCCGATTTTGACTGACATCCCTTGGCCTAAACTGCTTCCAGAAGGGACATTGCGAGGGAGGGAGGCAGGTCTACGAGAGGAAGGAAGGCAATCGGGACGCCGTGCCTCCCACTCCTAATTCTTCTGCCACCGTGTGAGGCTTCGTGGTCTGGTTGGTTTGGCCGGATAAATGGTCAAATTCTCGTGATCTTGGTTCGATTCTCCTATGATGTCGAGACTTTCGGGCCTTTTGTTCCACGCACCGCAAGGGTGCATCTCCGAGCCACACATGGCAAAAGAAGGCCACGATTGAGGTTTTCATGTGGTACCGCTTTGAGCACCCCCAAGAAGAATATAGAAAAGAAACCTCCGCCAACTTTTGTTGAGTCAAATTGTCCCTCAGACTATTATCCAACGTTCCTAGCATTGAGCAGCCGTGAGGCTGAACCCGCTAAGATCAAACTAAGCGTCATCACTGGAACGACTCTGTACTGCGTTGACGATTGTGCCAATATTTTCATATTCATATCCATCTCAATCTGCCAGGGAGGAAGGGGACTGCTTGGTAAGTGGGCGGCAGGGCATCCTTCTCCTTAAATCATGTCCTGATGGCGCCTCCCTGGTTTGGGTGGTACCTCCTGGGGAAGGCGACATGCGTGATGGCAGGAACGCTCCAGCTTCCCGGGGGCGTGTCGAAGATCTGCGGGTTCAGAGAAAACAGTGATAACAGCCCACAGTCAGCTCTCCGAAGCAAGTTGGAGGCTGCATAGATGGCACATATTCTGAGTTTTCTAAAGCAAAATGGGAGGAGCCAAAAGAGAACATTCGCTGAGTTTTGGCTTTTGGCTATGATTCCCGTCCGCAAGCGCGAGACTCTTTACATGCTAGGTTGTTACTTTGGTGAGTTTTTGCTGGAGTCGTTGATGACGAGGGTTGATGCTGAAATCTCAGGGGTTCCGCCGTGAATGCCGCAAGTTGATAGTTTCTCAATCATGGTCGCTTAGAATCAATCCATGCCCGAATCACTGAATTCGGAGAACACCAGAAACGTTGCGATAGAAAAAGGCACTTTAGCGAATAACCAACATGACAGACTCGTAATTTCCGCAGCCTCCGTATTTTCTTACCTTCGTTATGTTGGCCGAGGCGGCCAGTGTCATATGACTTATGGAAACCTCTCTTTTGAAATTGTCTCAAATCCCCATAATTCCCCATCTCTCGCCGTCATCCACTTACAGGCGGAGATGCATCACTCGGGAGTGGGAAATCAGACCCCACCCCCATCTTCTGTGTTCGTCTCCCACTTACGGCCATGATAAGCCACCCCACCTACGGTACATTGAGATGTATAAGTAATGTTATAGTCTCATCGCGTCTAAAATGAATTAATCATTGTACCGAAGCCAGTAAAGTCCGCTCTTGATTGTCTGTGAATTGAGAGGTTATCTTCACCAGTATGTTGTTCCCTCGCCATGCACCACCAGCTGCTCACATATACAAGTGTCTTCGTCTGAAACAGAAAGCATCACGGCCGTTCTTCACGCTTACGGCGCGGCCCTCAAGAGTCGTAACGTGGAAGAGGCTGTCGCTCTATACACCTCCGATGGCGTGATCATGCCGCCTCATTTCACAGCCGCTGCAGGCACTCCAGCTCTTCGCGAGTCCTACACACGCATATTCTCTAGCATCCAACTGGTCATCAAGTTTTCTATTGATGAGATTGTTGTCATGTCCCCAGATTGGGCATTTGCAAGGACTACAGCTGAGGGAACCAAGACGATGCTGGCGACACAGGAGTCGGAGGAGCATGCCAATCAGGAGCTCTTTATCATGAAGAAGGAGGGCGGGAGCTGGAAGATTGCGAGATATGCGTTTTCAACGATGAAGCCTTTGGTTCAGAATGGTGTAAGAAGAAGCTAAACATGTAGTCAGCCAACGAATGCTAGAAACATGAGCAAAAGAACACTTAGAGCGCTGATCTTCAAACTTTGATCCAGGCCATCTTCATATGGCTTCGGTATTTATCTCAATAACAGAAAATTATTTGATTTGATTCAAAATCCTTCTGCATAATACGGAGTCCTGTGCTCGACCTTCCATCCAATCATACTGTTTGGCAATCATTTTCCGCCGATGCCGAATCGTCATCGACGGAATGATTCCGAGTAAGACTTCCACGACCCGGGCAGAAGTTCAGATGAACACCGTTTACCTCGAGGTTTATCGTCGTGTCTGTTTCGTTTCCTGGCGTCCCTCTCCCGTAGATACCCATACGCCAAGGAATGAACAATATCGCTGGGCCGAAGAAAAAACATGGCAACAACTGCCAGCGGCTTGCGAGCTGCAAAAGTCCCAGTTCGGTAAGAGGGCGCTTTTTATCTAGTGGTCTGGCGTTTACCCCGTCGGAAAAGCCAACCTGCGGTTTGTCCCTGAGCGAGAATGTCCGAACAAATGACTCATCCTCATCCCCAGATGCTGCTTCGATTGTTTTCTCTTGAAGCAAAAGAAGCGTGCTAGCTGACTCCGTAGCATTTGTCAACTGGCTATGTATACTTATTAAGGCAATAAGCCCACTGCTAATAGATAAAAGCAGGGCGTACGACCCGAGCTGTGCTGTTGTAGAGTCGTTCTTTACAGACGAAGTCCATGGTGCTAAGCCGGTCACGAGACAGATGCCCAACATGACCGCAATGTTGGCAAGCATCTTTTCGAGTGCAGATTCTAGACTCTTCTCATAGTCCTTGACTTTTGCATCGCGAAGTGTGTTGATGAACGCGAACAACTCTTTTTCTGGTCCTGGTGAAACCTCACATATAAGACATGCCCACGTCCGCTTGTCAAGCCTGTGTCTGAACCGCTCCCATGACAGTTTGCTTGCACCTGGCATTGCTTGGCCTTCGGGGAACTTCGAGGCCGACTGATATGTAGTCGACTGTTCTGTCTTGCCAAAGAGTTCGAGGCTGAGAGGATTCCATTTGGCCTCGTCGGCGACGATCTGGTGTCGGCGTTTAAGATGTCGGTACACGTTGCTTGACGCAAACACAAATGTACCGCAGATAGTTTTCCAGCAAGCCTGATATATAACAAATGTGAAGTTGCGGTAAAGTAAAGTGGAAGTGCGGCGGTGAAACAAAATGTTGGCCAGCCCGTATACCAAGACCAAGAACAATCGGGTTACACTGTCGGCGGTCGTTCTTTTGTTCAAAAAGCCGTTATAGACAAGCGTATTGAAAGTCATGGCGACGACAAGCCAGCCACTGACATAATTCCATATCGATATCTGGACCATAATCTTCATCACCGATGAGGAAGTTCTAACCCTTACTGGTATTTGTTTGGGCTCTGGACTTTCGGTTCTTGAGTCATCGGGCTGCACATCGTTGATTCGACGACCAGATGAATACGGAGAGTCCGTGAAATCGCTATGCCCACCAATGCAGTAGATTTTTAGTTTCTTTGAAATTTTATATCTGACGTTGATGCCAATCTCTTGGGGGAAACAAAGTATCCAAGGCAAGGCTTCGTTTTGGTCTTGAGTTTGAGTTTGAGTTTTGCTTTCATCTCTGGGGTGGCTTTCTTCATGAGTTTTAGGTTCAACTTGGGATCCGCTTTCAACTTGGAGTTTTCTGTCATTCGGGAATTTCCATCGCAATCTCTCTGGCCAGGTCATTGAAAGAATGGCGGAAATGTTTGGCTCCAGGTACGTTGAGGGTAACCATATATCGTTCGACAGCTTGGGCGTGTATGTCGTCAAGATCCAGTACGTAATCATCATGAATGATAGTGTGACAAGGGCGATTGTGGTGTTAACCTTCTTGCTAAGTTCCATGGTCTCAGACACGGGCCCGCTGGCATTGCTCGAATTATCGGAAGCTGTTGCAGCCATCTGTGCGTCGATAAAGAATTTAGTACCGTCGCCCATAGTAGCTGGTCGACAGATAATTGAAGTGACTAGGCCGAGTAAAAGAATGAGGCGGCGGCAGTGGATGAGATCCATTTTCATTTCATTGTCCCATATACGGGACGGTGACGGCGTTTTAATGAAGAGCCTGTTGAGAATAGGGAACCCCGAACATTCACTGTCGCCGAGATCCGACGAGTCGTCCGATACCGAATGCTGTGGGAACCAGGAGCAGATTTGAGTCGCAGAGCTTGAGATACCTGTTGCTGTCGTAGCAGACAAGAAAGCGGCCTCTTGCCGCAAGGTCGATAATGAGGAGTTAACTCCGCAGATACCGGACGCAATGAATTAAGAGAGAAATAATTTCGGCATCAGCATTATGCTAGGTGGGCAGCCTTTGGGATAAGTAGTAAAGGAGGGGGAAGGCACATACTTGGGCCTTAATGGTCCCTTAGAGAGGTGCGGCTGTGTAGTTGATCCCGCAATCGGTCTCTCTCCCTTTTCAACGCCGCTACAGGGGAGTTTGTCCAGCTGAAGCTGAGCAGCTTTTGTCGACTGCTTGCTATATGTCTCGACTCGAGACCTTGAGCTCTATAAGAATGAGAATTCCTGTTAGGAAGATTTCGTTTGAAAAGAAACAGCTGGTGGGAAGAATGCCGATGGTTGGGTGATCAGGCTGGACCCGCCAAGAGCAAGCAGGCTGAGCATCGGGACACTTGGGGGCAGGGAAGCAGCCAACCCTTGTTGCATATGCATCTTCAGATGTGGGACACCCATTAAAATCAGGCTGGCTCTGGGTACCCAACTGACGTGGCATCTCGGTCTGCCCAGTACACAGCCTGAGGCGATGCATCTTGCATGCAGAGGTGGAATATCCGGAGAAAAAGACTGCAGGGTTGAACAAGAGAAGCGACATGTTTCGAATGATTCGGCATGCCTTCACAACATCATTGATGTTGACTTATGTCAGCAATGAGCAAGTATTTAGGTACAATGACGGCTATCTAGCCAAGTACTCTCTTCTTAATACTACAACTTATGCCCACAGTCAGAGGTACTGCTACAAGTGAATCCAACAATTGATGGTTTAGTTGGTAGCAGAAGAAGATCGTTCGTCATAGTTGGAAAGCAGGTTCATATACGTTCGGGTCTCTTGTGAGTCCTTGGACCTGTGCTCATTATAGAAGGAATTGATGGTGAAAATAATAATACAAATTGAAAGTCTACAACCACAATGCTCCTTCATTATCGTGGTATTATCCCAAAACATGCACCCATCTCTCATCTACTTCTTGATCTCGGTGCTCCCAGCAGCAGTTGTCCCGCTCGCTGTATCAGGAGAATCCAACAACTCTGGGCCCGGCTCAACCTTCTTGTTAACGCTCTCAGTCGCCACCTCCTTCTCAACCTTCTTAACATCAACATCATCCGCCTCAATCTCTTCTCCGTACGGCCCGCTGGTCTTCACGCCCTCCATAGAATCAGTCTCATCTCCATCCTTCACGACGCCGTCCTTGACACTGCTCGCCCGGCTCACGTCCGCGCTCTCGGGACTCTCCGTCCTCAGGCCGAGGTGCTTCTCGGCTGTGGGATCCTCCTTGTTGCCGCCCTTCCAGTCAGCGGCCTTCATCTGCGGAACCGGCGACCCCTCTGAAGGCTGCTGCACGACATCGCCCTCCGCAGGACCGACTTCGTCACCACCATCCTTGGCGCGGTGGGAGTCCGCAACTCGCCAAACGACGGCAATCTTGTCGAACCCGCGGGACCCCTTCCTACTGGACCCCTTGATACCGTCCATCGCGTCCCATTCGATCTCGAACACGCCGCTGGCATCGGGCTTGCCATCTTGCTCAGGACCGTTGCCCTCAAAGAAGACGTTGAACCAGACGTGAGCCACCGCCGTGACCATGGTCAAGCCCATACTAGCGGACGTCCTGTTTCTTCTCTCGACAGAGATGTTGACATCACTGTTCGGGATATGGATGGCCTCCTTCGGCTTGAGGATAACGGCCATGCCACCAGGCTCTCCTTCCTCAGCATCTTCCTTGCCATTCGCTTCCGTCTCGCTCCTCTTCTGCTGTCCAGGCGCCGCCGGGTCCCTGATAAGTGACGTCGTCTTGGCGTTCCTCAACTTCTTGCTCTTACTCCTCGACACCCCGTCTTCCTTTGTCTCCTCCTTCTTTCCACCATCCTTTGCATGATTTGTGTTGGCATGCTCCGCCAAAGGTGCTTCCGCAGGGGCCTTCTCCGTAGGCTTGACTCCCACGCTGGCCAAATCGGTCATCATACGCCCGATACCCCCTCCACTAGGTGCATCTCCCTCGATAACCACCCTCTCACTCTTCTTGAACGTGTGAAACACCTTGATCTTCTTGCCCTCATCCTCGAAGCCTTCAACATCAAACTTGACGCCGCTACGCAGGCCCCAGACATGAATCTCCATAATCTCAACTGCGCGATCCACATACTTTTTGCCTCCCCTAGTCCAGCGGTCCACGTAGGTGATCGTCCGCAGCTGACTTGGGATAGACACACCAGCGCCGAACTTAGGCCTCATCCTCCGCTCGGTAAACCTCGTCAGCGCCTCCTCAGGCTTCCAGCCGCACTCCGAGATCAGGTAGCTGCAAGAAACAGTCCCGCTGCGGCCCTTGCCAGCCTTGCAGTGCACAACGACGACTCTCTGATTATCGCCTCCCTCGACCTTCTTGCCGTCAGACTTGCTGACAGCCACGTCGCCCTGCTGGAGGTCGCCGCCATTGAGCCAGTTGCGCATGCTCGCCATGATCATGGGAATCAGGCGGAACGGCGGCGGGTGGTGGTCAGGCCAGGGGTAATGCCTCACACGCCCGTAGACCTCCTCGTCGGGGTACCCCGTGCCCTCGGCGCGGAACTCCCATATCGCCCAGTTGTCCTTGTGTTTCTCGTCGAGGAAGGTGACGAGGCGGTCGAGCGGGTTTCGGTAGGCTCTTTGGGGATACGTCCCTGATGGACCGGAGCTGATTCGCACATCATCGTCAGCTTCATGTGTCCTGCAAACATTGTGAAGAAGAGAACGACTTACGTGGCAATAATGTTGGAAGTGACATAGCACAAGTCCAAGTCGGACTCGGCGTGCCTTGCGCGAGGCCCCGCGACGATTTGTCGCAATAGAGAAGCCATTTCTCGAAAAGAAAAAAAGAACCCGAAACCTTGAATGCGACGTGGAACTTGGATTGGAAAGCGGAGCAAGGTTTAGAACGGGGTCGCGCGCCAAGAATAAAAAGGTTGTTGCAGTGCAGCTGTATTAAATGAAGGGCCTAGGGAGGTGCAATCCAAGTCGAAAGGCCTCCTGACGTTTTGCGGGCGGTTCCTTAGCTGCGCCTGCGCCTTGGTCGCGTGCAGCTTGTCGAGGCTTGACGTCGGTGTGCGCGACGGCTGCGCGACGTCATTGATAGTGGGGTGAACCAGGGGAGGAAAAGGCCGAGCTACGCCACTTTGGGTGTGGCTAGGTGTCTAGAGCGTTCGTTCCCCGGGTGCTTGGCGACATGTGCTTAGCCCTTGTATCAGTGTTACATTATCAACGCCCACACCCATCGCAGCGCGAAGCAAACGGTGTAATGAATACTTTAATCATGCGGGTTTTGATGTATTGCGCAAACAAACTAGTAGACAATGGCCAGAGCCAGAGAGCGAAACGGGAACCTGAAATCATAGTGTAATGCAGAGCGCAACCCGGGGTTCGTCCAGGTCCTAAACTCGCCGACACTCCAAAAGCCAGAATGAGTCGCGGAAAAGCCGTTTGAACAATGGTCGGCCGTAAAACATCTCCTCTTCTTTCCTTTCCGTTGCTACCTTGTATCCTTGCCCCTGAACCGTTTCTTACATACTCCCCTGGAAGGAAACATTCTTATCATGGCTGGAGTTGCAGCCTGGCCCATCACATCGGCCGAGCCGGTACTGATGCGATATCGTATAATTAAGATGTGTGGGCATCATGCACCAGTCGTAGGGACTGGTGTGCATTCTGCCTGCCAATTTGAGCTCTTAGGAGGTCTTCTTGGGGACGGCGGTACCGCTGAGGTAGCGGTTAGGGTCGGTGTAGGCGTAGAACTGGCGGGCGCCTCCCTTGACAGTGTCCCAGGCCTGGCGAGCGGCAGGGGGAGTACCCTGGTTGCCGACGGCGGAGTCAACGCGGGACTCGAACATGGCGAACGAGTTCTGGACGTGAGAGCTCTGGGTGAAGCGGGCACGCAGGAAGGCAGTGTAGATGGCAATCAGAATCCAGGAGCGGCGCTGGAAGGTGATGGCGGAGAGCAGAAGGCGAACCCAGAGGAGGATCTCAAGGGAGGAAACCACGGACATGGACGCGTCGTAGTACTCCTTGACGAAAGCGCCAATCTTGTCGGCAATGGGGTTGTGCGCGTACTGGGGCTTTCCGCCGGGAGAAGCGCCAGCAGCCGGGGCGATGGGCTTGGGGGGAGTGATGGTGGGAATCACGTTGGCGCGCGTGTAGGTGGCGACGTGGAAGACGGAGTAGATGGCGTAGGGAAGCATAGCCAGGGGGTACTGGGGAGAGAAGAGCCAGACCAGGGACATGACTGCAGATTCCAGTTAGCCGCAGCGACAAGACGGAGAGAACGAACGAAGAAACTCACCAAGGTACTGGACATTCTCGTCGGCGATGAGAGCCAAGGGGCTCTGGGGCGCCTTAGCTCCGGCCTTGCTGCGAGCTCTCAGGGTCTTGTAGACGACAATACCGTAGGTAAGGCAGGCCGAGAGGAAGGCCAATCGGTAACTCCAGCGGGCGACTCTGCTGTAGTAGTTGAAGGTAACGTAGGAGAAGGAATAGCGAATAACGGACAGGATCAGAGTCAGGTGTCTGGCGAACGCGTTGTTAGCAAATGCTGAGCCCTGGAAGAAGTTCTCATCGCTAAAGATGCAGCCCCGGTCCCCCGGCCTTCTCCGCAGGCGCGACTAGCATGTTCTTCGGGTCGCAGGGATACGGATGAAGCTCGAAGGTCAAACGGAATTGTCTGTACGTACCCGGCAAACCAAGCGACTGTTTGAAGATAGACGGTTAGCATATGCCGCACTCAGACATGCAGACGGGAGTTTGAAATCGACATACATTGCAGGGTCTGGGCGAGAAGCAGAAGCCTCTGGGTGAGAGGGACGCTGGCGGGCGGAGGGGGTGCCATCGTGCAATATTCTTCTGGCGGCAGGCGCGATAGGCTTGAAATGTGGTATACAGCTGTTGGTGCTGATAATCAGCAGGTTCGCAAAGGATGATGGGATTTGCGACGCAGTGCAAAGCTCTGTGTCGTGTGTCTTTTTTCTGGTGGTGTTGGAGTTGACTTTGGAAAGCTGGCCAGAATGCGCAAGAAGTTGAGGTGATGGCGGGCGGTGGAGTGGCTGGTTAAGGTGGAGGTGGAGGAAAATGGAGCCTGGACTCAGGCAAGCGGTGGTCGGTGCGTCAGTGCGTCACTGCTTCCTTCTCTGTGCTTCCCTTTGGTCGGGCCAGCTGCTGCCCTTTTTTTCGCTGGACTCTGGAGTGGCCGGGAGCGCGCAGAATGGACACGGAATTGAGAGGGAGGGGTCAATGGCGGCGGGAGGGAGGAAAGGTTACAGTGACCCCGGCAAAGCAAGACAGCGGTACGACGACCAACCCAGCTGAACTCCAGTCCAGGGTCCCGGGCACTTCAGCGGCAGATCTGCGGACTGTTCCCTCGCTGAGAAGTGAAGGGCTCCAAATTTTATGACGGCCTTGGACAGGGCTCTTTGCTGCGAGAAGTGTCACCTGCGAATCATCAATGCGACAGCTCTCACATGTCATTTTTTGCGCATGGAAAGATGAGCCCTCTGGTCCTTTTATTTTTGTTTACTTTCCATCATTTCTGCTCACCTTGACACCGACGAGGCGGAAACATCTGAGCCCAGCACCTCCAGGTAAAGGGAGACATGAGACGACGGAATAGAATCCGTGCTCTCTGGCTGCAGCCCAGTATCAGCAAAACACCAGCCGCTAACCAGTCCGGATGGCCTGATGCGCTGATGCAGCAACTAGGTAATCGTCCACGGTGCTAGGTGCTAAATGCTAAGTAGCCCAGGCAAATGGTGCCTCTGCCCTGCTCTGGACTCATTGGGCGCGCATCTGCGAGACGCTCTTTCATCACCACCTGACGCTAAATCCGGACTTCCCTGTTGGTGTCAAGCCTCAATCTTCGGCTTGTTTCCTTTCGTCATCATCACACCCTTGGTCTGTGCGCCAGCTGCAGCTCCGATCCACCAGCTTTGGCCAATCCAAATTCTCCGCCGTCAGCTTGCTGTCAACACTGTACGTCTCAGCCTAAATTTGCATCTCAATACAGTGTGGACCAACACACCAGAACTGTCCGTCTAGACCCCTGTCAATTGAGAAGCTGTGGCGTCACAGCTCCCCGAAATCTGAATTGTTGAGATTTGGAGCTCCGTGGCATCACCACAACTGATTGTCTCGACGGCCCGTGTTGTTTCGCCCACTCCGACCGTGACAACCCGCCACGATGCCGCCAAAAGCTGCTCCTCCGCAGAGGGAGTTCGTCCACCCCGAGGCCGGCCATGCCAGAAAGAAGTAAGCCGTCCAATTCAATTCCTGGCTGCTGCGCAGCCACTCCTGCGACGTCCACTAACAGGACCCTCGCGATAGGCCGCCCAGCCCTTTCGCCATCGAGCCCATCTCAGCCTTTTATTGCTTCCTGGCTGCAAACATAATCTCCGCCCTCTTCGCCCCGATCCAAGACTGCGACGAGACATTCAACTACTACGAGCCTACCCACTACCTCTCCCACGGCTACGGCCTCCAGACATGGGAGTATTCTCCCACATATGCCATTCGCAGCTGGCTCTACGTTAGTCTGCATGCCATTGTCGGCAACATCCGCCGTCTGCTGCCCCAGTCTACCAAGGCAAGTCCAATGCGTCGTCCACGATATTCGGCCTATTGGTCTCGTACTGACTGACCTAGGTTGGCGAGTTTTACTTCATTCGATATGCTCTGGCCTTCGGCTGCGCCTTATGCCAGACCCTGCTGTTCCGTGTCATCAGCCTCACCCTCAATGCGCGCATTGGTCTCTTCTTCATCCTGGCCACGGTCTTCAGCGCAGGCAACTTCCATGCGAGCACCGCCTATCTACCCTCCAGCTTTGCCATGTACATGGCCATGCTGGGCGCTTCGTCCTTCATGAACTGGCGTGGTGGACTGAAGACTGCTCAAGGAATTTTCTGGTTTGCTGTTGGAGCTGTCGTAGGATGGCCTTTTGCTGCCGCCCTTTCCTTTCCCTTCCTCATTGAGGAGGCTATCTTCGCTGCGCTGAGTGACAAGGATCGCTTCATTGAGGCTATCATCCGCGTCGTCAGGGGTGTGATTGCTGGCTTGATCGTTATGGTAAGTCTCTTGTTGATATCTGTGGTGTAAACCGCATCTCACACATCTAGTTCTTTGATGGATGCATCAACACTTTCTTCTACAAGAAGGTCGAGGTCGCATCTTGGAACATTGTCAAGTACAACATCTTCTCGGAGACCGGTGGCCCGGAGTTGTACGGTACTGAGCCTTGGGACTTTTACTTCCGCAACCTCGCCCTGAACTTCAACATTTGGTTCATCTTGGCCCTTGTCTGCCTCCCCCTTTTCGTCCTGCAGAAGCTGGTTTCACCTTCAGGACAAGGCTTTCAGACAGGCTTGCGCGCGCTGGTTTTCATCTCGCCTTTCTACCTCTGGCTTGGCATCTTCACCCTTCAGCCTCACAAGGAAGAGCGTTTCATGTACCCCGCGTACCCTTTCCTTGCTCTCAATGCTGCCATGTCCCTGCACATCATTCTGGCGGCTCTTGGCAACTCGGATCCCAAGACTCTCGTTGGCAAGATTCCTGCCAAGCTCAAACTCTTCACCGTCAGTCTGGTGCTCCTGCTTTCCTTCGACATCGGACTCTCGCGCGTTTACGGGATCTGGTCCGCCTACTCTGCCCCGATGAGGCTCTACTCGCCACTTGGAGCGGGTGTCAGCGGTCAACAGGGGCTCGGCCTCCGTGGCGATAACGTGTGCTTCGGCAAGGAGTGGTACCGCTTCCCGTCATCCTACTTCCTGCCTCGCGACATGCACGCCAAGTTCGTTCGCTCCGACTTCCGAGGACTGCTTCCTGGAGAGTTTGCTGAAGCTCGGACTGGCTTCGGTTTCTGGAGCGGTACGTGGATGCCCACGAAGGGCATGAACGACAGGAACGAGGAAGACATGGGCAAGTACGTTGATCAGAGGACTTGTGGATTCCTGGTCGACACTCAGTACCCCGAGCGAAACGACCCCTTGCCGCCGAACGAGCCTGACTATATCGCCGATGAAGAGCACTGGGAGGTTGTGAAATGCGTTCCGTTCCTGGATGCGGCCAACACACACTTCCTCGCCAGAGCACTCTGGGTTCCAGACCTGCCCTTCATTCCCGAAAAGTTTCAACGCAAGTGGGGCCGCCATTGCCTTCTCAAGCACAAGAAATGATGGATCCCAAGAGCTCAAGCAAGGTCATCTACGTACCCAAAGTCGGCCTGATACCCACCATTCCAAGGCGCTCCTTGCCCCGTTGGACAGCTTCTAACGGGCGATTAGACGAGGGCGTCAACTTAACAAGTGAATACTGGCCAGGCTGCTCAGGCATTTTGGCATGCTCGCACTGGGGTATCAAGTTCACCTGAAGAAAGGTGGCAGGGCAACCAGCTATCAGACCGTGAAGATTGGAAAGGGAGCATTTATGCACGCCTGCAAAGGTTACGCGCCTGAACAGCGAAATATGCCTGGTTACAGCCGTTTGATACCACACAATGAAAGCATTCAACACACTCAGTCTACCTCCTACATGTGATGCTAAACTTCCACACTAGGGTTTACAGCAACAGTGACCACTTTACATGACCTCCTCAGAAGAAGAAACCCAGAATTCGCTTCCACATCGGAGTCTTCTTCTCAACCTCGTCAACTTCATAAACCTCCAGCTCCTCCTCCCGCCGCCTGCCCTTGTCCAGGTCAATACTCCGCAGATCAACTCCAAAGCCCCAATCTCTCGTGTACACCTTCCAGAAGAGAAATAGCGCAAGAGTAATCGGCGCCGCCATATAACTCTGGAAGAACGACTCGGCATTCGGGCTTCCGCCAACCGGCTAATCCCCATGTCAGCAACACAACTCTCCAAACATCTCACAAGATCACAAACAACTTACGTATAAAGCCGAGTAAAACGTCGCGCTCAGCGAACACACCACCAGGAACACGCCCACATAGCTTCCAGCCACGCCCAGGGCAGAGCGCCAGGGGATCTCATCCAGACTGCGGCCCTGCAGCCGCCACGCCTTGCGGAAGCGGATGTGCGCCAACATGATGCTCGCGTACGCGAACTGGCCCGAGAGGCCCGTGACGGCGAGCAGCCAGCTGAAGACGGTCTTGCCGTCGGCGGCGATGGTGATGAAGGAGATGAAGCCGAAGGCGACCTGCAGCGCGACGCAGTAGATGGGGCGGCCGTCCTTGTCGACGCGCGCGAAGATGGCGGGCGCGCGGCCTGATTGCGCGAGGGCTTGGAGGACGCGCGTGGAGCCGTAGGTGCAGGAGTTTGCGACGGAGATGACGGCGAGGGTGATGACTGTTGTTCTGGTGTTAGCTTGTTGTTGATGGGAGAAAGGGTGGTAAGAAGGACGCACCGCCGTTGATGATGTGAGGGAGGACCTCGATCCTAGCTAGCTGGACCGCGAGCACGAACGGGGAGGCTTTGGTGTTGGCTCCACTTGCGCCGAGGAGGACGTCGCTGTCTGACGGGACGATGAGGCCCATGATGAAGATGTTGAGGATGTAGAAGAGCGTGATGCGCCAGAAGACCTGCCGGGAAGCCTTGGGGAGAGTCTTGCGGGGGTTGGCTGCCTCAGCGGCAGCGAGGCCTACCATCTCTGTGCCACCAAAGGAGAATGCTATCGACTATTAGGTTTCGATGATACAGAAGCATGAAGGGTATGGATGTACCGGCAGTCACGAAGACGGAGCAGAAGCCCTGAAATCCGTTGCGGAAGGCGCCTGGGTCGTGCCAGTATTGGGCCCCGATATAGCCACGGGGATCGGTCGGGACGCCGCCTGTGTTGATGATGATGCCGAGAATGATGAAGCCGATGCAGGCTATTATCTTGACGATGGCGAGGATGAATTCAACTTTGAGTGGGCGTTAGCGTAGGCTGCTGGGCCGTAGAGAGTGTCAAAGGCATACCTTCTCCATATCCTCGAACACCAAAGACTTGAATCACAATCAGGAGGGTCATGAAGACGGCGCACCAGACTCCCGGGTTAACCTCCTCTCTGCTTTTCCAAAACTCGATGGTTATTCCAGCAGCGGTGATCTCAAAAGGGAGGGTTACCATCCAACCGATGGAGTATTCCCAGCCCATTGCAAAGCCCCTTATTACCAGTTAGCTGTATCGAGACTCCAAGCCATCCCCCGAGGACGAGCTTACCAGGCCGGATCGATGAATCGCACGGCATACTCGTAGAAGGCTCCGTTGACCGGGTAGATGATGGCTAGTTCTCCGAGGGCTTGGACGGTGCACATCATCATGCACCCGATGATGATGAAGCCAATGAGCTGATCAAAGATGTCAGTTCGTCACCCATAAGAATTGAGTTGGGATCACCCTACCAGAGCTGCCGGACCACCGGTCCTCAAGGCTCCTCCAGTTCCGACGAAGAGGCCAGCACCAATGGAGCCTCCTGGAGTTCATGAAATGCTATATTGAGCTTCATCCATGACAACAATTTTTAGAGTCCACTAACCGATGGCAATCATCTGCATATGCCGCCCCTTCAACGCCCGCGATAGGGGACGATGCTGCGATAAGGAGCTCTGCTTCCCCTCGCCATTACTGGAGGTCGGCTGAACAGCCTCGTCGGCAACGTCCAGCTTCTTCTCGTCAACTGCCATGTTGATATGACGCAAATTTCACCAAAAGTCAAGTCAGAAACAAAAGTCTGCTAAGAAACAACAAGCCTCGCCCAGAACTTGGCGGCTCGGCTTCAGTTTTATTCAAGTCTATCAGCTATCGTACTCCGTCGTACGGCTATTGCCCGTCGCACAACTGCCAATGCGACTTTATCTTTCATCCCAGCATTCGCGCCCCTGAAATGCATGTTGGACGTATGCTCGTCTGATAGAAATTCGGTCGATCTCTTATCACAAGAGGCGATGTCGCGTCTGTTGGTTCGGTGGCCGGGGGTCTGGTTGCCGTCTTTCCCCCGGTGATAGCGCGCGGCCGGCTAGAGATCGACTTTCATGGTCGGCAAAAGGCATGGGCGAGACGTCACTTGTCTTCATGCAGGTTGAAGTGCAGTATCTGGGAGCTTCTTATCAATGGCACAATCGATGAGATGGGAAGGAAACATTTTGCCAAGGAACGTGCCGTCAGGAGGGTGGTAGGACTGTGTGTCTACAGGACTGATAGCGTGTTGCAAGTACACCACGTCCATCACCCATCTGATTGAGCAAGACATTACAAGTCTTGACACCAAAGGAAGCTGCTCGGGAATTGCATCATTTATTGACAGATTTAAACCAGTTCATGAGTCAATCCATCAAGTTCATGTCCCGCATCAATCCTCCGTCACCGGGAATACGCGGTCACGTTCTCACGGTCCGATACTCGACCGGGGCTCAGATAAGACACCCCCCGGCCACCGATCGTCATCGCGACATGCTCCCAGATAACAATGGCAGACGACGTCCATCCGATAAGAGACCTCCAAGCTCGGACTGATGTTGAGTGACGGTGGGGTCGCATCGGAGGGGTGTCCGGTAAGTGGATCCCCTCCCGGAGCCCTCTCCGGTACCCTCGTCGAACCACTTTCCTCTCTCGGTAATCGCCCAGATCCTCCGCGATGCCAGCTATCTTATCTGCACGTGTGCATAGCATCAAGTGACATGTTATCGGAGCTGCCAGCCATTCACTCACGTAGACATCCCCCAAGAATACAGCTGCTACACACGTCCCCTTCCAAGCTTACTCCCTGTTCGGCTAGCATCGCGATGCGTGCGGGGGAGAGAGGAGCGATAGCCGGCTCCAGCCATCAAAACAGCGTACCTGTACTCTGTAGACGCAGACGCCAACTCATATCTCCAAGACGGAAGCAATTCCAAACAATCCCGATTGGCATGCCCATCTAAACCACAGCATGTGACCTGTTAGCCACCAGGATGGCCATGCCCGCCACGTCCGTACATCGGACCGGAACGAAGCGTTGGAGAAGGAGGCGTTGGAGAAACCACCGGATCCGATCACGACCAGAGGCGGGGAAACCGAATAAGCATTTAGAAGCCGTCCCCCTTTCAACCGCTCAAATCACGGGCTCATCTCATACTCGGAAGCATCCGAATACTCTCTTGAAGTTGCGACGTACACGAATTCTGTCACATTTGCATCCAGATATATCATGAAGGTGTCGCTGGGGCTGGCATCTGCCAAGACGCCCTGGGCGAACCCCGCGTTTATCGTATCTGGCAGACGAGGCTACGGGAAGCCAACACAACCGCGACAAGCAGTCGGAGCAGGCTCGCCACATGCTGCTATTCCAGAGACAAGCAGCATTGAGCTCAAGAGCCCTCCAGCACGGAAATCCGTCCCCGGCGCGCCTTTATCCATCTTATCTACGGGAACCCTTCTAAGATCGTTACTCATCACCACCGTCTCGTCAAACCGCTTCCTTCTCATCCCCTCACTCTACGCACTATCCTTCCTCTCCAAGTCGAGCGGAAGCTTCCTTCTAGACGTTGATCGCAACCCAGTACTACACGCCATCCTCAAGAAGACATTCTACGACCAGTTCTGCGCCGGAGAGACCCCTGAACAGACGAAAGCATGTGTTGACCGGCTCAAGGCCTTGGGCTTTAAGGGCGTCATCCTTACCTACGCCAAGGAGACTGTATTCGACCACTTGACTCAGTCTGCTCACGAGACTGGAAAGACTGCTGCTGCATCGGGTATTGCTGGCGTCGATTCTGAGATCGAGTCCTGGAGATGCGGCACCTTGGAGACTGCTGCCCAGGTTGGCGAGGGTGACATCCTCGCCATCAAGTTGACCGGAGCTGGCCGCGAAGTCACAAAAGCCTTTGCCGAAGACAAGTTCCCCCCGAAACAGATGCTCGACGCCCTCGATGAGATCGCCACAACATGCAAACAGCGCGGAATTAGAATCATCGTCGACGCAGAGTCCACGCACTTCCAGAAGGCCATCGACCGCGTCACCCTCGAGCTCATGCGCAAGTTCAACGGAGACGGATATGCTGCCATCTACAATACGTACCAGGCATATCTCAAGAGCACCACGGACAACGTTATCAACCACCTCTCGGAAGCCAGCAAGGACGGGTTCACCCTGGGCCTCAAGGTCGTCAGGGGCGCGTACATCCTCTCCGACAACCGCTCGCGCATCCATGACACGAAGCAGGACACGGATAATGCGTACAACTACATCTCCCAGGGTGCCGTCAAGAGACACATTGGAGACTTTGGCGGATCCAAGCCATTCCCCTCTGTGGACTTGTTGTTGGCTAGTCACAACAGGGAGAGTGTCTTTGCTGCGCTGAAGTTGCACCAGCAGCGCGTCAAGGAGGGCAAGCCGACTGTGCCCATTGCGTTTGGACAGCTGCATGGCATGTCTGACGAGGTCAGCTTCTCGCTTCTGCAGGAGAAGAACGAGGGTTTCGGGGGGCCGGACGTGTTCAAGTGTTCTACGTGGGGCAGCATGGGCGAGTGTTTGGCGTATTTGCTCCGCCGGGCAGTGGAGAACAGGGACGCGGTGTTGAGGACGACGGATGAGCATACTGCTGTGAAGAACGAGTGTTGGAGGAGGCTGAAGTCGGCCTTCGCGGTTGCGAACTGATCTAGCATAAGAAGTTCAAGGCATGAGTTTTGGGAAGCGATAGCCTGCAGCCGTCATAATCTTACGTCTTATTTATTCACTTTGTGATTGGATCGCCGCGAATAGCATGTGCTGCTTCATTTCCAAGGAGAATACGGAGGCAATCATCACAATGCCTAATCAGCCGACTCGGCGTAAGACGACCCAGCTACACCGCAGACACCAGTTTGTAGATATTCTTGCGCATCATCCACATCCCCAAGACTGTCATTGAAATAAAACGACTGGATGGCGATGACTAAAAAGTCTTCTGCGTCGATGTACAATCGGAATCTGTCTGACGTTGGAAAGTTCGGTTTATACCTGGCCAAACCCTTGCCAACTATCCAATATCGTTGTCCGTCAACTTCCTCTCTGACTACAAGAAGGATCTGTCTGTATCCCTCATGCCCCTGAAACAGACACCAGTCGCCAACTGCAGCAGTTCGTGGGAGAAGGATATTCCTGACGACACGATACACTGTTTTCTGGCCTTCTACAATCGGAAAGACCCATTCACCAGTTTCGTTGCATGTAAGACGAATCCCACTCCATAGGAATCCCTCACAAAAGAAGGATCTCGTGCCGGCATTATGAGATAATGATGCCTTTGTGCCGGATGCGGAACTCATCAGTCCCTTTGCCGTGTTCTTATGATTTCGTATCTGTATCGCATGCTCAAGCCTGGTCGACAGCTCGTCGTGAAGTTTCAGGATCTTAACCACCAGCTCAGCATATTCGAGAAGGAAGTCGACAGAGTGTATGGGGCTCTCTTTAGCTCTTGAAAGCAACTCAAGTCCCAGCTGGAATACATCCATGGTGTAATCTGGCGAGATTGGCTCTTCGCCACTCCAATGTACCAGAGAAAGAACTCCATACACTTTATCTAAGAGATCGTGGCAATCCAACTCACAATCATGCACATGCTCAATAAGCATTGCCAGGGGCAGCGGCTGTTGTTGGAAAGAACCAGCCACTAGCATCTCAAGCTTTGGGATATCTGTTCGCAAAAACGGGTCATCGGAAAGACTTAACCGCTCAAACGCTTCCCGGGCTTTCATCAATCCCCAGATATGGTTTGCTGCTGCAAATCCATGAAACATGCGTATATGCAAAAGCGACTCCCCACATTGTACATAAACTTGCTTGCCCAGAAAGAGCTCTTGATAGACCCAGACTCTCTGAAAATACTCCCTTCTCAAAAACGACTTGAATGAGATGAGCATCCGCGGAAGGGTCTTGTATCTGATTAGGAAGAACCACAGTCTTGACAAAGCTCTGTCGCTAGGGCCGAGCCAATGCCGGTTTCTGCCTACCCATCTGAAGAAGTAGGCATGGTTTTGGAGCTTCTTGCAGAGGAACCGGCTATCATCTGCATGTTCGCCAACATATGCAATCACCAGATGAGAGGCTCCGAAGACTTTGCCCATGATGGCAACTTGGTGGCCTTTTTCTTCCAGATTTTCTTGGTCGATACAAATAGCATCGATCCAATAAAGAGCTGTAGTATCATGTTGTCGGGCCCGCCGCAGAACAAGTTCGCAATTTAGCCGAACACTTTTGAGTTGGCCATTAACCTCAATCAGAGTTGTTGGCGCTTCTGGGCCCCAAGTGTAGGAGATGGCATTGTATTGAGGTATTTGTGCCAGCCGAAAGGTGTGGAGGACGCAGCGTATGTCGACGGTGCCAGAAGAAGCCGCCGGCGGCGTTTGGAAACTGAGGAGACGGATGTATGTGCCAGCATTTGGCAAACTAGTGTACTTTGGGCTTGCTGTCGATTGATTGACGTTGTACCGGGCTGACAAGTCAGGACTTTGACGAAATGAAGAACTCGAGGAGCCTTCTATTTCGAGTGAACGACAGCAGATCGCTTTTGCAACATCTGTATCTGACGAAGCTTGGCGCAGTCTTTCTGCTGGCTTAAGGTTACCCTCCGGACTTGCCGAAGGTAGCGAGCGCGACCGAAGCATCGCCATGGCAATGGAAAGTCGGTATTTTGCAACTGAGGAGAATAAGAGGCAGGTCCCCCACTAAGCAGATTATAAAGTCCGAGAGTGAGACTGCGACTGGTCTGACGCCAAGAACTCGGTGGCTATGCATGGCTGCCTGGTTATCTCGGTCGGCGCATTCTCCAACTAGACCCCAAGAAGTTCAATCAGAACTCATAGCCCTAAACAAACTTTAGAGCATCTTCCGTCATCAATAGTAGGGACAACACTCGCTCATTCAGCAGCATGTTTGGAATGGCTGATCCAGTTGAAAGGTACTAAAGCAGTGTGAGAGTTGGCTCATGCTTGAGGTCTCACCTTCCAAGCCCGGAGAAGTCAGCTTAATTCGCAATGTACAAGGGAAGTACCTTGTCGGCGTTAACACGTGGTTTCGTGCTGCCGGTTGTCCCTGGTGCTAACTTGAATGAAAGCTCAACTTCGGCACGGATATGTAGCAAGCACTAGGCACAAAGCTCTCCGTGGCGCTTATCGGCTCACAACATACCTCCCGGCCTCCGCGGCACTGCGGGGTGTCGTCCCAGCGGTCCGGAGTGGCGCCCCGTAGCGTCGGGCACGATCCCGATCTTGCATCCGGCCAGCCGGTCCCAATTACCCCACAAGCACCAAGTGGGCTGAATGCCGATCGTCTCCATTGAATTCTCCGGGAAGTCGAAGGAGTTTGTCCAACGAGGAACAACCTTTTGTACACAGTGACATATCATTCCTCAGTTCCACATTTGACCGCATATCTTTCAAGACACTCTGGTGAACGTTGATGACTTCGGCCGGCCTAGTTCCATCTATTTCGAGGTCGCAGCAACAAGCCGAATGAACCCGTCGTTATCCTGCGCTCAGTTACCCATCACATCATTATCTCCAAGCCTCCAGTCATGGCATCTGCTGAGCATTTCAACAAAGCTCTCGCTCCCTTCAAGTACGAACTTTATCCCTTGGGTACAATCAAACCCAATGGGTGGTTTCGCGACCAGCTTCGACTGAGTGCCAAAGGTCTCGGAGGGAACTTAATCCACTTTTATCGATTCGTCAAAGAGAGCACTTGGCTTGGAGGAACATGGGAGTACACCCCCCTAAACGAAGCTGCACCATACTGGTACAACTACATCGTTCCGCTTGCGTATAGTTTGGATCGAGATTCTGACCCGCAGCTGTTCTTGGACTTGAAGAAGCAAGCGGACTACTTCTTGAACTACACGCTTGAACATCAAGCCGAAGATGGCTGGCTGGGTCCGGAAACTACATCACATACCCGGGGAATATGGGCGCGCTGTTTGCTGCTTCAGGGGCTCATGAATCATGCTATCGCGGATTCCTCCAGACGTGCAACGATCCTAGAAGCCGTTTTGCGTTTTGTGAGGCTGGTTCGCAAAATGCTCAAGAATAACTACCAGGGTTACATTCCACAGAAGGATGATGTCTTCGACTTGCAACTTTTTGGGGTCGCTAGAGCTCATGAACTAGCTCTTACACTTCAGTGGCTCTACGATCAGCCCGAAAGCTCCAGTGATCGTCACGGCATTTGGGAAGTTATGGACATGATGTGGCAAGGCTCTCGTATTATGGAGAGAGACTGGACGAAATTCTTTGGGGAAGACTTTCCCAAGACTCCTTCAGTCCGCTACAAGTCTCTGAACTTCAAGCACGGAGTCAACGTTGCACAAGGTAAGACACTATAACTGAATGAGATCCATCTGATATTGATCCAAGTCGCAGGCCTTCGATATCCGGCTCATTTGTACCGGATGGAACCGTCTGACGATCTCGCATCTCTTTGTAGAGATGCTGTTAAGAAGACCTTCGATTACCACGGCACAGCTGCAGGATCCATTAGCAGCGATGAGTACATCGGTGGGCTTTCGCCGCAGCGGGGCTCCGAGCTGTGTTGCTCTGTGGAACTATCGTTTTCGATCTCCTACCTTTACCAGCTTTTCGGAGACAGCCACTTCGCCGATATGGTAGAGTCAGCAGCCTTCAATGCCGTACCTGCTGGTATCAGTGCAGACTGGTGGAGTCATCAGTACATCACGCAGGTCAACCAGCCCTGGGCCAAAGAGCTGGAGCTTCCAGAGGGCGAGAAAACGCCATTCTATGATGTTTGCCGGTACGCAAATGTCTTCGGGCTAGAACCTGAGTTTGTAAGTGGCCAGAAAGTCCATACAGAGAGGTATGCTGATTAACTCCCGAGTAGCCCTGCTGCACAGTCAACCACCCCACTGCTTACTCTAAGCTCTTGATGAATGCCTTCCTCTGGAAACAAACCCCGAAAGGGATGACATCCATCATTCATGCCTATCTTATACCATCCAGGCTGGAAACTGAGGATATCACGATCAACTGCGACTCGAACTACCCATTTGCCCCGTGTGCGCTTCGCTATAGCATCTCCACCAGCAAGCCATTTGAATTGTTAATCAGAGTTCCAGACTGGGCCTCTCCATATTCTACGATCGAGTTCAAGGGCTCAGGCTCGCTTGCTTCAGCAAAGCCGCAGCCATTCATACAAAACACGGAGGACAGCAGCGGCCATGTTCACAAGATTGACATACCCGCGGCCGGCGACTTTGATGTGTTCGTCACAATCCATGCGGAGGTCCGTGTTCAGAAGCATGAGAACGGCTCAGTCAGTATTCACTACGGACCTCTGCTTTACGCGTACGAGATCGACTTCAAAACCGAGACCAGGCTGCCACGCAATTACAAGGACCAAGCTTCAGAGTGTACCGAAATTTCTTCCGTGGCTAACCAAGACGAGGAGCCATGGATGACACATACCCGTGACCACGACTACTTGCCAACTGCCGACTGGAACATCGCCATCGATCCAACACAGGGTTTAGAGGTCGTAGTACACAAGGGCCCATGGGAGCAAGAAGGCGACAGGAAAGTTTCAGAACTTCCTAATCCTGTATGGAATTCGGGAGCCTCTCCTGTGCACCTTGAGGTCTCTGCTGCTTGGGTCAGCTGGCCAACTCGGAACGGAACTGCAGCAGACCCTCTCGATGTAGAGAAGAAGATTCAAAGCCAGCCTTTCAGAGCGAAGTTAGTGCCATACGCAACTGCGAAGCTTCACATAGCACAGTTCCCTGTCGTAGACACTACATCATGAACAAATTGTCTCTTGTATCAACGGGACAAAGTACAGTCGTGGATGGCGTCGCATTTCTGGATTTATAGACGAACTTGTTTTGTGATTTGAACCAATATAATCCAATTTTCCTGTTTCTGGCCAGTATATTTCTTATGTACTATTCAGCCAGGGCTTGCATTTCGAAAGTGGACGATGGTAGCAGCGACTATTCCAATGAGAGCGACTATGGCAAGGTATCTTATGTAGGGGCACACAGGAAAAGTAGGGGGTGTCTCTTAACGAAAACATCACACGCGCAGATATCAGCAAAGATGCATGTTATCTGGATAGTTTTCTGTGTACGGTGGCACAAACAGCAGCAATTGAAGACAATCACCAAGTGTCAATTCCTTTTCCAGTCAGAACTACGATTGCTCTGTTCCATTCAAGTTTACCCTTAAACTTAAACATACTGAGGCATGCACACATTTGGCTCTCCATAAAGCATGCAAGAACATATAATACTTAACCAATATAGTTTGCTACCCATCTTTTGAAACGTCGTTTGCTTGCACTGCCTGTCGGGTGTCGTACTTATCCTTTAAGCTTGCGTCTGAGCTGGCAAAGGTGGTAGAGTGGTTGTCTTCGTTGTTTTTGCTGTTCCGTTCGTCTTGTAGGTGCTATCAGGAGTAATCACAACTTCACCCGTCGCAATATCAAACCGGTTGGTAGTTCGGTTGAAAATCTGGAATGAAGCCTTTGGCTGGAAATCTGGTGATTGTCAGCTTTGTGCGGTACATCACCGGGGTTCGCAGCGGCTTACATGGGATCTCATGGCCTGCGTTCCAGACTCGAGTGAAGCTCAGCTTTCCGTATTGCCGCGTTTCTCCATAGGCAACCCCATCGACCGTAAGCTCCGTGTACCCAGCGTCACGGAAGTTCTCGGCACCAGACCACTCAGCCGCAACGGAGAGCGCTTCTCCGCCGAGCCAGTTACAGATGTAGTCTGCATCTCCAAAGACCAGGGAAACTTGTACGTCTAGCTCAAGAAGCTTTTCGATGTCTGGGAGGTAGCCGACGGCGAAGTCTCCAGAGAGGGTGTAAGCTGTGTAGAGCAGATTGTTTGACGTATAGTTTAGGTCCACGCCAAGAGCGTTTTGGACTGGTCGGGTGTTCAAGTAGGGCTGTTGCATGGTTAGCAATTGCTCTGGTGCCAGGCTTCGTCTACTTACCCTCCAGTAGTTGGGCGGAACGTCTTCTCCTGAACGGAAGCGCTGTGTCTGATTAGTCCAGCACAACTCATCAGTGGTGGGGGGCTCACAATATCATAAGTTCCACGGCCTTCGAGATTGAATGTGTAAAACATCCCCTCAACGTCGGATTGGCAGATAAACTGGGCGGCTGAGCATGCTGAACGGCGAACGATAGAGTCCCTCTCAAGCCAGTCGCAATAGTCAAGCTTCTCTTGACATCCACCAGGGCGATCACGGTTCCACTTCCCGTAATCGTAGATGGTGTCGTTGATCAGATCAACTCCGTATCCATTGTTCTCTCCTCTGGTGAAGTCAAGCAGGTATCGCGTCTGGGTGTGCTCGTCAACAATGCCATTCACGATGCCGAGGCTCTTCAAGTTTAGCTTGCGGCCAGTTGCGGTGTTTTCATCGAGCTCGGAGTTCTTCTCATTGAAGAGAGTGTAGAACGCGGGGCCCCAGTGGCCACCAAATGACTCTGGAATTCCATTAGTGACTCGATGACTGTCGGATTTGATCAGCCTACTCACCAGCCCACAGATGAAAGTCAATAGATGAGATGTTTGACGTGCTCATTTGCGGCAAAGCGTCATAAAATCCTTGCAGAACCTCCCAGCAGGTTATGGCAGCTAGACGACTTGTATCTTCCTTTGTTGGGTCGATAACTGCCCAGCGACCCTCTCGCTCATCTGAACTCTCGGGCTCCTTGTCCACCAGGAGGTAGGTTGGGTCAAGGAAACCCACCTCTTTCTCGCTGTAGGAGAAGCCTTTTCAGGTCAGTCTTTGAGATACGTAATTGGTAAGACCTTGAAGAAAGTACCTGTTCCGACTGGCTGAGAGAGGAAGAGAACGTTGGAAATATCAGTCCAGGAGTAGTCTCTCAGGACTGTCGTCATATTCTCGACAACCTCGCAAGGTCCGATCTCCTCGAACAGTCCAATGAGAGAGTCGGATCCAGGACCACCGTTGAGCCAGAGTGTTACCTGTTACGTTAGCTCGGGGGCCCTCAAGTCTGACAGGTCGAACGTTGGAAGCTCACAGGGTCGTTTGCAGGGTCTCTCCGCGACTCAAAGAACCAGAAGAACACATGAACATCAGGGGCGATATCGATGTATCCGCTGTAGGAGTTGACCCCCGGCGTGGTCTCGCAAATTCCCTCTTTTCCAGGCTCCTTGAAACGGATTTGAGAACCTCCAGGGCTGGTGATCGTCGTCACACCCTCAGCAGCACCCGGCGCCTGTCTTGGTCGCAAGACGGCAGTGAGTGTTGGTGTCACGCATGATGCGAGGAGAGCGGCGATGAGATTCTGGAGTCTCATACTGACTGTGACTTTCAGAGTGAAGAAGTTTCAGGCTGGCAGCTTCACATTACTGATGGGATTGTTTTCCATGCCGGCGATACCATTTATTATAAGCGCATCAGTACATATCACTGGCTCATGGTCGATAAATTAGGAAGCTCATCGATGCTTTTAGGCATGTATAACAGTACGTTTCATTCATCAACCAAATGGGAAGCCCGTTGTTGGACAATTTCCCCCATCAGTCGGGCGCGCTGCGACCGGCTCAGGTCTGCATTCTCGGCATGTGCAGTATTGAGACTCTTCGCTTCATGCTCAATACGAGCATTGAGTGTGTAATCACGTCACACTGGGTAATTTCTCATCGCTTCCGGGGGTTGGCCAGCAGGAATCCGGAGCGGGGAGAGCTTACCTCGACTTCCATGGGACGTGATCAACTACCCGCTCCAATCAGGGACATTCGCCAAAGCAAGTATGAAAAACCGCCCGATTTTAGGAACTGGATGTTGGCTGCCGAAGTATCGATGTTGCTGATCGTTTGCCGTATCATACGTTACTTCGGAGTCCTTCCCGATCTCCGAGATTGGGCAATCGGGCCACCCGTTCTTGCATCACCCCTTGTCCTGATGATATCCCCTGTCTTTCTATCACAGCTCAATCCATACAGTCACGATGCGAGAACATAGGCACTAGCTGGGTGGGTATGCTTGATTGTCTAGGTACGGTCGAGGTTCAGTGTCCATGTACATCCATCCTCAATCGTGAGACTAGGCAATCCCAAAAAATGATTCTACCACCCTGATCAATGGCCTTATGGCTTCCAAAAAACGAAAGTCCCCAATGTGCTTTAGAACTTTCGCTACTCTCATGGGCGGATAATGCGAGCAAATTGAAAGCCAAGTGACTTTCCCATCCTGGTTCTCTGATAGACACCCGTGACACTCACTTTCCACCGTGTGTGAAATACACACTATCTGGATCTCTTGTTCGTTGCCGGGTATGCCTCCTTCATAGCAGCGTGAATGGCACGCTGCTCCTTGGTGGGAGTCTTGCAGAGTTCCTCGAGGTCGGTCTGGTTATCGCGACGCTGGAGCTCGAACTTCCAGTAGGCGCCGCCATTGTCGTTGAAGGCCTTGGTGCGACGAACCACATCGTACAGGCCATCATACCGAATGCCAACGCTGGGGCTGTAAAGACCGTTGTTGCCCTTCTTGGCAGCTGCACGGAGCAGGCGGACAGGCCGGTTGCTCTTGAGTGACTTGTACAGCATCTCAGTGCCGTCAGAGTTCTTCGGTTTGTTGTCTGTACACTTGTGGGCGCCTGATCCAGAGTAATAGATGGTATTGCCCTGGTCCTCATTGAGACTGTCATAAGTCCCACCGGATTTGACGATTGAATGAGCACCCTGGTCCTTGTCTCCAGTAATTCCGCCGAACCAGTTACCATGGGCGCCGTTGACGCAGGCGACCATCTGAGCCGGCCACCATTTGCCGACGGGGATGTGATTGTCCCCGAAGACTCTCGACTTAACTGACGCATAATCGGGATGGGCCACCCAGCTTCTCTTGCCAGCTTTCAGAACGTAAGCGATGCCTCGAAAAGGACCGTTCTCGCCGAACATTTCATGATGTTTGTCGGGAACGTAGAGGCCGTCGGGAGCGTTGTCGTTTGAGTCACTCTTGACAGCAGCGGCCTTGGCTGTCTTCCGACGGGGCTTGCCAGCTCCCTTTTTGTTCGGCTGAGCTTGCATAGCAACTGGAGCGATTGGGTCGATTGCTGTTTGCATGTTGGTGTGATCCTCCATGTGATCCTCCGTGTTGAGGGGGCCATGAACACAGGTGGGAACCTTCGGGTAAGCGTGGAGCGACATGTGGTAGAAATTTTGGCCGTCCATCAAGCCCTGTGAGTGGTGCGAGTGATATACACTATCTTCGGCTTGACCAAGATACTGCGAAGTATCCTCAGAGACCACGATATCATGGTTAGCCATGGAATCATAATCTCCCATGGTCATGTCAGCATCTGGGGCCTTGTAGCAAGCTTGAGGGTGGAAGATTGGCATTGAGCCAGGCATAGTGATGGACTCCTTGTTGAAAACCATGCAATACTTTCGATCGCTGTCGTCCATAGCAGCGAAAGTGGTTTCATCCACCTGGCTCAAGTTGCTGAAGGCCCAAAATTGCCACAACTTAAACGCCCGCTCCCGACTCTTGGTATCAATGTACTGCTGAGATTCAAGGGAATCCGGGTCAAACATGACGAGCACAGTGTCCATCAGACGGCGACGAACATCTCCGACAATGTATTCGGCCTGCCACTCAATGTAGTCGAAGTGCTGCTGGAGGCTGTCGTAGATGTCCTGGACAGGCGGACCCTTATTCTCCTTTGAAGCAACGAGAATCTCCGCTGCGAGGCGATGGAAGTCATCGATAATCTTTGCCTCCACGGCGGGGTCCACGCTTTTGTTCGAGTGGTCGGCAAGATGAGTCTGCTCATCGTTGCTTGATGTACCCTCGATCATGCGATCGTCCTGGGGGGCGGTGTCATCACTGTGGTAGGCTTGCTGGTCCTCCTGTTTGACGAATACGTTTTGGGCATCAGCGACCTCGGTGTGGTCGGCCATGTGGAAGTCCATGCTCATGCCAACTTCGTCTCCATCATGAGAAGCATAGCCATGGTGACCCTGCTCACACAGGGAGTTCTGGTCCTCGTAGGGAACGTCGTAGCTCATGTTGGCGTCCATGGATGATGAGCAAGACGTCTTCGCGGATCTGGCTACTCTAGGAATGTCAGCTTGGTTTTCAAACAGGTCGGCTTTTCCCCGAAGCGTTCAAAGACTTACTCAAAACAAACTATGGAGTCCAGCTGCGCAAAATGCCAGGTGTGTTTGTTGCTCGCCCGTTGATGTTGAGCAAGATGTCTTTGCGGATCTGCCTTTTCCAGGAATGTCAGCTTGATATTCAAAAAGGTCGATTTTTCCCCCTGAAGCGTACGAAGACTTACTCAAAGCAAACTGTCGAGTCCAGCTGCGCGAAAAGCAAGTTGTGTTTGTCGCTCGTCCTCGAGACGATGGGTTTGGTGGAAAGCAAAACAGCAAAATCGAAGGATGTGGGAGGGAGAAGAATTTTCAAAATTCTTGTGGGTGCAAGAAGAAAACCCTTTCAGCGGCCACTCCTTCCTCAAACAAAAGACAACAAAAGGCTAGCCTAAAAATGATGTTGTCGTGGGCATCGCTTAGTCGTGCAGACAGGTGAGCCAGGAGTTGAGGTCTGTTGTTGTCGAGAGATGTCTTCCGCGGTGATTGGCTCATCAACTCACCAAAGGCCCCGCCCTTCCAAACAGCCCAAATCTCTGGAGTGACAATTCCCCGAGCAGGGCGCCTCATTATTAAGCTTCCCATTGTCTTTGTGGCATGTGTTGGAAGGAACACAAGTCTGGCTTCAGAAGAAACATTCCATGGAATCTCTTGGAACAATCCATCAGAGATTCAAACATCGACTGGGCAAAGGATTTATACTGGAAGGGAAGATTGTAGCACATGGGAGCCATACCATGTAGTACAATTTGCTTGCCTTCCTCATCTCAGATGCGTAGGTAGCTTCGACTATCAACCTGGGGAGGACGTCTTGTCCCTAGAATTTAGCCAGCTATGAAGCGAAATCACAAGCTCTGGCTACGGCCCGAGTTGATGCTGCTACATAAAGGCTTCCAATTTGTTTGAATTCATCGGCTCTCTCACCACACCTTGCTTTGCCTCAGATGTTAACTGACATTCGAACGCATACGAAGCCGGAATCGCAACATATTATCCTGCCTATGCTTCAATTCTAGAACGGTTTTCAAGCATGCCGGTGATACGAGCTTTTCTGAACGGCAGTGCTTCTTTGGTAAGCACGACTCGATACTTCCAGATACTTGATCCAAAAAGACTTCCATATGTTCCAGAAGGAGGTCTGGAGAGTCTCCTCAGTCACGGCCCCTGTCATCCAATCGGCACTAATCCAGGACCTCCCTGTTCCCGTTCTATGCCCCATTGGTCCCCGATAATAGCCAACACCAACCGCTGAAATCGTCGCCGGCCCGGTGCTTCGACGCGTGTTCTGCACGCCCTGCGTCAAGTCCCCTACTCACAAGGGGCGGCCGGCCAGCAACGCACCAATGGCCAAGACCACCACCCGTCAACGGCACGGACTGATATGCACCCCGCATCCCACCAACCACCCGACGTGCTAATGACATTACAAAATGCTCGAAACGGCATCTGGAGATAGCGAGCCTCTGGGATCTCCCTAGATAAGCGCTCCTATCAGTGGGTCCTCGTTATCTGCAGCTGGCTCGAGGGAGGGCGTACGGCCCGGCCGATGAGGAGGCACCTCCGACCCCGCACCACCTCCAAACGACGGATATCTGGGGGACTGGGCAGTCTGCCTTCCCAGATACCCACCTACGATGGCGATACCAAGACGATTGATGCTCATGGAAGCAGAATAATTCCAGATGGAGTCGTCTAATACACAGAGAAGAATCACGAAGCG
Organism: Colletotrichum chrysophilum; assembly: GCF_026319265.1. NCBI lineage: Eukaryota > Fungi > Ascomycota > Sordariomycetes > Glomerellales > Glomerellaceae > Colletotrichum > Colletotrichum chrysophilum. The sequence continues at coordinate 150,822 of NW_026517337.1, read as the reverse complement.
GTCGTCATACGCGTGAGTCGCGACATGATGTGGTCTGACCAACGGGAGATAGCTACTAACGACTGACACTCCAGCTGTTCACGATGTCGGAGGCAGAAGATCAAATGCTCGGGATTGCATCCGTGCAATAACTGTACTCAGCGGCGGCTGACTTGCATATTCGATGAGCGCGATAACAAGGTTATGGTGACGCAAGGGTCGGTTCCCAACCTTACAGCTCTGACGACAAAAGTACTGACTGCCATTGGCTTAGATACCTATCTGAACTACAACAGAAGATCGCACGCCTAGAGCGCCTTCAAGCAAGGGCGCTGGCTGAGCAGAGCATCAGACGAGGCGAGGATGTCGACAATCCTGAGGGTATGTCCGGTTGGCTTCTTAGAAGTGGGCGACTGCTGACTTCGAGAAGATGGCTTTGGAGACCCATCGCGATATGATGAGCATCGCGCTAGCTATCACAGCCCGGAGGCAGCGCGAAGGGACTCGCCGCCCCGGAATCCCGATGGCGACGGTCCAGATCTGACGAACCCTCTCACTGCGACGCCGTCCCGGTACTGTCTTTCAGCATCCAATGGAATGGCTTGTAAGTGCCTCTCACTCTCATCATACTCTGCCTGTCATTTCGAAGCTGACCGACGCAGACTTTCTCGCCCCAGGGTCCAACTGGTCATTCTCGCGGCATGTTCTCAGTGTTACACACGACCATGTCTGTCAGTCTCCTCTTCCTACCAATAGTCTCTTGTTCGACGGCTGCGCCTATGACCTCGGATGGGACGGCTCTCGAAGCACGCAGGCCCTCGACAGCCGCTTCATTCCGAGCATTGACTATGCCATCTTTCTGATCAACGCCGTCAAATTTCACTGCGGCCAAATGTTTCATCTCTTCGAGGTGGACGAGTTCATGGTCAACATGCAGAACTTTTACGCCAAGTCATCTGCTGATCGAGCAGAGGACACCAGCCTCTGGTACATACACTTCCTGGTCATCCTCGCTTTCGGCAAAAGCTTGATTCAGAGAAAGAGTGAAGGCAAAAGACCGTCAGGGGCGGACTTCTTTGTTAGGGCTCTCCAGCTCTTGCCAGATGTTACGGCACTGTGCAAAGAACCGATTCTGTCTTCGGAGATCCTGTGCTCGATTGCGTGGTACTACCAAGCGTTGGACTTTCGACATGCTGCTCACAACTTTGTAAGTGCCCTAATACCTTGGGGTTGTTCGAGAAGAACTCTGCTGACTGGATGATAGATCGCACAAGCGAAGAGCATGGCGATGAATCATGGTATGCATACCGACATGCCAATCATGGAGCTTGGCCCGGAACTGGTGCAAAGATGTCGCAAGATCTGGTGGACAGTGTACGTGTTGGACCGTCAGATGAGCTCGTTGATGGGGTTGCCCCAGTCAACTCTAGATGAAGGTGTCTACTGCCAACTGCCATCCTACTCGGGATCAGTACAACGCACGACGGCATTGAGCATGCAGATAAAGTTCGCGCGCATCATTGCTGAGATCAGCAGCAGTGAGTCTGACGTCTCTGCGAAACCGAACTCTGCTAATCATCCTCATCCATCTCACAGCTGTTTACGGCACGACAGGTCGCTTGAATAAGAGATTCGTACTCGGCACCAAAGCTGTGCTCCAGAGCATTGTGTCAGTCGCCGACGAGCTTCGTACCTCATTTCCACTGCATGCAGATGAGCGATTCGATGGGATCTCGAGGCTCTCTGCGCACCTGCATCTGTCTTATTACCAAGTGAGTAAACACATGGTTTTCCCCCGGTGGTCTAACGGACTAACGTCTCTTCTTAGTGTATCGTCCTCGCGACAAGACCCTTGCTTTTATGCTGCCTGATCAAGAGATTCGAGTCACCGCTGGAGGCGGACTCTCTCATAGCATCACCGAAAGTTCGAAACCCCGTTCAAATGTGCGCCGAATCCTCTATTCAAATTCTCAACATCCTCGACAGGCTACGAGCTCAGGGATTACTAGGTAGGATACCGTCTGGCATCAAGTCATTTCGAAACCCCAAAGGACTAACTCAGAGGATAGAAACCTTCCTTCCCCTCGACCTCGACTCCCTATTCGTATCCACCGTCGCTCTCCTCGTCGCCCGAGCGGTCGATTCCCGTCTGATTGAAAGTCAGTCTCCGTGGCTAGAAAAGTCGCACGCCATAATCGAAGAAATGGTTGCCAGCGGCAACCTGATTGCGGGATTTCGCAGGAACGAGATGCAAAAACTGGAGGAGATACTCAGCAACTTCACCACAACGCAGCCTCGCGTTGCGGGCATCCCTGAGGATACTCAAGGAGCCGAATGGAAGCAACAGCAGCTAACGGACGCCCCGGCCACTATTCAGGAGCCTGTGCCGCCTCCGCCGTTTCCCGAGTTTACCAAAGACAGCAGCAGCCAGGCGGAGGATCTGACGGCCCAGCAGATTATTGATGTGGTTAATTCTATGGAATGGGAGGATAATGAGTGGATGTCATTTACGGTCATGGATGATCAGGCATGAGATGGACAAAGGTTCGGGGAAGCTTAACGTGTCGGGGTTGCGGTTTATATTGGATCGAGGACCTTTTGGTAATTGAAGCTGAATCAGATTTATGAATCATATCAAGCAACGATGTTCGTCGGGGATTCTCCAACTGCCAGGCCAATGGGAAGCTTGAACCGAAACCGACGTGTTCGTCTGGTCTTTTAACTTTGAGATGAAGTCTAAACGGACAGTTCCGTCGGCGTAGGCGATCATCCCGCCGGGCCAAAATATCTCCAGACTTTGGAGGTGGAGTTTCCATGATTCGGTCTTAATCTAAAGTCGATTAAGACGAGGCAGAATCCGGGGTTTAGCTTGCAATGAATCACCACACAGTTGCCCGAATCCAAACACAAAAGCAAAAGGCTTATTCGTATAATTACGAGCTCCGCCCGGTCGCATTCAGGTACCTTACATGAGGTCTGCCGAGGCGAGCCCCCAATCATAAACAAGGATGGGCGCATGCCGATCATTTGCTAATAGCCGAAGCAATCGGGCCATTCCCCGATTCCCGTTATATTTTTCCTTCGTATGAATGCCACCCGAGCTTCTAGATTGAGTCGCCGGGCCCCTCCACAACGGATGGAACGATTGCTTTCCATCACAATGTCACCAAACGGCATTTCTTGGCGGGCGAATGGGGGAGTAGCGCATATCGACAAGGGGGCCGGAGGCTGCATGTTGCAACCTCCAATGAAAACAAGAAAGACTTAAAAGCAAGGTACTGCCGTCCGATGATGTACGACATGCATGCAAGGTACGGCTCGTTGCGCGAACAAGGGCTTGACTCTCCTCGTCTTTCACCATGTCTCGGTTCTCAGGCTTGGGCCCGGCTCTGACGCTGGCTCTTGCAGCACTTGTCAACGGCCAAGACAACCTCGGTATCGCGAATGGCTTCATTGATTACAAGACGGGCCAGGTCAGCGGCCAGTTCGTTCGCGACTCCCAGACTCTCGCTTCGCTCAAGGTCGCTTCCGGCCACGACTTTCTTCCCTCGGATTTCCTCTCCAACCTTACGCACACCGAAGGCGCCCACTACCTCGGAGACGTCACCTTTCGCTACAAGGTCGCCGGCGCCGGTAACTGGACCAGCGTCGACTCTGCCCAGGCCAGAAAACCTGTGAAGGCTCTGGAAGGCCTCGCATCCGGTGTCCTTGCCGGCGCGGACTTGGGACCTACACTGCCCAGCGGCATTCCTCTCGCCATCACGAGAGAGTGGCTGACCGAAAGCGACAGCCTGGCTCTGCGCATCAACCTGACCAACACGGGCAACGGCACCGTCGAGCTCGGATCCCTTGGCCTTCCCGTCTCCATCAACAATGTCTTCAGCACGCGCGAGGCGGAGAACCTCCAGGACAAGTGCTCGCTCGCGGATCCGTACATTGGCCTTGACGCCGGCTACGTTCGTGTGTCTCCCGTCAAGGGAACCGGCAACGCGCTCGTCGTCGCGCCTCTCGGCTCGAGCCCTTTCGAAGCATGGAGACTTCTCAGCGAGCCGCAGGGTGACTACTACTACCAGAGCCAGACGTACGAGGGCAACTATGAGTGGATGATTCACTCCAAGGCCTGGGCGGAGACGGAGTGGAAGGGTGGTGCCCCGTGGAACACCCCCACGTCCAAGACTTTGGAGGCTGGCGAGACCTATTCCGTCGGTCTCAAGTTCTCCGCCGCCGAGAGCATCCAGACCATCGAAGATGCCGTCGAGAAGTCGGGCATCCCTCTTGCCGTGGGCATCCCGGGATACGTCATGCCCGCAGACCTCACTGCTCGCCTGTACCTCACACACTCCTCCCCCGTCAAGTCCATCGACGACTCTGGCGTGTTCACTGTGAAGCAGGACACGGCCGCCAAGGGCTCGCCCTACCTCATCACCCCTGTTGAAGGCAAATGGGGAAGAAGCAAGATCACCATCACCTACGAAGACGGCAAGACCCAAGTCGTCCACTATTTTATCACCAAGGCCGCCACGCAGACGGTCTCCGACCTGGGCCACTTCCTCACCACTTCCGCCCACTTCAACGACACCTCCGACCCCTTCGGCCGCGCGCCGTCCATCATGGGCTACGACCGCGAGGTCAACGCCATCGTCGAGCAGGACTACCGCGTCTGGATTGCGGGACTGAGCGACGAGGGCGGCACGGGTGCGTACGTCGCCGCGGCCACGAAGCTGTTCGTGCAGCCCGTGGCCAGCGAGGTCGAGGTCCTCGACGAGTTCATCCACGAGACCGTTCTCGGCACGATCCAGCCTCCCGACTCGTTTGCCGTGAGGGCGAGCACCTTCTTCTACCAACCTGACGCAGTCAACTACACGTACAACGCAGACCTCGACTGGACCACCTGGGCCGCGTGGAACAAGGAGAGGTCGTACACCACCGTCCGCGCTTACAACTACGTCCACCCCGTCATCGCCTACTGGTCCATGTACCGTGTGGCCAGAGACTACCCCGAGATCAAGACCCGGGAGGAGTGGAGCTGGTACATCAACCAAGCGTTCAACACCGTGCAGTACTGCCTCAAGGACGGCGCCAAGGACTGCGACTACGGTCTGACTGGATTGATGGGCGAGACGGTCTTTGCCGAGCTTCTCGAGGATCTGAAGCGCGAGAACATGACGCAGGAGGCGTCCACACTCGAGGCCTCGATGAAGTACCGCGCCGATTTCTGGGAGACCCTTGCCGTGCCGTTCGGAAGCGAGATGGCCTGGGACAGTACCGGGCAAGAGGGCGTCTACTACTGGACCAAGTAAGTCATGAAATCTCCAGCCATGAACCGGTGAACCTTGCTAACTTGCGAAAGCTACTTCGGCCTGAACACCACCGCGACCAAGGCCATCAACAGCATCACGGCGTACATGCCCACCGTCGCCCACTGGGGCTGGAACGGCAACGCCCGCCGGTACTGGGACTTCAACTACGGCGCCAAGCACGCCGGCACGGAGCGCCAGCTCCACCACTACGGCTCCGGCCTCAACTCTCTGCCCATGCTGCACTACTACGAGCGCAACCCGTCCGACTTCAACGCCATCCGCGTCGCGTTCGCAGGCAACACCGCGCCCCTGAGCAACATCGACGAGGAGGGCTGCCCGTCCGCTGCGTTCCACTCGTTCCCCGAGCACCTTGAGTGGGACCCCTACACCGGCGACTACGGTCTCGGGTTCCTTGGCCTCGGCCTCGGCCAGACGCTGTACATTGTCAATACCGAGAAGTATGGCGAGGTCGTGTTTGGAGGCAATGTGGTAGAGTCAACCGCCACTTCTGTCGTCGCCGAGCCGAGGGATGCGGTTCGCCGGCGGGTATTTGTTGCGGATCTGGGATTGAAGATCTCGTTGAGCGCTGGAGCTATTGGCACCGTCACGTATGATCGAGAGGGCCAGACCGTCAAGCTAAGCGTCAGCCAGGCTGCGTCTGATACGGCTCTCAAGGCCTCTTCGGCCATCGTGTGGCTTTCTCAGACCACCGGAGGAGCGGCATTTGCGGTGACAGGGGCTACCCAGGCGAGAGGTGGATATAAGGTTGACTTGTCGAGCGGAAAGGCCGAAGTCACGATTGCGAAGGCGTAGACAAAGTCGAATGGTTTCAGTGTACAAATTTTGGGTGAAAGAATAGAAGCTTCTTACAACAAGCGCCATGATTCCCACCCAAGCTGTGATGACAGACGTCCAATTTGTCTAACATCTCCGTTCAGCGCAACGAATACAGCAAGCCCAGGAGCAATGTTTCACCCCAGAACTAACACGAAATGATCAGACGAACGCCAAGTGTCCCACCTTCTCCAAACCCCGCATCCCCGGCCTTCTCCCCCGCGAAAAGATCCAGCCACCATCTTATTACCCCGCACGATTCTCCCCGCTTCTCATTTCTCTTCGAATCTGCCGATATCCCGACATGAGGAAGTGCCCCTTCGGCCCAGGGCTCCCCCCTGCCATTGGCTTCGAAACTGTGTGTTTAGGCCGCTTGGATTGGGTCAGAAGTGCCTGGCTCCTCTCAGGAACCGCGACTCGTGGAAACGGTATAGCTCCATCATTGGCCACCTCCCCAGACGAATCACTGAGCTGATGAGCTGGTGAAAGCTTCTCACGTAACTTTGTCCCGAATTGACCGAGAGGGGCCCATATCTACCGGCAAATATCACCTCACCTCGTGTCTTTAGTACCACCATGGCCACCCCAGGTTAGAGAGAGCCGTCTCGCGGGGACCGAACTAGGATTGCTCTCCAGGCTAAATGCCCAGGTCGCGTCTCTCGAATCCCAGCTCCCTGGATGCGGTGACATCGTTCGGCATAATACCTCGCGATGCTTCGTTCATAAACTCACTCCCGTCCGGATGGGCTCGCCTACTCAAGCTGTCTCCTCTCACCTGGGTTAGACCTCAAGCCCGCCATGGTCTCGTCCAAGAGCTTCTTCCTAGGCGCGAGCCTCGTCGCCAGCACCCTGGCATCTTCCTGCTGGCGCAACGCAACATGCACTCATCCAACCGAGGCGTCCTTCCCGGGCCCCTGGGACGCCAACATCTACGCTCCCGACTCCCGCACTGCCCGCCCGAAGTCCGTCCTCTCCCTCGCGACAGGTGATGCCATCGGCTCGTTCCCGTGCGCCCAGCCGCTCAAGGGCAACGGCTCGGCGCTGGTGTTTGACTTTGGCGTGCTCGTGGGCGGCATCACGACGGTCAACTACACCTACACGGGCGACGGCCCCGCGACACTCGGCCTCGCCTGGACGGAAGCGAAGAACTGGATCGGCGAGTACTCCGACAACTCCAACGGCAACTACCGCGGCCCGAACGCCACCCTCATCAGCGTCGACGGCGCCCTCTTCCACAACATCACCGCCGCGGGCGAGGGCTCCTACACCGTCCCCTTCGCCCAGCTCCGCGGCGGCTTCCGCTACCTCACCCTCTACCTCATGACCAACTCCTCCTCCTCTTCAACCTCCAACACCAGCGCTCCAACCCTCGCCATCGACGATGTCTCCCTCGAGATCGTCTTTCAGCCGACCTGGTCCAACCTCCGCGCCTACCAGGGCTACTTCCACTCCTCCTCCGACCTCCTCAACAAGATCTGGTACGCCGGCGCCTACACCCTCCAGACCAACGCCGCGCCCCCGGAGACCGGCCGCGTCCTCACCGAGGCCGTCTGGAACGGCTCCTGGTTCAACGACGCCTACCTCGGCGTCGGCTCCTCCCTCCTCCTCGACGGCGCCAAGCGCGACCGCTGGATCTGGCCCGGCGACATGGGCGTCGCCGTCCCCTCCGCCTTCGTCAGCACCGGCGACCTCGAGAGCGCCCGCAACGCCCTCCAGACTATGTTCGACTACCAGCAGCCCTCCGGCATCTTCCCCCGCGCCGGCCCGCCCTACCTCGACGCGACCAGCGACACCTACCACATGTGGACCATGATCGGCGCCTACAACTACGTCCTCTTCTCCGGCGACCTCCCCTGGCTCGCCTCCAACTGGGCCGCCTACCTCCGCGCCATGGACTACATCTGCGCCAAGATCATCCCCGACACGGGCATCCTCAACGCCACCGCGACCGGTGACTGGGCGCGCTACATCTACTCCACGAACGGCAGCGCGCCCAACATGCTGCTCTTCCGCACCCTCACCACCGGCGCTTTCCTCGCCGACCTCGCGCCGTCCAACTCCTCCTCCTCCCCCTCCGCAAACCTCACCTCGACATGGCTCGCCCGCTCCGAGACCCTCAAAACCGCAATCAAAACCCACCTCTGGGACCCCGCCAAGGGCGCCTTCTTTGACGGCTACAAGAACCGCACCCTCTACCCGCAAGACGCCAACGCCTACGCCCTCGCCTTCGGCCTCCTCGCCCCATCCTCCCCGGAAGCCGCCTCCGTCTCCGCCGCCCTCACCGACAACTGGACCCCCATCGGCCCCGCCTCTCCCGAGCTGCCCGGCAACGTCTCGCCCTTCATCACCTCCATCGAGCTCGAGGCGCACTTCGCCGCCGGCCGGCCCGACCGCGCGCTCCGCCTCATCCGCGACAGCTGGGGCTGGTACCTCACCCACCCGAACGGCACACAGTCGACCGTGATCGAGGGCTATCTCACGGATGGCAGCTTCGGATATCGCAAGACGCGCGGGTACACGGACGACCCGAGCTACGTCTCGCACGCGCACGGCTGGAGCTCGGGCCCGACGAGCACGCTGACGGAGTACCTCGTCGGGCTGCGCGTGACGGCGCCCGCGGGGCGGGAGTGGCGGCTGAAGCCCGTGTTCGGGGAGGTGGAGGCCGCGCAGGCGGGGTTCACGACGGCGCTGGGAAGGTTCAGCGCGCGGTGGGAGGTGAGGAACGGGAGTGTCGCGAGCGTGGAGTGGGATGTGCCGACGGGGACGAGGGGATGGGTCGAGTTTGGGGGTGGTGGGAGGTGGGTTGAGGGGGGGACGGGGAGGGAGGTTGTTAACGTGATAGTGTCAAAGAGAGAGGCGTGAAAGCTTGTATGCATGTAATAATGAGAGTCGATACGTTACCGTATTTCTGATTTCGGACTGAGATGTGACTGCGTAGAGACGTTGGAGTGGTTGATCAGTTCCGGATCCCCAAAGCTCATCCCATCGGACTCCGTCTCAATACATCCGCTGAATAACGTCCGAGTAGCTTTTGACAGCCCATCGCACGCCCCGGTCACGTCTGTGTGGTTTTCAATAACCTACCGCATCAGTAAGCGTACGGCCTGGGCAACGTCCAAGCGGACGACACTAGATGGAATCCATCCCATAGATACATGATGTATTGGCCCGGTCAAAGTCTGACGAAGTTGAGGGCTCCCATACCCAAACGATCACATCAACAAGAAGAGAAAGCTCCAGCCACAGCAGAAGGGCGGCTTTCTTCTCCCACGAACCACTACACGCCCATTCCCTGCACGAAACAACCAAAAAGGACAAGACGAGAACCATACAAGATCGCCTCAAACCTTGCCCACGCACTAGAAGCAAGAAACGCAGAGGCCGCAGCCTGCCCAGCGTTTCAAACTCATCCGAGCTTTTTCGCGAGGCGCGGCTGCAAGATCCCAACTCTCAACGTCCAGAGTCAGAACTCTCCGTACGGGACAAACCCTTTCTCTGTCATCTCAAACAACGGGGTTTGCCCGAGAAATCGGACGGTCAGAGAAGATGGGACGGCGGAAGTATCTGCAGTCAATTTCGTAAGTTCAGCTTTGCTTGTTCAACAGTTCTGATGAATGAGAATGTTGTGGTATTTTCCCCGGGTATCAGTCCCAGTGTGTATGTATGCAAATGTAGGCGCAGCAGCTGCAGAGGCCATATGCAAGTCCTCACGCGTTTCCGGGTCAAGGAAACACGCCTTTCGCAAGGCTCTTTTCGCCGATCCAGTGACCATATCCAAACATGACTTTTTCTCCTTCAAAAACAGCTCCTTCGGGGGCCTAGACCAGCACTTGCTCAGGGCCACAGCAACCAATGCACCAAAATCAGGATCCCTCTCCAACTCCAAAAACACCAGCACAAAACCCAATACGTTAAGAAACGATCCTTTCATCCCAAAGGCATCATCAGCTTGTCGTCGTAGTCGTCGTCGTAGCCGGCTGTGGCACAACCTGCGCAACTTCCGGATCGCTCTGCCGCTCCCTCTCCCTCAGCAACGCCCTCTGCCGCCGCCTCTCCTGCCGCCTGCGCTGCTGCTGCGGGCTGCCCTCCTTGCAGGCATCGACGCAGTGCATGACCATGTAGAGGAAATGCAGGATGGCGGCGATGAGCTGCAGCCACATGTACCAGGGGGCCCAGGTGGCCTTCTCGACGCGCAGGGGGTCGTCGCGCCAGGCCTTGTACTCGCGGTGGGGGCTGCCGGTGCGCCAGCCGTTGAGGATGATGAAGTAGAAGAAGGCGACGAGGCCGAGGACGAAGAGGATGAAGTCGCCGACGACGAGGGCGCCGGTGCGCAGGCGCGGGATCTGGCCGGTGGAGTTGGCGAGGGTGACCATCTCGGCCATGGAGTAGACGATGCCTGAGACGGACTGTTGGAGAGGTCTGTGTTAGCAATTGGTTCGCTTTGTGAGAATTTCCCTGTTATGGAACACGATCAGGGAGGAGGCGGAGGTTAAAGCATACCGCGACATATCCTATGGGAAAGTCAAACCCGTAGCGCGAGAGCATGATGAGCGCTGCGAGGGCGCATACTTCGAACACGACGAGGGTCAGGCGTAGGCAGAACTGGAGGATGCCATAGAGATGAGGGATGCGCGGGCGCGCCATGGCTGGCCACGACAGACGAGGACTCGGCCGCCTCCAAGTCGTCGAAGCAAGAAGAAAAAAAGGACCTCGAGGGTTCTCTATCGTGGAATCATTCGCTTGCGGGGTCGTGTCGGTGAGGACGGTCGGTCGGGTCGGTCGGGGTGCTGGGCGGACTGTAACGTCGGGGTCGGTCGCCGGCGCGGGCGGAGCGGCTTCAGGTACGAGAAGGGACGAGAGAAAATAAAAGCTAATAACGACAAGGGCCGGCCGTTTCGTTTCTCTGGGAGGCGCCTTTGTTTCGGTGGCGTCGCTTTTTCTTCTTTGTGGTGGCCCGTTGAGTGCGTGCGTGTGTTACATTCGGCAACGGTCAGTCAAGACGGCCGGTGTGGTGAGTGAAGTGGATGAGTGTGAGATGGAGAAGGTGAGGGTCGCCAAAAAGTCGAGGTGTGGTGCAGGTCGTTGTTTGAAGGTCGGGTTCTGCCTCGCCCAACCGCCGACGTCCAGCGGGGAAAACGAATGGCTGCGTAAGGTACGTGGAGCGGATATCAAGATGGACGGCGACTGGCTGCGGCTCGAGAGGAGCGGTGGTGGTGGTGGTGGTGGTTGGCAGGTTAAGAAAACAAGCAGGTGGTTGAATGTGACCTGCCCTGGGTGGTGAATGAATGAATGGTTGCTGGTGGCACAGGAGCGACCTGCAGGAGAATGGAGGTTCCCGACCCAATTGCAAGTGGAAGATGCCCAATTCCGAACGATCTCGTCACCCCCAAAGTGATGGATTTTTGCACATGGACAGAAGAAGCAAAAAAGAAGAAAAAAAGGGCCAACACGAAGCGAGCACAGCAGCGCAGTGGGCAAGCGAATGCACTTAATCAGTCCAAGGAGGGAGTTTGGGCGTCCTGCGCAAAAGGCCGCCTCAGCTCTTCTCTCTAGCCATAGGATTGGGGGGAAGGGGACAAGCGAGAAGTCCGGGTTTGCCAAGCATTTCTGGACAAGGATGCGCCCCGAGGGAATGGAGGATGGGAGGAGATGGCCATGTCTGCGTCGCTCATCTTTGGGCACGGGAGGGAGGGAAGGAGACTTTTGCAAGTGGTTGTAGCTGAAAATGCGAGGCGGGAATAGAATCTGTAGACTAATGGGCCGAAAATGTCTAGATCAACAGACCGTCCTAGGACCCTTGGATTCTTGGAATGCTCTCCCTCGGATGGCGGGAACTTGATCGTCTTCTCTCCCACGAGTCCGACGCCGCCGCCGCCGCCGCACTACGACTGCATCTCTCGGGGCGCAAACCAGCACAATGGCCGTCCCGCTCCCATTCAGGTGGCTGTGCGTCCTAACGGCTGCATAAGCCTTCCTTGGAGAACAAGAGAGAGTGGGAAATGGGAGATAATCTGGATGCGACAGGTCATCAGCAAAGTGGCCCGGGCAGAACCTTGGAGATGCCCAGTGGGCGAGTCGGGGGATGCGGCCAAGAACCTCCGGTGGTTGGATAGGAGGGAAGCCCGGGAGGACTGGGCATTGTTTGGGCGTCTACAGAGTACGCATACACATCCAACACCGCCAATTGTTCGTTTTCAAGCCTTCCTGGGTGGTCTCTACTGATATGTTAGTGGGAGTAAGTGAGGAGGCTGGGAGGACCCTTGCCCGCCGTCCCGCCTTCTGGTCCGTAAGGTTTTGCAGCAGGAATGCCAGACCCTTTAGCTCTGGCAGTCTGTCACTGTTAGACAGGGGCTCTTTCTCGCCTTATGTCAGCCTCAATCCGTACCTCAGGTGTACTATGTAGATGGATGTCCTTCGTCTCCGGTGGGCACAATGGACGCTTGGCAACGGCTGAACGGACAGAGGTCCTTCGCCCAGAAACCGTTTGCGTCATCCCCGGCACCTCACCTCGCCAGTCTCTCCCATCTCCGCAGCGAAACCCTTCCAGAAACATGCCAAACCGCGCCGTTTGAACACCACCACCACCGCCTCTGAACCGACGACACCTCTCACACCATTAGTGTTTCTACTATCGTCCACCACCGACACGAACGACAGGAACACCGATCGCCCATCTTCCTTTGCGGCGGAAAGAAAAAAGCAGGGTCCAGCTTCCATAAATAAAACAAGCCCAGTCCAAGTTTTCTCGTGATCAACCCGCTACGTACCTCCTGCTCAAGCCTCAAGCGCCCACCGGGGCCACACCATGCAGAAAGGCGTCCGTCTCCACATTGCCACACCGCGACGCCTCTCCCGGCCCACGTCCCGTAAAGGGCCCCCCCGCGGCGTGCCCACAAAGAACGCCCCCTTTAGGAAAATGACCGGCGCGCGATGAGATCAGATGGAGCCAGACGATTGCGGCTCATCGTCACAACCACCGCCCGTTCCCAGTATTCCCACCACCGGAAACTTGTTCATCGCAGAACCTGCCCGTTGCTTGGTCTTTGCCTGTTCACGGTTCTTCTTCCCACACGTAAGCTCACGATACACAGTGACATACAGCCGTATCCTGCTGCTGGGCCTGGAACCAAGGCAACCCGGGCAAGACGGCACTTGGTCGCGTGCTTGGCTGGAGATCCCTCCATCACCTCAAGACTCCAAGGCGGGATGTGAATCGTGATGCGACGCCCCCCGGACGGGCTTGACGTCTTCTTTGCCATGCAAACGTAAACCTGTGGGCGGTGGGCGGCGACGCCCTGCTTGCCTTCCCATGATGCTTGGTGATGTCTTGTTGTGTTTTCGATGGAGTAGGATTTGACGTAGCTGAGGAAAACAGGTTGACGACAAGACTTGGGAAAGCTTGATCAAGTATATAACTCTAGACATCGAACCTCTCCAAGCATCCAATTCATCTCACTCATCAGAACAAACCAACAATAACAACAACCCCATCACCATCACCGCAAACCTCAAACACCCAACCACTCTAAACACACATCTCTTATAAACACACATCCAAAATGCACTCCGGCAGACACGAGAACTACGGCTCCTCCGGCAACTACGGCGGCGGCAACGACTACGACCGTCGCGGAGGCGGCTACGGAGGCGGCCACGAGAGCTACGGCGGCGGCATGGGCGGTCCTCCCCGCGACAGCTACGGTAGCGGCGGCATGGGCGGCGGCCGACGTGATGACTACGGCGGCGGTATGGGCGGAGGCATGGGTGGCGGCATGGGAGGCGGCCGTCGTGACGACTACGGCGGTGGCTACGGAGGCAGCTCTCGCCGTGACGACTACGGCGGCGGCCGTGACAGCTATGGCAGCGGCGGCGGACGCCGTGACGACTACGGTCCCTCAGACTCCTACGGCGGTGGCCACTCTTCCCACGGACGTGAGTTTTCCCCTTTTTCCAAAGCATGACACTCTCAGTATATACTAATAACGAGAAAACAGGCCGCAACAGCTACGATGACGACAAGAAGAGCTCCTCCGGCGGCGGCTTCCTCGGCGGCATGCTGGGAGGCGGCGGCAAGGACAAGAAGGACAAGAAGAAGGACGAGGGCTTCACCGACAAGATCATTGACGGTGCTGCCGAGTACGCCAAGAAGAAGTGGTAAACTCTCCGAGAGGTATGCCTGATGATGTAATGAACAACAACCTGTACTATTAGCCGGGCTATTGCCTGATATAATAATTCCATGTTCGACAAGAAAAACACGGTTACCAAGCAGTGCGGGTGCGTGAGAGGATGAATTCCAAGGTGGTGGCCTAGGCCTGTAGTAAGTATATGAACCCAAGCAGGAATGGCATATCGGTCATGGCAACTTGCGACGTTGTCGCACTTCATTCAGATCGCCAAAAGCTTGGCCTTCAGGTTCTCGCCTGGTAGTAATGTGTTACAAGCCCTCAACGCCAAATGCCTCGCCTCTTCACCATGAGTGTCGTAGGGATTTCTCCTTGAACCTCTCAATGCTCCAGGGGACCTAGAAATCCTGGCCGAGTTCTCAGGACTCTGCGGAAAGCCAACTCTGCGTGCGACAAGGCGTATCAACCAAGAACCCCAATCCTTTTCCTGTTCTAAGTCGAACCACCCTAATGCTAATGCAAGTTTTCCGTATCGACATAGACAAAGGAAAAGAAATGGCACAGTTAGACAGTTCTCAAGCAGCGCAAGATCCGAATACCGAACCATCACCGTCATGGCCTGCCGAGTGAGTCGAGCGTAAAGGAGCAGTCTTCGCTCAGATGCTTTCGCAGTAATGTACAGGTTGAAGCTTGAAACTTCGTGGCGAGAAATATCATATGTACTAGGCGTTAAGGCGTCGCATGTTGAATGTTCGTAAGCTGCATCGAGCAGACTGTGCAAGTCGTCAACCATCCATGTTGGTGGTGAACTTGATGTGGCCGTCTATCCGGACTTCTCAGGTTTCTCGGCGTCCTCTTCTGCCTTCTTCTGCTCCTCGGCCTTGGCTTTCGCCTTGCCTTCGTTATACTTGGTCCACTTCTCAGACATGTAGCGGATGGAGCGGCCTACGCCTGCGGTGAAGAAGCCCTTGATGGACTGAGCAGTGGCGGGCCAGTTGACCGTCTGCTTGATAACCTTACGGATGTACTTTTGCAACTCCTCAGGGTCGTCTTGCACGATGCGCTGTTCGAAGCCGCCGCCCTCGCGACGCTTGTAGCTAACGTCATCCTCATTCTTGGAAGCGTCCATCATGGCCTTAAAGTCGGCAGCCGGAACCATGAACTTCTTTTGGTATTGAAAGTATAAACGCGAGCGGAAGGCCTTGGGAAGACGGCGGACCATGTTACCCCGCTTGACGGGGTCCATATCCTGGTGCATGGCGCCATCGTACTCAGGGTCCGAGATGTGCTTCGCCTGCTGGTCGGCCCCTTCGCTGTAGTCGATATTCGGCAAGGTGTTCAGGAGAGGGCCGTACAGCTTGCGGAAGGAGACCATGTTGTTGTCAACAATGTTTGAAATCTTGCTCTTGTTTTCCGTTGGGAGAGCCATGCGCGGGTCGCCAAGGTAGGAGATGCGGGCGATGGTAGAGTAGAGCTCCTTTTCGGTGAACTTAGGGGGGAGAAGAAGGAGAGCAGTGCGTACGGCGGCGAGGAGGTTGGCCTGGTTCGCGAGACGAACTCGAGGATGATCGCGCAGGATTTTAACCGGCTTCTGGAGTCTTCCCGCGAGATACAAGTTGTTCCAGGTGGACAGATCGGTGCAGAGATTGTCGATAGAGGTCACACCGTACTTGATGAGCATGCCATTCTTAGTGACATACGGATTGAAGTAGACTCCAGCACCCCAGCGGTCCTGGAAGGTGGAGACAAGGCCCGAGCCGAAGCTGGCCAAGCCAGAGTAGTGGTCGCGATGCTGGCGCATGTTGAGTGAGTGCCAGTGCTGAGTGTGGGTGACTCCGAAGATGAAGTCAATCATCTTAGGGCCGCCCTTCTGGACCTCCATCAAGGAAGACGTCGGCTTGGGGTGAACGGTGCGAAACTCCTCGTCAGTGACACTTCTACTGGTCTTGGACTGGGGAAAGACACCAGAGCCGTAGGCCATGGCGTACATGACGGGAGCGCGGAACTCTCGAACAACGTTTGTCAAGACCTTTTTGAACTCGGCGTTGACCTCCATGTGCTGGTTGATGCCGAAATCTTTGTAAGGGAGCTGATCAAATTCCTCGATCTTAGCGTCTCCGTGATCCTCCCAGTTGTCCTCGGAAATGGTCGGGCCCTCCTTCTTGCGCGCCTTTTCGGCCTCGCGTGCCCAGTTGAAGTTGATGGCTGACCCATGGTGAGTGTACGCGGGTGGGCTATCCTCCTTCTCCTCTTCTTTGAGTTTGTTCTCCTTCTTGTCGGCTTCCTTGGCGGGGTCCCCTTTCTTGGCGTCTTCGTTCGATGAGTACCAGCGAGTGGACCAGGCGGGTGTCACAACGATGGTCGACGCTGCGACCGACCGGAGAGAGTGATAGGGGACAGCCCGAAAAGGCTGAAGCTATCTCATGTATCAGCAGGCAGTTCCCACCTCTGGTCCATTCAGCTGGGGACAGAGAGAGGGCTTACCATAAGGCGGGACATCGTCATCGTCGCCGCTTGGATGTTGTAGACGTGGCTGTCGATGTGGGGTCGTAGGACGAGAGGACGGGAATAGATGCAATATCAAAGTGACAGTGGGAATTCGAGCTTATCCATTCAAAACACACAGGGCAGCCAGGTCACGGCGGGAAAGGCGGGCAGGCAGTGACCGCAAGGCGAAAGGCAGCAGTCCGGGCCAAGTCAACCCAAGCCGTGTCGCAAACAGGCTCAAACTTGCACCCAATATCCAATCGAAGCAGTAATAGCGTCCGTATCGCCGTAGAAGTCTCTCGCAAGTACTTTGTGAATTCGCGATCGTTCCAAATCGGCTTGGGCGTGGTTCGAGTCGAGAGATCCGGTCCGGGTTCGAGCTTGGCTATTACGGACCAAATTGATGGCTACTGGCAGCTGCCCCTGTCTATCTGCCCCAATTGGCCGAGCTTCACCTTCGCAAGCGGTGTTTCGCGGTATCGTATCGCTGGGTATCGATGGGCTTGGAAGGGGCTCGGCGTCGTTGTCGGGGTTGCGGAGGGGGGAATTCGGAGGGGGAATTCGGAGGAGCTGAAGCTATCGTTGAAATCTGCTTCTAGCAGTGAGCTCGGGCAAGCACGCACTAGGTAGGAGCAGCCGGGCACGGAACAGCCCGTGACCAATGCAGCAGCCAAGACAGGAACAAGCTTCCAGGCATGTGGGATGTGGGGATCACGTCATGGTGCTGCTGCCCCTGTCCGCCGTTCCGCCCTGCCCTCTCAGCCGGCGCAGTGACAGCCACAGGGTCCAGGGCCGTTGTCTTTCTAGCTGTGTCTTGTTCTTTGGTGCTTGAGGCCGTGATGAGAATCTGACAGCTTTTCGAAGCAATTGAAACAGTGAAGGGGCTCAAACAATGCAAAGAGAACGGAAAACTGGTAATAGCAGAACAGATGATGAGATGACATGACCAACAAGAGGCAAGTGCAGCTTGCTGATTCAAAATAGTCGAAGACTGTATGGGTTCATCCGACAAGGCAAGAGAAGCAGGAGAAACTTCGATTGCCATCAGCTGATTTGTAGTGCAGAAAGTCCCTGTCTAGGAAGGTGCAAATAGCGAAGAGACTTTCCATCTCAAAGCTGCAAGTGTGACCCACGGCTTTGACAGGCAGCACCGCCCAGTTCCTACCTGCCGACACCGAGAACAGCTTAAGGTAGGAAATCGGACAGGAACAGTCGCAAACTGGCGTCAACACCTAATTACCCAAGCACGCCAGGTCAGGAATGTCTTGACTTTCTGCATATCTCAGAGGGCGAAACTTTCTTTCCGTAACTTCAACCTTCAAAGTCACAGCGCCAGCGGCTCTTCAAAATGGAAGACGATGATGACGAGCAGCTCACGCTTGAGATTGGTCGTTTTTTGACCACGAGAAAGGCAGCAATGCAACAAGATGCGACAAGCAAATCGGGCCCAGCTGCCTCAGCTGAGATGCAGGCGACACCGCGGGGAACCGACGGGGGCGACAGGGGAGAGCGGCCGGGCCTGGGAGATCGAGCCAGTGCAGAGATCCCTGCTAAAGAACACGTGACACGCTCACCGGCAACCCGGAGCTCCCAGAGCCAAAACACCAAGTCACTCCTCAGACGCGCCGTTAACAATCGGCACAGCATCCACGACATGCGCTCTCACACCCCATCAGGCGACCCTCCAGGCAGGAGAGGTTCCGTAACTAATCGCTTTCGCAATAGCACCGGCGGAAGCGCGTTGCCACGACCTCACACCTCCCTCCGAGAATCCAGGGTACGATCCCCTAAAATAAACAAAAACAAAGACCCCGATCCCCGCAAACGCTGACCATAAACTTTCAGTTTCGCGCAACCCAACCGACATACAACCTCTTCACCGGCGGCGATGCGAATAGCCGTCCCGGTTCCCGTCAAAGCTCGGTACGCGCCGCTTCTCGGGAGAGTTCCAAGGAAAACATGGCACCGCCAGACGCGGCCGAGTATGAATCGCAGAGACAGGTGATCGAGGAGCTCAAGGCGGAGCTGGGCACCCTCAGGTATACGATCTCTACATTCGAGCAAGAGAAGGAAATGGCCGAAGCACGACACAAAGTTGAACTCGAAGAGGAACGCCGCCGAGCCCAACTGGACTTCACTGCTAAGCAGACTGCCGAGAGCGAGAAGTCGCAAGCACAGCGACAGTTTGAGAATGTCCAGAAGGAACTGAGTGACTTGCGAGAGGGCGCGTCCGAGGAGAACTCCAGCTTAGAAAAGCGCGCGCGAAGTGCGGAAGACGAAGCGCGATTGCTCCAGGAACAGTTGGAAGATCTTTCAAGCGCAAAAGATGAGGCCGCACGAATCAACGAGAAGAAAACAATCGACTTGGAGATGCAGTTGCAGGCTGCACAAAAGTCAGTCCAGGAGTTGGAGCAGGAATCACAAGCTCGCGAGACTGCCCTACAACAGGTCCAATCCCAGCTTGTCGACAAAGACAACGCGATTGGGGACCTTGAAGCGGAAGTACTCAGGCTGAAGGCCCAGACTGGCGATGCTGATACTATGGCTATCATCAAGCGGGAGTTGTCCGAACAAGTAACACATATTCGCAACCTCGAAGCAACCAACCGCGAGCAGCTATCTGAGCTGAAGCACCTGCGCCAGATTCACAGGGCCGTCGAGGTCGTTGAGGAGGAGAAGCGATCCCTTCAACGTAAGCTCGAGGCTGCCCAGTCTCTGGAGACGGAATTGTACGAAGCCCGCATGCAACGTCAACGTCTTGAGGATGAGCGCATGGCATGGACTGCGTACCTAGCTAGCACTGGCACTGAGGCCGAGTTTGAATCCCCCGAGGATGTTGCTCGCGCTCTGATCCAAGAAAGACTCACGTCAGCCTCCCACGTCGAGAGAATAGGAGCCCTCCTAGCTGAGCTGGCGGCGCAGGAGTCTGCACTCAACTCTCTTCAACAAGAGCACGCCAACCTCAAGTCACAACTCGCAGAGGCAAAGACTGCGGCCACCACCCAAAACGTTGACAAGGCCCGTCTGCGCACCGAGCGCCAGCGTGTCCTTGCTGTGAAGGAGGTTGAATATCTTCGCGCTCAGCTTAAGACCTTTGACGCGGAGGACGAGGCCTTCCAGCCGGAGTCTGTCGATGAAACCAAGTCCCGCCGCATTCAAGAGCTCGAGGACCTGGTCGACAAGTACCGCTCGGAAGTGCAAGCGTTGCACACGGAGATGTCTTCGATCGAGTCAGGCAAGCCTGCACCAACAGTTGCTGGCACGAAACGCCCACGCGACGAGAACGACGAGGCCGCACACGAACAAGTCGGCCTTCTCACTCGCAAGAACCGCAAGCTCCAAGATCAGCTGTCTTCAGTCCAGACGCAACATAGCGTCACTCAGAAGGAGCTGTCTGTCGTGCAGGAACAGCTCAAGACCCTCAAGACCCGATCCAAGACGCGCATCCTCTCTCTCCGCTCCAACCCCACCTCGGACTTTGAAGCCATCAAGATGTCCACCCTCACCGCCCTCAAGCAAGAAAACGCAGACCTTCTCGCCCAGCTGCGTTCAGATCCATCTGTCCGCCTCATTCCCATCACCCAACTAGACGCCGCAAACCGTCTGGTCGAAGAGGCGCGCGCTGAGACGGCATCCGCACAGAAGTCCGCCAAGCGTCTCAAGGAGGTCTGGTCCAAGAAGTCGCTCGAGTTCAAAGAGGCCATCTTCTCGACCCTCGGTTGGACCGTCATGTTCATGCCCAACGGCAAGATGCGTGTCGAGTCCACCTTCTACCCGTCTCAGACGGACGAGTACGAAAACTCCATCGTTTTCGACGGCGAGAAGGGAACGATGAAGGTCGGCGGCGGGCCAAAGAGCGCCTTTGCCCGTCGCATCGGCGACCAGATCGGCTTCTGGGTGCGCGAGAAGGGGTGTATCCCCGGCTTCTTGGCCGCGCTCACGTTGGAGTTTTACGAAGAGCATTCAAGGAACCAGAATTCGGGCGAGTAAATGTATCGTCCGGACGGGGGTAGGAGCGGGATACGATGGGTTTTCTTAACAAAAAGCATAGCTCGTTTAATGTTTCAGGGCCGATGTACTTGTTTGTTTACACGAGATACCTCACCTCGAACCCTAGACTGGGACGAGGCTTACATGCTGCATGATTCTTTTGCTTAATGACAATATGTATTATTTCTGTTCAACTAAACTGCCTTGGATAATTCCACAATTATTCGCCCCAAGACCACCTAAGACCACCCAAGACCAAGTGACTGTTCACCATTTCAACATAGATATCACCTTTTACAATAGCATGTGCTTTGGAGGACTTTTTCTTCATCATATCGGTACAAAAGCTACCTACAATCCAAGCCCTTCTCCATCTTGTTGGGAAAACCAAGAAGACATGTGACAACATATCCTCGGGGGAATCCAGAAATGAAAAGGAAAACACAATTTGCCGTCACCAGGCGCAGAAAAAGCTGTCCGCGCGTGTCTTTTTCTTCCCTTTCTCCCGTTGTGCCGTCCACATACCGCATACGCTCGCTATGTAAATGTCCTTCAATCAAAATCTACCGCTTCCAACAAGGGTATGTACACCTCATGAAACTCCTCCTCATTATAGCTTGGCGCCGATCACTTGGCCTCGTACTTGCCGCTCGTGATCTTCTTCACCAGCTTCACATCCACCCATTGTTGATCAGCTGGCAGGGCCGGCGAAGCCGGGTTGTCGTCCGCGAAAGGGTCGGCTTCCTCTTCCTTGCCCTTGCCCTTGATCTCTTCCAGTCTCGAGATGGAGATGCCGCTGCTGAGGGACTCGGGAGTATATTCCCATCTGGCCTCGATGTGGCCCGGCTTGGGCTCGGCGTTTTCGGCGCCAATGATGCGGCACACAATCTTTTGCGTCTCGGCGGTGAGTGTGAGGTCTCCAAGGCGCCAGTACACCAGGTGCTTCTCCTTCAAGTGGGTTCCTGCCGGTTTCGTCTGGGCTCCTGAGGCCTTGGCGCCTTCGTATGTAGCCACGAACACGACGTTTTGCAGCGTCACGGGTGCTGTGAGGCCGCTAGCAGGGTTGAGCGAGTATTGCAGAAGGAGTCCAAGCTTGTCGCCCTGAGGCTTCCAAGCTGGTCGGATGAACAAAGGAACATGGGCGGCCAGGCCAGCGTCGCCGGGGTGAACACGATATGTGAACGCTGTTGCAGTCTTGTTGATGTGCGATACATCGAGATTGAACTCATCCGGCTTGTCAGGACTGTTCTGAACAAAGATGCGATTCGGTCCAATGACTTCCAGGCTAGGGAAATTGTTGATACGAATCGTCTCACGCTCTGCTGGACGTTAGCACACCAACTTGTGTAAGTATGGCTCAGAAGCTTACCTGGAGAAGCGTCGCCGGCGGGATGATAAGCAAAGGCAATCTCGCCATGAACCTTGGCATTCTTGACCTCCCCTTCTTCGAATGTAGCTGACACTGTCTCGATGATAGAAGCATTGAGACCAGGCTCGTGCATTTCAGGGTGCTTGAGGTGAGCAAGGCTCATCAGGGAGTTGGCTGAACGGATCGACTGAGTATCTGATGTAGCAGCGATGCTTGCTTCGGAGGCGAGCGCTGCGACAGTAGTAGGCTTAGAAGACTGGCTAGGCAGTGATGGGGATGTCGGGAAGGGGTTCTCGTTGGTGAGCTCGGGCATGTTTGGCGGCGGCACATAGATGGTATTCCTGACGTCTCTCCGTCCACGCACTGTTCCAAGCTTTCGGGAAGGAGCAGCCATCTGTGTAAGAGTGTTGGCGACGCTGTTCAACGCAGCCTCCTTGGCATCGGCGTCCTCCTCCTGAATCGGCGAGCTCGCAATGTTGAGCTTGAACATTTGTTCATTCTCCTCTGCGGCCTCGCGCTGAGCCTGAGAGATCGGGTCGTCCGCAGGAGGGCGAATCGTAAAGCCCTCGGAGTCCTTCACTTCGGCCTCCTTAACCTGGGACGGTGGCGGTCCCGGGGGAGGGGCCACATCCTGCACATCCGTATCGTGGGTGCCATTAACAGTACCAGCCGATGAACCAAGACGAGCAGCTTCCGACGATTCCTCACCAAAGCCATTGGTTCCCTCATGGAACGGCCTGTCGGTTCCAGACGAATGGGGCGGCCTAGGCGAGTCGGGTGTTTCCGCAAGAGCCGACAGTCGGTTGTTGGTTTCGGCCAAGTTGTGCGAAGAGGCTCTTGGCGAGAGGCCACTGGGGCGGACGTGGGTACTGCTATGGCTGCTACTGAGGCCACGGCCGAACGAGGAACCGCCGGTCTTCTGTGGAGAAATCGGACCGAAGCCACCGTGGATGCTCTGTCGGCGCCGGCCGAGCATCGTGCCGATTCGACTCCGCAGCTTCGATTCTGCGATACATGTCAGCCAACTCTGTCGGTTTTGTCATGATTCTCGTGCTCAACATACCGGACTTGCCCTCCAAAGCTCCCGAGTGATCGCTCGTATCGTCATCATGGTGACCTAAGCTGGAAGAAGGTGGCGGGGGTGGAGCCAGAGTCTGGCTTGTAGGCACGTTCGAGGACTGTCGTGATGTCGTGACCCTCTTCTCCATGCGCGGCCTTCCGGAAACAATCTTCTCCTTAAAGCTCGCGATTTCCTGCTCGGTACTTATTTCAAGCATCAAGGCCAGCGTCTCGGCAGCCTTACTCTGGGATCGTTGGGCCTGGTCGCTTTCGTGGGTTTGGTATTGGGTGAGAAGGTCGCGCAGCTGGTTCACGCGCTGTTCGTCGAGAGCCTGGAGGGTTTCGAAGATGAACGGGGCTTGGGAATCCCATTGCTGGGTGGCCTGCTCGAGCCTAGCGGTGGCATCTGCCATCTTCTGCGCATTCGTCTTAGGACCCTTCCTAGCCAGCGCGTCCATCTTTTTCTGGGCATCCTCGAGGTCTCGAGCCATAGCCGTCAGGTTGGCAGAAATGGTTTGCATGTTCTGCATCTCCTTTCGGGCCTGGAAGTTGCGCAGGGGCGCTTCGACATCTTTCTCGAGCAGGCTGGCGAATTGGTGATGAGAGTGGGCGGTCGCATCGACGGAGAGCACGATCTTGTCCCAGGGTCCAGAAAAGACGCTGGACAGACGATTAGCACGCAAGACGGTGGACGGGCCTCGGAGAGAAAAGCGACCTACCCGAGCTCGGACTGGCCGTTGGGAACTTTGAAGTTCATGAGCTTCCGTAAACTTTGGACATACTGTTCCTCGACTCGACGGCGCTCCTGGAGATGCTGGTTCAGCTTCGAGTCTTCTCTTCCGAGAGATGATTGGGTAATCAATTACCTGTAGCCAGTCTGCGACTTCGGTGTTGATCTTGGTTATTCTCTTCACGCGATCGGTCAGGACGTTGACAGCCTGCATGGGCTGGAGGTGTGCCTGGACAAAGGAGGGACCATGGTTAGCAATCAGGTCGCAAACAATGCGCTTCTGCAATGGCACACGGAGGCAAGGGGAGAGGGGTCGGTGGCAGTG
This sequence comes from Colletotrichum chrysophilum, assembly GCF_026319265.1. NCBI lineage: Eukaryota > Fungi > Ascomycota > Sordariomycetes > Glomerellales > Glomerellaceae > Colletotrichum > Colletotrichum chrysophilum. Next base: position 126,623 of record NW_026517337.1, on the reverse strand, counting down.
TTGGGCCGTCGGGCTCTGGAGTGGGAAACAGTGACGATGATGGGGAGAGCAAAACATACCAGCATGGCAGGGTATTCGGCCCTCGCAAGATCATCCATTGTGTCTAATTAGTGCGCGCAAAATCATATACGGTGAATGCAGTCAAGGAGAAAAACGGCGCGCATAGCGATGCTGTCTATAATGCTGTTGAGGGTGTCGCCAAGGTGAGGAGCATTCGCATCGTGGGAGGGCGACAGTTGGTGGTGGAGGAAGTTGTAGGAGTGGCAGCAGCAACAACAGCAGTGGTGGTGGTGGTGGGTTGCGAAATGGATGGAGGAAATGGAGCGGATTGGATGGATGGAACAAGTTCGGCGCAGCGAAAGACGGAACTGGTGGAAGCAAGGCCAAGCCAGGACGAGGCAAGAGGTCAGAGACAGGGAAGGCGTTGTTGCTGTCGCTAATACACTACGGTACTGCACGCACACTCACACGAGGCAGAGGCAGCAAAGGCAGCACCTCACCAGTCAACACCACCGCAGCAAAATGGCAGAATCCCGGGTTGGCAGGAAAGGCCGGGAAAGGTCTCCTGGGCAGCTGGATCCAATGTGACCTGGACCGATGATGGAGAGTGTGGAGTGGACCGGACCGGGGGCAGCGCTGGGTGAGTACCTAGGTGTGGAAGCAGGCGCAGGCAGTGCGAGGCCAGTCCCGTCAGCACCCAAGTCTACGAATGGAAGCCTGTCCGGAGCTGGACCGCGCAAGTGACCTGACGGAAATGGCCTTGGGTCGCCAGGTCCACAGCTAGAGGAGGTTACCTTAGGTATCCGAGGTACCTCGACAGGGTAATTGGCGACATTGGACTCTTCTCTCGCCTTGCCTTGCCTTGCCTTGCCTCGTTCGCAGTTGCGCTGCTGAGGAGTGAGTACGGAGGAGGTAGCCAGCCACTATTACCGGAATGAAGGCAGTCCTCCAGAGGCAGCTCCCAGCGTCGGGTCTCTGGCTGCTAGGTACTGTTTGACTACGTCTCCACTTGTACCTTTCTTACCTCATCCCAATTGTCTCACCATTCCCTCCTCCGACTTTTTTTTTTCTTGCTAGATGCAATCAATTGGCCCAAGTGCTGCCGAAAAGTTCAGCGCATGTCCGCTGGCAAATTTGAATTCTTTAATTGGGACGGGAAGTTGGCCCGGGAGCGGCGGACACGGACGGCCCTACGGAATAGAGGTACACGACGGACTCGATACACGCAGACTGCAGTACGGATACACAAGAGTCGTCATCGCCAGTTGCTGCACAGCAATTCTGCTTGCTGCACAATGGGCCTCTCTTGAACTCAAGAACCACATGGCCCAGTCATCAACTCACCTCGCCTCGGTTCGACCCTTGTTCGAACATGCAGCCGTCCTAATGACCATAACCAGCCTCTCTGCATGTCCCCCGTCCTCGCCGCGGTGGTCTGAAAGTACTTTACTTCCGCCTGACAGGGCTCCTGTACTCGAAACGGGCTAGTTTGGAGGGGACTTCTGCAATACGTCACGCACCTGACGGTCCCGGTTTAGTTTGTTTTCACCTTGTGCCTACTCGACTGAGCTTCTTCGAATAACCCGAGCCCGCTCCCGCTCCAACACCCAGTTCCAATCCTAACCGCACCGAATGCTAGCTAGCCGACGCCGTGCTCGACGAAGTCTTGTCTGGCTTCGAAATGCTGAACCCGACCGCCCGTGACGCTGATGCTGGAAACAACGGCGGCGCCGACCTGCATAACTAAGGAACGCGTCCCGTCAACTCTAAGAACCTGGCTTTTGCACACTTTACTTATTCAGGGCCTTGTTGCTCACAGGATGTCGCCTCCAGCAAGGTTCAGAAAACGGTGCCTGTATGAGATGACGGGAAGAGCCCTGGCGTCTCGCGCCCGCGCCATGAATCTGGCCCGAATTCAATTAGCACATGGCAAGCAAGCCAGCACACGAGGATTCGTCAGTTGAGCCGCATCATCCTTGCCGCCATTGCCAGCGATGCATGAATTACACTTTCAGCCCTTATTTTCATCGCAAGAATTCGGGTTTTGTGCACGATGCAAACTGCCATGCTCAGGAGAACCCGCTGGCGTGACTTGCAGGCTTCCAACTGCATTGCAGACAGCGGCCATGCATCGGCATTAACATAAGGACACACAACAGTCTTGGACATCGTAAGGTAAACAGTGTCAAGCCTCTCCGAGCTAGCGGAAGCTAGGCAAAAATAGAGGAATAAGCAAGCCCAATTGACGCCAAAGGAGCGCCTTGGTCAGGTACCCGTGAAATTGCGATGCCCAGCTTTGCCTTATGTAAGCAGCACCGAATACAGGGGCCCAATGCAAGTCGAATGTAGCCCAAGCCACACTGTACGGCGCCGACGGGTCTGCGGGGTGGCTGCCGGCTGCCCCGGCCCGGACAGTCATCGAATCTTCTCACACGGTAAAATTTCGCATCGCTCTGGCGAGTGGAAGGTACACCGCGCTGGATGCTTACTACAACAATCCTCGTCCCTTCCTCAGATATTTTGGTGCTCACTAACAACCACTGGAAGGCGTTGTCGGACAGGTCACGAATACTTGCCATCCCCGCGTGCAGCTCCCTACGCTCGACTTCAAAGTTCAAAATCAATAGGTTCGCCTCAATGGCTGACGACAACCCGGATTGGAGGTCGCAGCTCTCGGCGTCCGAGCGCTATGAGAACATTCAGAAGATGTAAGTCGGTCTCCTCCACCCGCATCTCGGTCGCCGACTTACACCATCACGCAGCAAGGCAGTCCTAGAGGCTGCAAGCCCAGACGCATCCGCAACATCGCAGACCGAGGCTTTCTCGGTCGAAAACCAGGCTTACAAGGATTCCTCTTCGAGAGTAAGTTTTTGGCCATGTGGTATTCTGCGCGAGCTCAACTTACACTCTTCTGAAGGCGCAATATGACGAGATATGCCAGCTAGTCGGATCAGCAAATCTCGTTCCCCAGGAGAGCGCAGCACCCATAGGCGATGCTGATGACGGCGTTGGAGTCACTATTGGCTCTTACAAGAGCTGTATGCCAGTCGCAACTGGCTTGACGTCAGAGGTCTACCGATGCCAGGACCGCGCCTTGAAGGTCATCGTCGAAACGCACAACATCGAACCTCACAATCCGCAACGTGAGGCCAAGATTCTTGCAACTCTGAAGCGTCCTTGCATCCCGCTGTTGGAAACGTTTCGAGACCAAGAACAAAGATTCGTCCTGGTCTTTCCCTACAAGCCGCTCACCCTTGCCGATGTCATCGACAAAGGAACCCTCCCGCTGCCTAGAGTTCGACGCCTCTTCAAGGAGATTCTAGCTGCTCTGAAAAACATACACAGCCAAGGCATCATCCACAGAGACGTCAAACCGGAGGCCATTCTGCTCGACGGCCCCGATGGACCGGCCTACCTTTCAGATTTTGGAACGGCCTGGCATCCGACCATGTCTGTTGTTTCCGAGCCACCCACGGCCAAAATTTTGGATATCGGAACCGGGGCATACCGAGCCCCTGAAGCACTATTCGGCAACAAGGCTTATGGGTCCTCTGTCGACATGTGGGCTACCGGCGCCATGTTGGCGGAGTGTTGTCGCGATCCTCCCAAGCCCCTTTTTGAGTCCAGAGCAGCGCACGAAGACGGGAATCAGCTGGGCTTGATCTTGAGCATCTTCAAGACTCTCGGCACGCCTACGCGAGAGACGTGGCCCGAAGCTGCAAGCTTCAAGACGCCGCCTTTCGAGATGTACCGCATGTTTGAGGGCAAGTCCTGGGAGGAAATTCTGCCAGAGGTGGATGTGGATGTTCGTGATTTGGTCACGAAGCTGGTCCGCTTCGATTCAAAACGGTGGACTGCCGAGCAAGTAAGTTTTGATGGTTCATAATCCCGATGTTTGATCTGACATTGTGCTAGGCTCTGCAACACAGGTGCTTGCAAGAACCCGACGAGACGCCGATTTGAGGGCCTTTAACGAATCACAATGACCTGTCGCAATGAATAATGACTTGTAACGACATCGTCAAAGTATGTCAAAGCCGGTTGGACAATTGTTTAGAAACTTCTTTGACTGTAAACCTTCACAACGACGGAGAGTACTGTCCTATCGCAAACCAACAAAACATCTACAACAAAGAGCTCAACGAGTCCGAACAAGTATTAAACCAGAAAGCCGGCACGACGTCTCTGAAATCCGCAGACAGCATCTAAAACACTATCCATCAGAACCGCAAAACAATCGCAAACCGAACCGCAGCTCCAAGCAGTAGTCCTCGATACCACGAAAGCCAGCCGAACCAGCCCGCCGCCATGTCCAGCCCGTTATATTATCGCGCCGGAAGCTTCGATACCTCCTCGAGTGCGTCCGACTTGGACCGTTTCTTTGACGAAAGAGGTTGCCATCAAGAGGTTAATGTTGGTCTCGCAAGTAAGGCAAACGAGCACCATTGCCACTGCGGCGCACCCGGCGGCGACTTTCAGATGTGCCTTAAAAAGGGGTGCAAGGTCATGTGCAGCGACTGCGGCGTCGTGCGGTCCTCCCAAAGCAGCTCCTTCTGTATGAGGTGTCACCTTGCAAAGACGAAGGAAACCCGCGATGAGAAGAAGGCCCAGAAGCAGGAGGAAAAGGCTAGCAGGAAGCGGAAGGCGGGAAACGATAGTGGAGGGGAGCAAGCCAACAGTCGCAAGGCGCGCAAGCCCAAGCATACTGCTCACCAGAAAGAACTCCGCCAACAGGTCCAGGCCGCGGCGCACGACGCCAACCAGGTCCACCACGGCGGCATCGTCAAGATGGCGAAGGCGAGGACGATCCCGACCATGTACGGCTCGACCGGAAAACCGTGTCCTTCTCACTTTATCAAGAAGTTTGATCGGTTCATACGCTCCATCGACCCCGATGCGGTCTTCGCCCGTGACTGGATGGACACGGACGGCGCCTACGATGAGGACGTGGAGATGGCTGACGAGGACGTCATTGAGGATGATGACGAGGATGATGACATGCGCGATGGGCATCTGTGGAAAGACGACAACCAGTTCATGGAGGACGCGGCGGCGGGTCGCAGACTTCGTCACATTGACGACTTTATCGGCATGGTTGTCCGTCGTCGTTGTCGATACTGAGCGACAGCTCGGTTTACCTCTGCTGAGGCTTTCATTTTATCATCAATCTGGGTTTCGTTCTCTTGTTTCCACCTGTCGTTGCTTTTCATAGAAATCATGGTTCTGAACTTCATCTTCGTATTCATCTATCCCCAGCTAAAACCCCCCAATTGCTTTTTCCATGCCGTCTAGGTATGACCTACATAGAAAAACGAAAAAAACAATGATACCACCTCTTTTCCTTGACTCATTTCGTCTCTCATTTCCATTCCATCGCTTCGACGTTCCCCACTACCACATAAAAGTCCAACTTGCCTTAACCCCTGCGCGCCTTGGTATCGGCACCAAGGTAGTCAATCGGGTTACGGCACAGCGGGCAGGTGTTTTGGTTACTGCTCTGGAACCACTTGTACAGACACGTGCGGTGGAAGAGGTTCTTGCACGTGCCGCAGCGCTTGTCGGGCATCTTCTTGTCGGTCGAGATGATGCTGTAGCAGATGGCGCACTCGCTCTGGCCCTTGAGGGCGCCGACGATGTTGCGCTTGAAGGCGGAGAGGCCGTCGATTATGCTTCCGTTCTGTGCGACTGGTTAGTACGATGTTGAGAATGGCAAATAAGTGCGCAATAGGGGGGGGTAAAGCTTACAGAGAAGGTAATGACGCCCTGCGTCGTCAGCAGCCAGCTCTGCCACTTCTTCTCGCTGACGGCGACGCGGTTTACGCCGACGACGCTGACGCCCTCGATGGGGTAGCTCGCGGGCACCTTGACGGCGATGCTGGCCATGCTCTCGTCGACCTCGTAGCCCGCGGTGATCTCCTTGCCCGTCTTGCTGACCTTGACGACGAGCTCCTTCTCGTCGTCGGCGGCGGACTCGCCCTCCTGCGACGCGGCCCAGGCGGCGACCTCGTCGAGGGCGTCGGAGACGATGATGGGGGAGAAGTAGCGCGTCATCCACCCCTCGACGGCGATGCGGGTCTGCTTGGAGCGGCAGTCGAGGTACCAGGTCTTGAAGAGACCGGGGGTGTACTTGAGGGTGAGGTAGTAGAGGTGCACGAGCAGCCAGTGCAGGTTGCGCTCGTCGGGCTCGGCGTCGGCGACGGCGAGGTCGTAGGCGGTGATCTCCGCGATGCCGAGGCCCTCGCGCTCGAGGTTGAGCGGGTGCGCGGCAGAGTGGCCGAGCACGTCGAAGGTGAAGTTGAGCAGCGGGGCGATGTAGTTCTCCGTCTTGAGGTGCTCGGTGTAGTCGTTGCGGACCTTGAGGGAGGCGGTGCTGAAGGCGTCGAAGATAAGGTGCCACGAGAGCAGGTAGGAGCGGATGGCGAGGGGGAATTGGGCGAGGAGCTCGTCGGGGTAGCGGTCGAGGGTTGGGGCATCGAGCAGGAGGGAGAGGAGCTCGTCAGGGAGGCGGGCGTCGGTCTTGTCGAGGAGGACGTTGACAGAGAGCTCTTCTTGCCGGGCGGGGAGCGCGCGGTGCAAGAGGTTGAAGGCGGCGGTTTGGATCGAGCGGGAGTCTGCGGCGATGAGGCCGTACAGGTCGGAGAGGTCGGAGATGTGCTTGAGGGGGATCTTGTCGACTTGTCTGCAGATGATGGCGTCTACGATCTCGAGAGGCTGGGTGCTCTTTGCGCGGTCCAGTTTGAGGAGTTCAATCAGAGAGAGGGACTTTGTCTCTGCGAACTCTTTCAGCGCATCTTCGAGATCGTCATTGGGGTCCAAGAGGGTCTCAAGTGCTGACACGAGCTTGAGGGATGTGTGGATATACGGTAGCGAAGCATCAAGACGGTCATCAGAGGCCTTGGCCCAGAGAGCCGTAGAGAACTCAATCGTCTTTTCCCAGTGAGGGCCGTAAACCTCCTTTATGCTTGGAAGAAGTCGTTGTAGGGCGCGGCAAATCTCTGCGGAGAGGGCCGGTGTGAGGTTGAGGGTATCCTCAAGCCAAGATGTGATTTGGCGGACGGCAAAGACAATGCGGTTGTTAGCCACGGGAACTTCGCCCACCTCGTAGACCTGCAGACAGGCATTCAGAAGGATAAGGATCATGAGTGCCTTTTCGGCCTTCTCTGGCTCGATGCTTGCGCCGGCAACGTCACTAACGAGGCGGTTGCATAGGTTGTTAATTGCTTTGGAAGACTCAAGACTTTCGCCAAGACCGGTGAGCACCGCCGTGGCTGAGAGAATCGTAGGGGGCGTGGCTCTCAATGTGGCAAGCTGGGCAATCTTCTCGTCGCCTGCAGCGGGGAAGCCATGCTTCTCGGTGAGGGTTTGAAGGAGTTCGCTCAGGGCTCTGGCGCTGTACAGACCAAGCGCAGTGAGCTCCTTTGTCTCTTGCGTCATAATGGCGATGAGACCGTTGATGAGTTTTGTAGAGCCAGAATCAGAGCCATCTCTCCATCCCTTGGCGTCGTCAGCGATGGCGTTGATAGTTACCCTGGTGGACGACACAAAAGCCTCAGCAGCGTTGAGAGCATCGCCAGTCTCCAGGTTGAGGAACAACTTGTTCTCGTCCATCAGCGTAATTTGGTCGGAAACTATCTGGACCGCAACGCAGAGAAGGTAAAGGATTTCTACCTGGAAGCTCTCGGGTAGGGTAGAAACGGAAATGTCAGATGACAGCAGTTTGGAGGTGTACGCCGCCATTCTCGCAGGAACGGAGTAACCGTCGCGATCTCGCCGTACTCTGACGCGCTGCGCTGACTCTGCAGGCGGAACCAGGAAATGAGCTCCGCCCAGACTGCTCGTGATGGATAGAGACGGGTTGAGAGATCCCTGTAGGAAGTTGGACAGCTGCTGCATCCAGACATTCGTGCTGGGGAATAGATCCTCAAGTGCTGAACCGGTTTTGGATGCTTGCAATGCCTGCTGTACCAAGGTGTCGATTCCAAGGGACTGCGGTCCTGCATCCTCCAGGTTCCGCTGGATGATGGTGACCAAGGGCGACGTGCCGTCCACGGGGTGTTCCAAAAGAGCTCTCAAAGAAACAGCGCGGGACGAAACGGCTCTGTCGTTGAGCTCAGCCAGCCCCAGTAGCTCAGCAACGACCGCTGTATGAGTTGACTCGTCTTGTGAAAGAAGACCCGGCTTGTTGTTGGCAATGATCTCCAAGGCCCTGAGCGCTTGGGCCGAGTGCTGTTTGTCCTGAGAAAGGTAGGAGATACTGCTGTCAACCAGCTTCTTCGCAGTTGATTCCGTGACGGCGTCGTTTCCCAGGCCCGCTTCGAATAGCGACCAAAATTCTGACTCGCCCCGGATGGTGCCGGTGCACTTCGTTTCGATGAAGCTTTGTAGCTGCTCGTGGGATTTGGACAGGTCGGATGCGTGCCGATTCGCGATTAGGCGCTCGATTCCTTTCGCGGCCAGCTTTTCGTCAGACAAGCCAAGCAGGGACTCGATCCACGTCTTCCAGATGGATGCATAGGCTGTCTCCTGGCCCTGCAGAGAACCCAAGATAGGCACACAGCTCAAGAGATCCGGTGCGGATCGAGAAGTCATCAGAACATCCATCCGCTCCCGACCTTGGCTCGAGAGAAACTGCTCCAAGGCTTGAGCAGCTTCGGCATCTTCCCAAACCCGCGGGGCACTCTTGCCGACATTGTACAAAACCCCAGCTGCACCAAACGGCTTCAAGTTTCGGGTCGCAAGAAGGTTTAGTGAGCAGGTAATGATAGCTTTGGAGGGGCCAATGAGCAGCTTTGCAGGACCTGTCGTGGAGGCTTTGGTTTTGGTTTGAACCTGGCCAACTAGATTGAACCACCGGTCGCCCTCGGCAGCGATTGACTCTTGCGACTTTTCATACCCTGATGATACTTCAGGCAGTGAGTTGGATATCCTCGTGCAGAAATCGGATGACAAATGTTCCGTCATGTCGGCAGTTGCTTTAACCAGGTCCGCAGACGAGTCGTCGGCGGCAACCTGGTAGACTTCGCTGAGAACGCCCAACCGTCCGGCACCGCCAATCTCCCAAGCCGCATTTTCAGGGGTTGGGAAGAGGAAGTGCCCCAGCAGGGGAAAGAGGTTTTCCTGCACAAGCTTGGCATGGCCTTCTGAGGGAATCGTCTTCAGGAAATGCTTGGCAACGTGAACGTAACACGTCCATGCTGTGGGTGCGTTGAATCGCGGCTCTTCCCTATGGGTGATGCCAGTTCGCAATGACTTCAAGGCTGCTGCAGAAGCCTCAGCAGTAAAGTGCTCGGCTGGGATGACAACGATGAGTTGTTCGAGGTATTCCCAGTATTTCGCGGAGCTTCCCTGAGATCCCTTCTCTAAGAAGCCATTCAGCCTAGTGATCGGAGTCTTCTTATCACTTGAGCTAGACCAGATCTCAGGGAACCTGCTCGTCAACTTGGTAAGAACCCTGACAAACTCTATAGCAGATCCAATCTGGCTGCTCTTCAGGCCCTCTGCAATGAAGATCTTCTTCAGGCGGGAGATCTGCGAGGACGTCGAGTCGGACCTCTTGTCCAAGCAAATCCACAGCAGCTGGCAGGATGTTTTCCTGACAGAGTTGTCAGCCATAAGCGCGCTCTTCCAGACCTTCTCCTCGGCGAAAAAGGTATCGTATGCCTCCTGTTCTTTTTCAATGTCGGCCGGCTCCAACTTTTGCAGGAGACCAAGAACCAAGGAAAGACTGGCCCCCACCACCCTTAGGTACTTAGCCTCGGCATCGTCTGGAGTCGTTGACCTCTCATCGCTCAATGTGTCCTTTGTTTCCTGGATGGCCTCGGTGGCGTAGGTCAAAATCTGGGACTGGCACTTCTTCCAGAACGAAACGACCTTCTCCGGGCTATTCAGGAATGACGATAGGCCGGCATCCGCTGCCCTGGATACCACACGATCCTTGTCATAGAGACCTGCGAGCCAGGTACCAACAATTTTGGGGATATGCTTCTCCATGCGCTTGCGAGCCGACTTCATCAACTCGAACTGCAGGATATGGGAGAGCTCGCGGACGCGACGGGCGTTGTCTATGGAGATACGAGGATATATTTGTACCTGTTACATACATTACCACATGTTCGTCAAAGTAACTCTCCCGGGGAAAACGCACCCATGCTTCCAAGACTGCCTCCTCTGTTCCACCATCCTTTTCATATGGGTGAGCCTGCACGTATGCCACGAGTTCCTCCAATGCCTTTGCTTTTGTCGTAGCATCTTTCTTCAGGGCGTTCTTGAAGGAAACGACAACGTTCGCATCGGAAAGGGAGGAAAGATCGGGCGGCTCGGTAAGGTAAGACAGTCCATTGTCGTTCGAAGAGGAGAAGCCGCCGAAGCCGCCCCGCGCCGGGGCACCAAAGCTCTTTGCGCCGCCCGAGCGGCCTGCTTTTCCAAAGGCACGCGACATGATCTGGTGGTTAGTGTCGTTTGCGCCTTGTGCGAAGGTGATGTCGTTGAAGCTGCGAGCGCGAGGGACCTAGCGCGGCGAAGCGCGGGAGCTCAAAATGATGTTGGCGGGGTAGAGTGCAGAAGTGCGGCACCGAAGAATCCAGAAGGGTGCTTAGGAATTGGAAACGTGAAAGACGGACCGAGGCGCTCCAAGTCAACAGACTTCCAAGGGCCTATTATTTCAAGGAAAAGAGAGCAAACCGACGGTAGGCAGAGAAGTGCTGGATTGGCCTCGTCGCATCGCAGGCTTCAATCGACATGGAATACCAAAGAGAGTGCAGTGCCCTGTTGACTCAGGCCGAATGAGTTTTGGCCGAACCACATCCAGAACCGGCGAATGAAAATGGCCAAGCTGCCCCGCCAAAGCTCCTTCTCAGTGTTCTTGTGGACGGAGATGATGCGGTCATAGGTGAGCTCCTCGCACGTGACTTTGGCTGATTGTGGCCTCATTCCGTCCGTGCGCTGTGATGTCCGTGCCTCCCGTCCTTCCATCCCTTGCTCTATCTTGATGCTCCTATTGGCCTTTTCTTATCACTTCTCCAATTCGTGTTACTCCACTCCCAGCTTGAGCAACAGACGGCGCTTCACCAAACCCAGCAGCGGCGTAGATGGAACAAGGGCACCTTGCTGGGCATTGGACTTGTGTATTCAATACAGGCGTTGCATATCTATGAATAAATAGCCCAGGTGTCTGAAAGTTTGCTTATCTGCTTGAATCCCATGGTAAGTAAGGCAGGCATCAGAGACAGAAGATGGCGGACGACAGCGGAAGACAGCGACGAGAAGAAGACAGAGACGGCGCCAAGGACAAGGACGAGGACGAGGACGACGATCACGAAAACAGCAGTGAGCCGAAGTCGAGATAGGTACTTCGGATAGGAGCATCGACTATTATGTAGCTTTCATACCTACCTTACAGTCAACGTTCGAAGAGGCCCCCCGTTGACCTGGGCGTCGCCGTTCGGGATCGTTCGGCGGTTTCGAAAGGCTACCCCGCAAACTGCACGCTGAAGGCCGCCTCCACGTCCACTGCGCCGAGCCCACTGCGGGAAAGGCGCTAAGGCACTGGGAGCGGAGACTGTGGGCCAGTGACCCCGGGCAGCTCCCCTGCAGTACCTCGCCAACCCAAGACGGCTCTGCCCATAACGGTAGGCCGTCTCCTCGATCCGTCGCTACCTGGGTAGCTACCTCCCAACCTTCTCGTCCTTATGAAGGTGGCGGTTTTCCACTTCCCCTTTCCTCCCGTCATTCAAAAAGCGTCGTCCATGCAGGCACTTGGCTCTGCAATTCCTCCCTTGTGTAAGTGTCTCCTGTTTATTCGACTATTCATGTACGAATAATCTCTGGACGTCGCCAGTGACGGCGGCCAGAGACGGCGGGGACAGTGGCCAGAGACGACGCCTAGAGATGACACCCAGCGACGACAACCAGAGCCCAGCTACGTCGTGTACCCTGTGCTAACTACAGCCAGTGCAGGTAGCATGGTAGAAGCGTCAACATGCTCTTCAACGTCCCTCGCTCGTCTCGTGCGGGTGGCCTCCAAGTGAGAGCCCTCGCCAACAACCATGCGAAGGCAAGCCATTACGGCCAGACTCGCGGCTTTCGCTTCCGCGCGTGGTCCACCTACCTAGACCCCGAGTTCCAACGACAGCTGCGACAGCACCAGCGCAACGTGACCTACAAGTATATGGAGTCAATCAACCGAAAGATATCATGGGACCCAAGCTCGCGTGGCGAGGATTCAAGAATACTCATGAAGAAGATGATGTCGCAGTGCTGGATTAGACACGGTCACACCCATTCGAAAGGAAGCCGCGGGCCGAGCGATAAAGCAAGCGGCGAAGAAGGAGTTCGCCCTGGTCAAAACATTGAAGACGTCGAGCGCGGTGCTATCAACGCTTTATTCTCTTCCAAGCGAACGGGACCCTACGAATATGACTTGTGGCAGTCACCCCTGCAGAACATTCGCAACTACCTGGGTAGCCAGACTCGCGGCAAGTCGACGACCTCGGCCAGCCGGGGTGCGGAGTTCGAAATTGATCCTATCACGAATCGAAGGGTTTCACCAGATTCGGCCGTTGAAAGTAGTTCCGCCGCAGCCAACGAGCCGTTCTACGAGGACGGCCCACCTCCGCCGGAAGAGCTTAAGCGGTACGGTCAGGTCCCGCTCGATGGTACCCCGTGGGCCGACAGTGGAGATGCGGGGGCCCCGCAGTATTCGGACCTGGACAAGTACAAGCCCGTGATGGACGAGAAGCTCGATGCGGGACAACAGAAACCAGCAGCGTCCGAATACGACGACCTGCATAAGTACACACCAGTAGGGCTGAAGGACTTTATCAAGGACGACGAAGCCGGACAGCCAAAATATGAGGACCTTCACAAGTATTCCAACCCATCCCTCTCTGACGGGCCCCCTGAGGAGCTCTCTCAGCCTGCCTACGAAGACCTCGATAAGTACCGCCCTGTGATGCACAATGAGGACGCAGAAGTCCCCGAAGCACAGGAGAGGTATTCGGATCTGAATAAGTACGGGCCAGTGATGCACAACGAGGACAAGGACGCCAAGGATACGTTGTCCTACGACGACCTACACAAGTATGGCCCTAGTGGTTACAACGAGGCCGAGGGCGGCGCTCGCCCCTTGAGTGCCGAGGAGAAGTCGAAAGACTACGACGATCTACATAAATACGGCCCTATGGGGTACAACGAGCCCCATGGAGCGCCCCCTGTGCATCCCGAGGAGGCTTCCAAAGCATACCCTGACCTGGATCAGTATGGGCCCATGGCGTACAACGAGCCGTTCGGTCGGGCACCCATACACCCAGAAGAAGCCTCCAAGGCTTATACGGACCTAGGAAAGTACGAGCCTGTGGGCTGGAACGAACCGCACGGTAAGCCGCCAGTGCATCCGGAAGAGGCCTCCAAGCAGTACACCGATCTGGGTACCTACGGCCCGGTTTCCTTCACTCGAGGTGGGAAGGCACCGGAGGGCGTTACTGCCACAGTTGCTCCAGAAGACTTGGCTCGTCACAGGCCTGTTCAATACGACGAGCCCGAGGGTCAACGTCCCAAGCCAGATTGGGATCAGACTGCGTTCGATGAGGCGAAGAAATATGAGTCATATCGGCACAACGAGCCAGATGGACAGCCGGTCGAGATCATAGATCCTGTATCTAAAGGCCTAAGCGATTTTGACGCGGAAATTGCGGCAAAGGCGTCAAGGACGACGACGGCGGCAGCAACAGCAACAGCAGCAGGGGCGACTACAGGAACGGCAGGGGCGAGCAAGCGCCTCCTCACCACCTCCGCGACAGACCAAGAAAGAGCTGACGATTTGGACCTGCTGCGCGCAAGCGATATTCGAGCCAAGATCCCGACCTCTTCTGGCCAGTCTCGTAGGGGTTACAGCACTACTAACCGGCAAATGCTCGAGGCTGACCTACCGCGGTACGAAGTGAATTGGGATATTTCAAGCAAGGCAGCTCGCGTGAGTCTGCGCAAGGCTAAAAACAGGGCGTGGGAGAACATCCAACCCAAGGAAGACTTGACCGGCAACTATTTCAGGGATTTTCCAGAGGATTTCTCCAGATCATGGACCAATATTGTGGCGGAAAGCCCAAAGGCAGAGGACAGCAAGTATCAGAGCCCCCAGGGTGATGACGTCGAAGCTGCTTCCTTCGATGAGAGCTTTCCGAAATTGGAGCCGGCGTTGAACAGGGCCTCTGCTTTCAAGTCGCAACGTGTAGCAGGAAAGCAGGGTCTGCCTGATATGTACTCTACAGAGCCCCAGGGCCTTGAGCTGAGCTACTCTGAGGAGTGTGGTGGCAAGCAAACCTGGCCTTCCTATGTGCGATCGTACGGCACAGCGTCAGACGCCGCCGCAGATGCTGCAGCTTCGGAGAGTGTGTCGACCTCGGCCAAGGAGGAACTTCGTGAGCCTGTTGTTTACAAGATTCTCGCCTACGACCCGACGATGCAAACCATCAACACAGCAGAGACTACTTCGGTGGTACCTGACAGCGCGACGCCACTGACACCGGCCGAGGTTCTCCTCCGCTTGTCCAACCCGACAAAGTTCTTCCCCTACTTCAGCCCGCTCCAGAAGGAAGGCTACGAAATCGTCTCCGGAAGCGGAGACGTCCTGGTTTTCCGCAAGGTCCGCGAGGCAGAGATCACCCCTTTCACTCCTACGATCGAAAAGCCGACGACCTACCAGGCTCCAAAGGTGAACCCCATCGACATGATGGGGAGCGACCCCGTGGTACCAAGCGCTTACTCCTCGAGTCCAACAGGCTATCTGAACTATGATTATCCGGGAGCGGAGGCGGAGGACAAACCCCCACCACCCTTTAGCGCAGTGAGGAGACGCAACACGATTTCATGTGACCGTCAGGATTTTGAGGCTCCTCGAAGGCCGAAGAAGCGCAGGGCCAGGAAGATTCTTCTTGGCGCTGCGTGGGTCGGCGGGATCTCATACGCTATTGGTGTGGTTGGGGAGTATTTCAACACAGGAGGCGAGGACGGTCGTGGCCCCAAGAGGCTGTAGGCCTGATTCAGATTTCATCCAGAGAATGGTGAACTATATACTTTTGCGATGAGGGATTCATCACCAGTACTGTTACTCTTTACATGTACCAATAGTACTCTCCAGGATGCGATTGATTTTCATTCAATTCCACTCATCGGGTTTTGTTTTCGTTAGGACTGGGACGGGACGGAAGGCTAGGGTTACGGGATTCAATAGCACACAATGAAGCTTCAAACCAATTCAATTATGCGTGTTTGGTAGAGTACAAGCAGTATCGTGATCATGCAATTTTGAACGCCTTATTCCCCTTTCCCAACATTCCCAGCTTGATGCTCTGGGTAGTCAGGCGGTCTTGGTCGTGGCACCCTTCCCGCCTCCGCTCCGTTATTCTCTCGACTCCGGAATCATGCAACGCTACGCATTCATGCCCTCTCGGTAAACCCAGGCCCGGTCTTGACATCCTCAATGTGGCTCATCTGCAGCTCGCGCTTCTGGTCCTCCTTGTTCCAACTCTGGCGGCGCTCGAAGGAGGGCTTCCAGCTGTTGGTGCGCTCGATGACGCGGGCGGCCTCGGCGGCTGGGCTGGAGGGGTCGTGGGCGTCGGCGTGGGGGACGCCCTTTTGCGGGGCGACGTTGGCCATGGAGGGTTGGGAGGACATGTTGATGTGTGTTCTTGTTGGGTGGATGGGAGAAGTAGTGGTGGATGTGTGTTAGGTTTGGAGTCTGACGGTGGTGAGTTGTTGTTTGGATTAGAGGACTGATGCTGATATTTGTCTTGAGGTTTGTAGGATGTAGAGGCGGACGGATTGTTGTTGATGTTTTGGTTTAGAGGTATGGAATGTAAGTTGAAATTAGAGACAGGTGCTGCGGGGAGTTATAATAGAAGTCACGCTAATCGAGGTGGGAGCTTCCCCTTTCTATATCAAGACGACCCCGGGTAACAGCTTCCCTTAGACGTTCCCCCAAAAATTCCAAGGGTCCAATGTCCTTCAAGCTCCAATCTAACCTTCAACCTGCCTGCTCACCCCCTCCTTCGTCTTCATGCAGCTCAATCCGTCCCCCGTTTCCGTCCCGGGGCCACCTTAGTTAGCAGGCAAGGCGAAGCAAGCTGAGAGTTTCTCATGCACGAGCGATGGGGGACCGGCCAGTGAGCAACTGACATCAGACGACGATCACACCAGTGGACAGAGCTTTTGTCGCCACTGGCGGATGGGGGTTGTTTCTGTTCAACCACACCACCACCACTACATCCAACGAAGCACATGCTTTTCTTTGTCTAGCTCGTCTTGATGCTGTGAGGTGAGGTAAGGGCATGGAATCTTCTACGTAGCTAGCTACCTAGCAAAGCTGTGTGATAGCCCATAATACGGTGTTGCACCTTTTGATCGCCGCCTTCGTCGTTTTTGTTAGGTAGTTCCTTCTGGGCAAGGTGAGTTGCAACGAGAAGGGGGACCACCACCGCCGTCATTGCGGGGTAAAGAGGTCGAGGCCCGGTCGCCGGCCTAGCTTTATCGGACGTTATCGGGGTGGGACAGGTGGTGGGACCCACAGGAGCTCCTTTCAGTGTCGCTGCCGGTGCAACCACATTCCATCCTTCTCGTGATGGCGGATGCGTGATGACATCTGTGGTTGACTTGCGGATCGCGATCTCGGGTCGTTGTTCGAGGGGCGCGAGAAGATTGCTCTCCAAATACCCAAGAATCTATGGTTGCTAGATCATCTAGATTATTACGAACCAGCGAGCTTCAGGAATCGACGTAAGAATTGTAGTTCTACAACGGCCGGCCCATCGACGGGCCTGGTGGCCAGCCACCGAGACACCCGACCCGCCCGTACTCAAGACCCAACAGGAACGAAACAAATCTCTGAAGGAACAAGCATTGTATTTACCAGACCTGATTCAAGCGTAGTCATCGAATTTTACATTTCCACCATCACCTCGTCAATCCGTTTTTACCAATCGTTCGCCCTACCCCTTCCCCTTCCCGTCTCCGTCCCTCGCCAGAATCCGTCCCATCCCAAGTCTTCTTTTTCCTGTATTCCTTCCAACGCAGAAAGATGAAACCCGCCGCCGACAATGAAAGAAAAATCGAGAATTTCAGCCTAATAATGCAGCTTTGCTCGCTCCGAATCGTTGAAACTGGACCGGCGTAATGCATGTATCTCATCTAAGCGGGGGTTGTGTGTATGGGGAATCGTTGGGGATAAGAATAAGGGGGGGAAACCCGAGGTATAGTAGTAGTAGTGTGAGTCGTACAGAGTTCAAGAAAAAAAAAAGGGAACACAAAAACACAAGATAATAAAAACAGTGTAATCCATAAAACGCCTTGCGCTATGCAGCCAGAACACAAGTTTTGCCAAACGGGTCGGTTTAGAGCTAAGGTATGGACAGTTGAAGGGGTAGCCTGAGTGCTGATCATGCGGAGAGTGTGCATGGCATCAGCTCAGCTTGAGCAAGGTTGCTGGGTGCAAGCCCAAAAAAATTTGCCATGGGATAAAAGCCAGAATAGTGATCATTCAAGGGGTTCGCGGGCGCTTCCAGTAGTATTGCTAACAAGCCAATCGTGTTAGTGAAGACATCTTTCGACTTCTTTTCGGCTGATCGTACCTTGTGCTGCTTTCTGCAGGCTCTCAGACTGGGCTTCCGGAGGCCGTCCGTGACAGCGAAGCGACGCTGCTCGTCGTCGTCGGCCTCGGGGACGTAGTAGTACTCGCTCTCGAGGGGCTTGCCGGCGGCATCCTTGCCCTGGCGGCGGATGATGCCGATGCACGCCGTGTTCTCCAATAGGCTTCGCAATTGTTCCTTGAGCAGACCCTTCTTCTGCTCGGAGGGGAGGTTGTTCATGATGGTCGACAGAGGGTTGGACGACAGGCGGGAGAAGGCGAGCTGGTTGACGACATGGTTGCGCACGGCAGGGTTCTCGTAGGGAGGCTCCTTGACTTCCTCTTCTTCCTCCTTGATGACCGGCGACTTTGGCGGTGCCGAGATGGGGCTGGAGGGGTTGGAGTCATCCCGGATAGGAGGCAGCTGTGAGTGTTTGGAAGAGGGGTACTTGGGTGCAGTGGCCAAGACAGAGGCCAGGCGGTTGGAAATGTCAGCTCCAAAGGGACCGAAGGAGTGGACGATGGGGTCGTTTTCCTCATCCGGGTCGTTCTCATCTTCGGGCTCACTGAGCTCGGACGAGAAAGAGTTGGTCACTTCGGTAGCGAAGCTCTGGCCGACATTGACACCCGAGTCAGTAAGCTTGGGAAGTTCAGGCTCGTCTGCGCTGGAGTCCTCGTAGATGTGGACCTCTCCATCATCGGTGGGAAGAAGAGCTTGCAGGCGCTGGGAGCTGGTCATGTGCGCCGGCGTTGGAGAGTCCGGAGACTCGATGCGCGAGGTACGGCGCAGGGGGCTTGACTGGAGCAGGTTGGCAGCGGCGGCGGCGGCACGGGCATTGGGCCGGGGCGGGGAGTCGTCCCACTGGGACTCGGGGCTTCCCAGCCGGTCACGCTGGTCCCGCTTCGGCCATTGGATCATGACACGCGCATCCTGGACGTCAAGCATAATTTCGGTACCCTCCGTCTCGGACGTGAACGAGTCGCCCTTGAGCAGCTCCCACGTGCGGCCCTGGCAGTGCAGCTTCAGTCCGTTCCAGCCATTGCACAGAATCTCAATCTTATTCGGCTCCAGTGCCGAGGGAGCAGGCACGAACCGCGCCTTGACGTGCACACGGGACACGAGACGGTTGGCGGAGAGTTGGTAATGGGATGAGTTGCTAGAACGGCCCATGAGCAGGGTCTCGCCGTTGTCGTTCAGTTCAATGGAGGCGACGGCACCGAGGGGCGTGCGTTCGGAGGCGGAGGAGAGGGCTCGCGAGAGAGCGCCGGGGCGCTGGTGGACGCGGGGTGGGGAAGATGAGAGGATGCCGGTGCTCGAAGTCGGAATTGGCGTGGGATACTTGAGGTAGGCGCTGTTTCCTCCAACGGAACCGGGACGAGCTTGACGCTTGGAAGGTCGAGGAAAGCCCGGGGAGGAAGACAGAGGTTCGAATGCCGGGAGAAGGCTCGGAGCAGGACGCTTGGTGCCGGCCATGGGGAGGGTAGGCTCCGGGTTCTTGGATTGAGGCGACGAGTCCATCATTGTTGCGGCGACGACGGCATGCCCTGCCAAAAGAGTGACTGCCCCAAGTGATGTGTGGTCGTGCTTCTTGTTCCTGTACCTCTTGATGATTTTTTTTCTCTTCAGTATATTTCTTCCGCGTGGTGAGCAGTCGCGTTTTGGTGGGCGCGGTTTCGGTCCCCGATATCAGGCGTGGATTTTGGCGTAGAGTGGAATCGCGTGTAAGTGGTTTCGTGGTGGGGGACAGGGCCGATGGGCAGGTAGGTAGGTTGTGAAGAGTGGAAGTGATAATGGATATACAGGACGAAGGTGAAAAGACGAGAGAGGAGTTTTCCACACAAAATAATTCCCTGATGCAAAAACTGTCAAAGTGGTTGCAGGTCTGGTGGAAGGAGGCCCAGAGTGTGAGTGACCAGGAGCGTGGTGGTGTCTGGACGGGGACGGGACCTTTTTGATGGCCCCCTTCCGTTAGCATGGCAGGAGCGAAGCGTGTTCTTGCGCGTTGGCGTTGATCGCGTCCCCCGCGTCCAGACGTTGTGCTGTGCAAGGAATTGTGCTTGCCGGTGGAGCACGCACACCACTGTATCCGTCCCCGACCGCTGTACCGGGCACTCGCTGTCTCCTAGCGGTCCACTGACATGCCAACAGCTACAGCGCACTTAGCGCACCGGCGGAGCCTCGCAAGCGCTAAAGATGACGCTTGGGGTGTCTTCAGGCCACGACCCCGGCCGACGCGGGCCGCTATCTGAGCTTTAATGGGTGTTTCAATCTTTAACTGTCCCGTTGACGGCAGTCTGCATCTTCAACTCGGGTGCAAGCCGCCTGTTTGCTTTCTTCACTTGCATCTTCACTCTTGAATATTCTGAGTATTCTGGAATCTACTCCATAGACCGCTCTTTCAAACCAGCCATCTTATCTGCAAAATATCGCAGCCTCTGACCTCACAATGGACACAATTGCCCCTCATCCACGTCGAGTCTGCCCGTTCCAGCCTCCTCCCGAAGCCGAAGCGCGTCTCCACCAAAGAGAAAAAAAAAAACTACGACTCACGTCCACTTCCGGTGCGCGTCTCTGGCCAAGCACCGGGCAGTGGTCAGCAGCACCTCATTCATCCATCCATTTAATCCTCTTACGGGGGCAGCCCAACGGCGCAGAACGCTGAAGAACGTACCTTTGGCACTTTAGCGCCGACAGACACCCACGGCCCAGCCCACACATCAACCGTCCCTCCAATGGCTGACACTATTCAACCCTGGCAATCCAAAGCCTGGCCGGACGAGTAAGTACTGCGTAGAGCGTGTCGACACTGACAGAGAGAGCGAGACTGCGAGAGACACAGGCTTGCAAATTACATGCTATGTAGTCCGTACATTAGCACTGCATAGCTCTGTATTAGAGCACCATGCATTCCCACCTGCCCTCTTCCCTGATATTTCACCATCCCTGTGGCTCCCTCGCTTCCAGCATTTGCGCCGATGCTCCTCCTGTTGGTCACATGGATCGTGGAAACCACGCCAACTCATTGGTTCTCTTTGGCAGCTTCACCTGCCTCCATTTCCCTTTTCTGCCACGAGCATGTGCTGCCCGTCCGTCTTTGTGAGACTTGGCCCGCTCAGAGACTGGGTTGCGCATACACGAGCCTCAAAGTGCCCTCATCCACGGCTCGCATACATAAGATACGCTGAAAGTGAAGGGGTTGAAACGAGGCATCGCGGACGTGTTGGCTCGCGTAAAAGTGGTCTCAACCCAGGTACCCTGTCTGTCCAAGTCATGATATACATACCATACCCGTCGCCCGCTCTGCTACCACAATGATACCTTTTCCCCTTATCTCGTAGCCAGCTGTCGTATGCTCTAGCAATATGTACTTATTTGTTTTAGCTCTGTGCGCGATGAGGGCTGACAGCTGGCTTCGGGAAATGAGCGTCAGGAGGCAGACAGCCGAGCCGTGCTGAGCCCGCCTCCCGAACCGTCAATCATCGCCGCGTCTCGGCGTCCACCCCGCATCGCTAACGCAAGTCGCGCTCCTGCTCACACGACCCGCTGAGGCTTTGACAGGTTTGAAATGATCCCGGCGTTCCCAATTGGACTGAGGAAGCAACCCCCGTTGGCCGCGCGTGTGCAAAGTTCTTGCGTGCCATGCTACTGCGTCGTAGTCCCACTGCTCTCGTACGCAGGCAGGCTTTCCAAGGGCCCGTTTTCAGAGTGAGACAGAACCCGTGTATCAAGACCCATTGGCTCTGGACACCCTTCCGTGGACCACGGTAACGTTTAATCGGCAACCGGAGGGGCTTTTGCACGAATTACCAACGCTCTGGGTTATCCGTAGAGGGGCACCGACTGAATGCGATGCTTGGCCGCTCAGCCCTAAAGTTGAATGGCTATATGCACTCAAGATTCAAGACGCGATGTCAAAAGCCAATAGACGCGTAAAGCTGTGGTCAGCTTGCAGATGCACAACGCGGCGCAAAATTTCTCTTCCACAACTACGAATGTGTCCGTGAGGCGTCTTGAAAACTTTTCGATCTCTCTACCTTTGCAACGAAACAAGACATTAGTTGGCCGTCGCATGGAATGGTCGGGTTTCCCCCATTGAGATGTTCACCGGCCCTTCACCTCGGTAACTCGGTGAACGACAACTTTATCGGATCCACTCACTGATAAGCTCAAACTTATCGATAACTGGGTATGGCCCGTGCATATCGGCTCCGGCAGTCCGCATTTGCCGACAATTCATGATCCCTGTCAAAAAAATTTGGACGACCGCGAAAAAACTCCCCGCCAACTCTGCAGTGTAGGCGACGTTCTGCATCCCCATCCTCTCCAGCTAGAACAAACAGACGTTCCACCACAACATCTGTAGTCATGGTCCCCTCAAAGACCTCCAAGGCCGTCGCCGTCGCATCGAAAGATGTCGCGCCCGCAATTGACCCCGAGCAGGTAAGAATTTACACCCCAATTCGCCACTGACAAAGCCCGTTCCGTTCTCTAATCGCAGAAAACAAAACACAGACCTTGAAGGCATCCAAGGCGCTGCTCGCCCACATCAAGAAGGCCGCGGCCTCCAAGACCGAGGAGTCCGGCAAGAAGAACCTCCTCGCCGACCCCGAAGACGACCTCGCCAGCTCCCCCGTCTGGCTGACCCTCACCACGAAGCGCCACATCGCCGACACCAACCGCCTCAAGCCCGGCAAGATCGTCCTCCCGCACCCGCTCAACACGGACGAGGAGTCCACGATATGCCTCATCACCGCCGACCCCCAGCGCGCCTACAAGAACATCATCGCCTCCGACGACTTCCCCGAGGCCCTGCGCAAGCGCATCACCCGCGTCGTCGACGTCGGCAAGCTCAAGGCCAAGTGGAAGCAGTACGAGGCCCAGCGCAAGCTCTACGCCGAGCACGACATCTTCCTCGCCGACGACCGCATCATCAACCGCCTGCCCAAGGCCCTCGGCAAGACCTTCTACAAGAGCACCACCAAGCGCCCCATCCCCGTCGTGCTCTCCCCCAAGCCCACCCGCATCGACGGCAAGCGCCAGAAGCCCGCCGAGAAGACCCAGGGCTCCGTCCGCGCCGGCACGCCGCAGGACATTGCCGCCGAGATCGAGAAGGCCATCGGCTGCGCGCTCGTCAGCCTGACGCCCTCGACCAACACGGCCATCCGCGTGGGCTACGCCGGCTTCACCGCCGCGCAGATCGCCGAGAACGTCGAGGCCGTCGTCAAGGCGCTCGTCGAGAAGTGGGTGCCGCAGAAGTGGGCCAACGTCAAGAGCATCTACGTCAAGGGCCAGGAGACGGCCGCCCTGCCCATCTGGCTGACGGACGAGCTCTGGTTCGAGGAGAAGGACATCGTCGCCGACGGCAGCGAGGAGGCCAAGGCCATCGCGGAGAAGGCCAACATTGGCAAGAAGCGCAAGTCGATCGAGGCCGCCCCCGAGGGAGAGGAGGAGGAGGAGAAGGAGACCAAGCCGACGACCAAGAAGGCCAAGAAGGCCGCCGCGCCCAAGGCCCTGCCCGAGGGCGACGACGCGAAGCTCGACAAGAAGATTGCTGTGGCGCAGAAGGAGAAGTTGAGGAAGCAGAAGGCCAAGGCCAAGGCTGCTCTGGACAACTAAGAACGTGCCATTTACATAAAAACGAAAAAGAGTCCACAAAAGGAGAGGGATTCCTGCGGGATTATACCATGCATGGTTCGAGGCGTACGGCGTTGGTTCAGACAAAAATAACCAGAGAGAGAACTTGTGTGTCAAGGGATTTATCAATCAGACCTAGTGTACAATTTGCCCCTTTTAACCAATACTCGCGCGCCATTAAACTATCCCATTTTTCGTACTGTGTTACCAATTACAACTCCTCAGAGACGAAGCTAGCCTTCTCGGAGCTGAAGCGCTTCTTGAAGGGTCCGAAAAACTCGGAAATGGTCTTGTTCAGGTTCTTCTGCGTCAGCTGCATGTGATCACCAGGCACCTGGCGGAAGCGGAGGGCTCCCTTGCGGTCAAGCTCCCTTAGGCCGATCCAGTCCTCCTTGTAAATCTGGCGGGCGCGCAGCGGCAGGCTCTCCGTGCCGTTGACCTCCTCGAACCAGGCCGTCTCCTTGGGGATGACGGTGGTGTCCTCCTCGAACATGACCATGACGAAGTTGGACAGGCCGGCGAGGTTCTTCTTGTACTGGACGTTCTTGAGCTCGCGCTCGTTGTTGATGTCGGCGAGGAAGTTGGACGACTCGAGATACTTCTCGTACTGGTCGGGGGCCGGGTCACGGTAGTACTGGGCGGGGACGAGGCGGTTCTGCACAAAGCTCGACCAGGTGTTGAAGCGCAAGAGCGCCATAGCGCCCTTGCACAGGAAGTCCGAGTCGCCGCAGGCCTTGAACTCGACGATGCCGTTGTGCTGGCTGCCGTAGGTCACGAGACTGCGGACGGGGGGCTTGTTGCAGCGCTCGACGTAGCCGCGGAGGAACTGGCCGCCCTGGCTGAAGCCGATGGCGTCGACGGCCGGCGCGGTGGAGAGGATCGGGTGCGCGGCGAGCTCCTCGCAGACCTGCTCCAGCTGGGTGGTGACATTGCCGAAGAAGGTGGCGGACCGGTCGCTGCTGGCGTCGGTGCCGACCTTGATATTGTAGACGAAGGTGCCCGGGTTGATTGCCTCCGCGAGCTCGCCGACCTGCTTGATGCCATCGCCGTCGTAGGAGTCGCCGAGGCCGTGCCAGATGATGAGAGGGATGGGGTGGTCAGGGTCGTCGTTGTTCTCGTCCGAGAGCGGCCTCTGGACGGCTGCGGAGTATGCGACAGCGGCAAGGGAGCCGGCCGTGAGAAGCCTGGCGATGGAAAGGGACTTCATCTTGGATGGCTCTGCTAAATGGGAATTATGATGATCAGTGCTAGGTTATGAATCCAACAGTCTGGTGTTGGTTGAAGCAATGGTGTTCCAGGTGCCTTTGCCAAAGGGAAGGTTGGACTGTGGCGAGGGAAGCTGACGACACGGCCAAGCAGGTTGCCTGTGACATTGGGGGAGCTCCCTCTGCTCCTCAGTTATCGCCCGGCCTAATCACTGGAGCTTCCCATTGGCCACGGACAGCGCCAAAGGTCTTGGAGATGATCCGAAAGGCCCGTCGCTCTTGGTCCTGCAGAATCTGGCCCGTGCACTGCTCAAGTCACGGGATTTTCTCGCTTAAAAGCGTTAGCGTCTCAGAGCTCCTACCCCAGTACTTCTGGAGCTTTCTTTAGCTCTGCTATCCTTTTCTCTCCTCGACCTCCAGTCAGACATCCGTCAAAGTCTTGGTTCGAATCCTCCGGCCGTGGCGGGATCTTCAAGCGCTGGCCTACTGCGAAGCTAGCCCAGCTCCCGGACGGATGTTGACGACGACGCTGACAATGACGGCGACGATTCGAGGGGACTCCATGTTCGACAAGCCCATGCTCCGGCGGGTAGATCCCACGTTGCAGAGGTTCCCTGCCGTCTGAAACGCTTCTCAGGGCACTTCCAAGATGGTCCCCTGTTTCAAACGGCGCTGACGACTGCTGGCACAGCTGGCACACGCCGAGGGTTGCATGACGAGGGAATGCGAGGCGGGCTGTGATGCGCACTCGTGGCTGGACAACTCTCTGACACTGATCGGCCGATCTTTGTGGGAAGGGCTTGGCTCGGACTGCGGACAGCGCATGTTCGGTCGGTTGTCACGGCGTCTTTTTCTGGCTGTGGCAGTGGCAGCGGTTCGCCCATAAGTATGGACGAGGCGCCGCTGCCATGGACGACATGAAACACCACCTCAGTTCGCCATCGAAGTTTCCCATCTCTCTGCAAAGTTGTTAGAAGAGTCTGATCTTCTTGTTTCCATCGTTCCTGCATTTGTTTGTTCTCTGCAGTCGTTTCCTCCCATCTCTCGCACGTTTTCCCTGCAGCCTTCCGACGACAGTCAAAATGCAGTTCTCCAAGGTTCTCTACGTCCTCTTCCCCGTGGCCGTCCTTGCGGCGCCGCTGCAGACTTTCAACATCCCGACCATGGACCCGAACACCGTCGCCCCCGAGGTCCCGGCCATCGGAAAACGCGTCCCTCAGGCGGAGGACACTTGCACCGATGAGTAGAAGGTTTTGGAAATGGGTGCCAGGCAGCGGAAAGCGAGCAGTATCGGAGAGTGATGTTGCCGTATGATGGTCTCGAGGATGTTGCTCGTGTTGCCTGGTGCTACGGAAGTGATTGTCAACACTCAAAAGGTACGTTTGGTTCTTATTTATCTTACCCTGCCCTCCCTGCCTCATCATGATGACTTGCATCCACTCAACAATGTTTCAAGACGGGATTGAGTATTCACCATGAAACTACGCAACACTCTGAGATGTTCTCTCAACACTTCATTGTCTTTGGACTCTTGTCTTAAGCACAATGCTAACTCTACTTACAGATATCTGGTTGACATGACGACATGCCTCGGCCTATGAGAGCTACTGCCTGGACAGAGGGCCCACGTCCCCATCGAGTGAGGCTTCAAAGTCCCCGCGTGAAGCCCTCGCCGAGCATTGTCTCATGAGGCAGCGAGGCACCTCTCCCTCTTTGTGGTCTTTAGCGAACGGTTGGATAAGGAAAGAGCAATGGCTGGAATGAAATCTTTGTACCTACTTTCGGAGCCCTCGTTGTTCCCAGGAAAAAAATAGACTCAGACACAAACATCTTCACCTCGATCTTGTTGTTGTTCTTTGCCCTCATCACACACAACGACTTTCGACTGGTCTATTCTGGACTTGGTCTACTATGTTCGAATCGTTGCAGTGTTCTCTTGCCTTCGCTTGCTCGACATTTCTGGTTCGAATCGACGCGCAGCTCCATCGCGAACGCCTCAGCTGTTTCGCCGACTTGCGATTGCGCCCAGCTCGCCACGCATCAAGACGACTTGTCAAGATTGCTTCCTCGTCGAGGTGTAGCCAAGGTAAGCTGATCCGAAATGAGCGGGCGCCATTGGATTTTTCTCCTGCCTGTGTTTTACTCCTGATACTCGGTGTCGATGCTGCTGGCGAGAGGTTCTTCGGAGCTTCGCAGACCCCTCGTTTTGGACGCTCGCGATGGCTTCACTTTTTGAGCGGCGCGCAGCCAAGAACTCCCCTCCATTCCCGATCACTGTCCTGTGTTACCAGCGGCGTCCTTCGTTTTCTCTGCTTCGTTATGTGGGCGATTCATGTGACGCGTTCCCCATGTTTTTGCTTTTACTTTTATTCTCTATGATTTTTTTTGTTTTTGAGGTCACTGTCCTGCATGGCATCTACTATCACCGATTTTTCATAGATCGTGACTATCGGCTTTGGCTTTCATTTCCGCCGTTCTTGTATTCATGCTAATACCGACCTACAGATGCCCAGAGGCCTTCTATCTGCCTGGTGCCAGAGATTCAACAACTATGAAGCACCCCTCGACCTCCTCGGTCCTCACAATGCCACCGAGACCCTAGACGCCTGGACCGCATCTGGTGTGGTCAGGGTCTTGGTGGGTGAGGACCGAACGGTGTTCCCGCCCCGTCTCCGTCTCCGGATTGTGGAGCATGACGACTGGCGCCTGTGGTCCGTGCAGACAAAACGGTTCAACTGGCACGTCGCTGACGCTGGCCCGCCGCCGCCGTTCATTACCCAGACCCTTGCCGCCGAGATTTACACGGGCGCGTTGCAGCACATCCATTACCGAGTCACGGACGCCACTCGGCAGCAGATCTCGCTCCTTCCCAGCAACGAGATCCTCGACCTTCCGTTGGACGGTGACGCTGTTTTTCACTGCGACTACTCTTTCCTTGGAGATCCGTACGACGTCGCACCCGTGCGCAGCTTTGCCGAGCTCGAAGAGAGTGAGGACGACGAGGACGACAAGCCTGAGGCCGACGCCGACGCCGACGACTTCGAGAACGAGAGCTCTGACACGAAGAAGGACGACAGCTCCAGCACCAAGCAGGACGAGAGCCAGGCCCAGTTCAGCGAGGGAAAGGGCGGTTACGATAGCGACAACGACATTGGCGACGCTGACGAGAGCGACCTCGACGAGAGCGGCAGTGTCTACGGTGACGAGGGTAGCAGCATTGACGTTGACGAGGACGTCGACCAGAACGAGGCTTGCGAGGAGAGCGCTGTCGATCACGAGAGCTGCCACGGCGAACACAACGACGCAGAGCCTTGCACCGACTCCTCCGAGGATCTCATCGAGTTCTCGAGCAGCAGCAACAGCTCCGACGACGACCCGTTCTACCTCGAGCGCCGCTACGCGACCGTCCTGATGGCTCCTTCCGGTCCCAAGGCCCAGCAGCAAGCTGCGGCTTCGAACAATGCCTCCACAAACAGCTCAACCCCGGCACCTGCCGCGGAGCCGCAGGTTCCCAAGGGACCTCACCCTGGCCACATCCAGGTGTCGTGCCAATACACGAGCGAGCAGCGCTTGCGCCGCATGCTGAGAGACAACAAGAGCGATCCGGCTAGGGAGGATAGCTACCGTCTCCAAGGAGTGCAGCTGATCGATAACGTCCGCAACGTGCTCCATGTGTACGTCGTCATACTGCTTCTTTTTGCCCGGTTCAAGGCTAACGTTTCACAGCCCAGTCAAGACGTTCGATACTGCATGCGTATACTACCACTGGTTCCGCCTCTCCTTCCGTGACGCCGAATACAATTATCAGGATGCTGCCATGGCCTCGCTCTTCCTCGCCTGCAAGGTTGAGGATACCATCAAGAAGTCAAAGGAGATTCTGTGCGCTGCGTACAACATTAAGAATCCGGATCATCCTACGACTCAAGATGACAAGGTACGCCGTTGGCTTACTACATCAGCGTAAGAGCTTGACTAACACATGGCAGATGTTCGAGCAGCCTTCCAAGATCGTCATCGGCTTGGAGCGCCTGATTCTCGAGACCGTCGGATTCGACTTCCGTTGCCGTTACCCTCAGGCCTCTCTCCAGAAGGTCACCAAGCAGATTATGGGCGCCGACGCCAAGGAAGTCTTTGCTATTGCTATGGAGATGAGCATCGACCTCTACAAGACCTTTGCTCCTATCAAGCAGCCTTCCTTCGCGATGGCTCTCGCCCTGCTCGAGCTCACCGCTCGCCTTCTTGGCACCGGCGTCGACAAAATCGAGAAGGTCGACCTCTCCGTCTACCATACCACCCGCCAGAACATCGTCGAGACCATGCTCGATCTCCTGGATCTCTACACCCAGCACCTCAAGTCCACCAAACTCGGCAACCGCTTCGACCTGAACAAGTTCATCGAGGTCAAGATCGTCATTAACAATGAGGTCGACAACGATGACAAGCTCGTTCGGTACGCGCACTGGTGCAACAACTGCGACGGCGGCGAGGACGAGAACCTCTCGAATGGCGTGTCCGTCCTCAAGAACATAAGCTTCTTTGGTAGCAACTCCGCTAAGCGCAATGGTCGCAATCAGGACGGCACCATGCGCTTCGTCTTCGATCCCGAACAGGCCCGCTGCGAGCGCCGCGAGGTCGAGCCCTACTTCAAGGACGAGTACGAGGACTACGAGGTCGAGGTCGAGGTGCCCATGGAGCCTGAGGGCAAGAACCACAATCACCGCGACATGAAGCGTGATGGTGGCTGGGGCGGTGGTCGTCGCAATCATCACCACGATCGTCGCAAGGGTCGCGGATACTACTGAGCCTGATTGTTTGCATTCTCTCTGGTGGTTCTACATTGAGCATAATTGGCTTCCGATATTGGCTCAACCCACAAACTAGCTACAGCATTTGGTACCATTGTACCAGGAGGAAAAGGACGTGGGAAGGGATTTTTGTCTGAGTTACAAGGCGTTTACGGAAGATACCCCGTGGGAAAGATTCGGGAAGATATTGCGTTATTCGGCGGTCGGTTCGGCCGCTTGTACATCTGTTGGACTACAATCATCCACAACGCTTGTGTAAGTAAAAATTGTAAGTAGAAAATCTCATTCTCTCAACGTCATGCTGCAATGCTATGCAAGTGTGCCCGATTTCAACGCCTCATCTCAGGCTTTCCTTCCAATCTTTCCGAAACTCTGACGTGGTTGAGTTGCGAAGATGTCGCCTCATTGTCGTTCAGCCTAACCCCTGAATTGAGGCGCCGGTGCAGCAGGTGTTTTCGGGGGTTTAACATGTCGTTGGTGGTAAATTTGACAACTGCGCCTGCGGAGGCGCCTATCGATGTGCCATTGAGGAGGCGCTGCCTGCATTGCTGCGGGTTAGTAAACCAGTTGAGAGGGGTCTGCGGCGCTCCGTCGGGTGGCCTCAACTCCTGGCCAACTGGCTTCTGACCTGTCTGTGTCACCCCAAGTTTCAACACGAATTTTTTTGTTCGATTTCTGAACGTGTCGGCCCATGATGGCTTGGTGGCTAGGCAGCCTCAGTAGGCAGATTCGTCCTCGTCCCAGAATCTAGCAGTCATTTGTCCACGTAGCGTTGCGTACGTGGATTGAACCCATACCGGCGTGGCCTCGTCAAAACGCATAGGAGCCTGATTCGCATTATGCGCCGCCTCATGTGGATGGCCATCTTAGATAATCCACTTCGAACCCCGGGGGAGACTCAGTATAAGACCCACGGCTAGCTTTGAATATCAGTCCAAACAAGATCATGTCCATCACTCTTCATTCCTTTGAGCTATACAGGATTCGATCATTACAGCAACAACCAATCTCAACCAACACCGCCTCAAAGGTCGCGGCTTACGGTGTGAAGACATCCTCTTGGGTCTGTCTTTGTATAACGATTCTCGCCAACTTTCGCAGCTATCTGCTAGAAGTCCTTGAACAGTGAAAGCGAGGTCATCGTCGTTCCGTGCTACATGATGGCACCGTCACTGTTGATTTTCTTTTTGCGAATGACAACGCAGTTTTGCTTCTCGGCCCCCCACTATCTTGACGGGAAAATAGGTTGACGACGTCTCATAGCACACTCGGTAAGAGCGTACGTAGGAGGATGGACGCAGTAGGAGCACTTCAGACCTGACTTCGTTCAGTGAGGGCATCTCAGTGTACGTAAACTTAATGATAACATAAAAACTGGACTTTCCCCCCATCTGAGAATTGGGTGATGCCTCGTGAATTCTTCGTCAACTATTAGGCCTCTTACTTTAACACCAGAGCAGGAAGCCTTGTGACTGATCCCGACCACGCGAAGCTAGTACTACCCATGGCTTACCCTTCCCATACCCAGTACGTCTCTCTCGCGATCCTACGCTTGGTCTCCAGACTTTCAGTTTATACCCAGACTTCACATGACATTGTGGTCTTTCCCTAACCCCTTCTCTTATCTTGTTAGACCTCTCCACCCGAACCGGTATCAGGCACCAGAGACTTCCTGGGTGCCTTCCCAGCTGCCCAACAACTACCACCTAACACAGTCGCACTTCTCTCACGATGCTTCCCATCGTTCTGGCTTTGACGCCCTCCCATCCCAGCCATGGTCTATGGACTCCTCAGACAACGCCGGTCTTGGATCATCACTGCTTCCAAATCATATCAATACTCCTCATATGAACGAGGCTAGTCACCCCGCGTGGGGAGATCACTTCTTCGGATGCTGTTATGGCTGTAGCGTGCCCCAAGGAGACGCTGATCTCACAAGCTCCCTCCTTCATAGTTCCACGCACAACAGCGAGCATTTCAGCAACGGCATCAATTCAACTCCCGGAATCCGTCCTCTCGACATCAACCACAACGACGTCAACATGTACGGCTTTCCCACCGACAGACAAAGAGCCTCGAGCGGTCATGATCCGAGAGCAATCAATTTCAATAGTAGTATTGATGGCTCTTTGACGTCTCAGCTTCCTCCTATCTCGCAAGTCAACCTCGCAAGCAGCGCATCAGGAGAGTACATGTCTAGATACTCCCAGACTGCGAGCTCACTTCAACGTGAAGGAGATCAGGCCTTCAATTCTCAGCTTTGGGAGACACAAATTCCCATTGACCCCGCGCTGCAGTATCGCGAAGAGAGTCTCATAACGTCTTGGCACTCCATCCCATCCCCCTTCACCATCGACATCCAAACAGCAAATTCGGCGTCTCGTTCGAACGACTCACTCCATTCGTTTGACACGTTTGAAGCTGGCTATATCAATGCTGTAAATCAGAACGGTATCGCAGATGGGTCATTTGAGGACGACAGCGACTCAAGCGTTGAGTCCGCACGACCACAGACGATGAATCGGTCTACGTCATCGGTCCTGGGAGATCATACCTGTCCTGTGTGCAAAGCCTTCACCGGAGGAGTGAAGCGTCTCAGGCACGTTTCCCCGACTACCAGATCAGAAATTCCCAAGCGCTAATAGCTTTTAGGGAGCATTTGAGATGTCATGAGCGAGACCATGTTTGCCCCTCGACCGACTGCGACCTGCGTTTCAGCTCCCTGAGAGATCGCGATCGACACTACAAATCTGTTCACCAAAAGGCTGTCCTGAAATGCCCGCGATGTTCGACGGTCATTAAGGGCGGCCGCGAAGATAATTTGCAAAGGCACATAAGATCCTTTCACTCGACTCATGCGCTACTTGCCCAAGATCTTGGGAAATGGTATCGCGCGGAAGTCATTGCAGCTTGAGTTGCTAGAGGACACTGGGTCATTTTCACGTCGATGTAGATTAGGGTCTATGCATGGTTTTTCTGGCAAGATCGATCTGTTTATCAGGGGCCTCTCGTTTACGGAAGATGCCCCTTGAGAAAGACAGGAATTCGTTTCGTTCGATAGCCAGCTTAGCCGTCGGAATAATTGTTGGGCTACTATCATTCACAACACTCATGTTGGTCAATACAAATGCTCTGGAAAGAAAATGCTTGATTTCATCAACCTTCACCCCACTGCAGGCGAGCCTTGCCTTCTGCGAAGTATCCATGCGTCTTGATCAGGACGGGTAAGTGGCCTTAAAGGCGAATGACTCTTGTCAGCTCCAACCCGCTTCACGCCGTGCCGATGAAGCCCCTCTGGAAATGCTTAAAAGGAGAAAGCCCTGTGGCTTTGCGGGTCATGCGCATCTGATTGTTTGCCATGGTCAAATCGTACGCTAAAACCGACACGTTCAAGCTTGGCATGTGTTCAACCAGCGAGAGTATCGAACATGTCGTTCCACGGCAACAAGAGCTCACGTACGGTGCTGATATCTTGGCAAATGCTGCAGGACCGCCCGGTGGCCTCGTCGAGATGGTTTCAATTCACACTATCAGCAACACGTCATGCCCGGCCCATTCAGATGGTAGATGAGATGCGCTGTGGCCTCTGGGGGTGGGGTGGGGAGGTGAACCATCGCGTGGTTCGCGCACCATAGTAGGCAGCCACTAAAATAGCCTGCGTCTTTCACTACTTATTACCACTTTTCCCTCCTCTTCCCTCATAGCAATAGCCATCCATCATCGACAGATTTGCTGGCCGAAATGTTGTCCGTTTGTGGTTACCCATTTAAAAGAGGCCGAGGGAATTCTTTTTGAATCCGTAAGTTTGGCCATTAATCCCCAGGAAATGAAAGTGCCTCTTTGACTTTACTCTTCTCGAATCATGGAAGAAAATCTCGTTGACTTCCTTGACATAGAACATGCTATCGGTTACCTTCACCTCCAAGCCCCATATCAAGGGCCAATACGTGTGTCACTCATCAACCACTGTCTCTTGTTGTTGGGCCAAGCCTCACGTATCTAACAATGTAAACAATATTAGTGCGACCTTTGACGATGCTTCGTATCCATCATCGACTATCCCTACAGAGGTTCCTTCTATTGCTTTGTTAGATAGTCCGGCAAATTGGACTAACGACCGGGTCTTCGAGCTTAGTATCGAAGAGTTCGATGATGCTATTGTCTCCGTTGGTACAGGGTCATTTGGGTTTCGGGAGCTTGGCAACACCGCGCTGTCGTCTGGCCTAAGCCCCAATGGCGTCAATAGCCTCCATGCAGACAGCGATGTCTGGTATGATCGCATCAGTGCCGCAGGGTGTCGCATTGGAAGTAGCTCTGCTCTGCAGGACACTCACTCCCTGACCTTTTCCAACCACAAAGGAGTGGCTGGAAATACTAGTCACTGCAGCTTCAACAACTTTACCGCTTTCAATAAGCTAAACACCCTCGACGAATCCGACAGCTTCTTTGATCCAAGGCTTGACCATGCTTCTTCTGCAGCAGCAGCCAAGTACGGGGCTTCAGGATTTGGTGATCTTCGGTTCTTGAGCGAACCAAATCAAACAAGCTTTAAATCGACGGAGTTCGGCTTTGAAGTCCCAAACGCTATCAGTCTCCTACAACATGAACACCAGCCGCTGGCCGCCAAGCTTCCTGGATCCACCGATGTGCCTTGTTCCACCTTGACTTTCGTCAACGAATACCAGCCCACGCCGAAGCCTTCTGGATCTCCCAGGAACTCTACTAACACTTACACCGTAGATTCTCGGGACGTATTCCAATGTATGCCTTCCAACGGTATAGCGACCGAGCCTGTGCATGACGAAAAATCTGTCGTACATCCCAAACGACGCGAACCCCGCTCTGGAACCAGACACTTCTCGGGCGATGAGACGTTTTCGTGCTCTGTGTGCACAACCTTCACTGGTGATGTTCCAAGCTTAATGTTTGTCGTGCCCATCCATTTTAGAATCACACAAAGTTAACGGACAATAGCGAGCACATGCGATGCCATCATCGTTCCCACGTCTGTAGAGTCCCGGGCTGTGTTCGCCGTTTCAGTACATCCCAAGACCTTATACGTCATACGAAATCGGCACATTCGAACACAATTTTGACTTGTCATGTCTGCTTCGCGGTCATCAAAGGCAACCGTGTGGACAACCTTAAGAGACATATCAGAAACCGGCATCCAGCCCAAGCCATGGCGCAGGCTTCCCCTTCTAATTACTCTTCATGGTCGAGTCCTGGAGATTACACTTCGATGTGAATCCTTCATTTCAAGGAATCGATGCATTCAAAATGAGGAGCGTTTGCAGTAGGTCTCTCCGATCTCCTGATATTACGCTATACTGATGTATTCATGCAGTGGATCTCAGGGTGAGACAAAAAGGATTATGTTCTGGGTCCCTCTGTATTTTTCTGGTTATAAATATTTGAGATACGAGTGGTTGCATAACGTCGCGAAATATTTCCACATGTGGCTGGCGGTGATGCCATGTCGCCTCAACGAAATACGCTCGATTCGGCTGGAATGACACCCCAAAGACCTTTCGTAAGACATAGAATGTCTGACACACACATCAGAGACGGGTCTAGGGGGCCGATTCAATTGCAACTTATGAACTTGTTTATTGTCACTTTGGTTTCAACCAGGCGTGATCACATCTAGAAGTGCACTTTGCAGCGCCACCAGAGCGGCTTGGCTGTCACGTTCAAATTCTTTCTAACGAATATGCAGCAATTCTACGTCGGATTGGATTTGCCTATGCTCGATATGCCACACATTTATCGGGGACGCGAGAAGCTTGAGGGCGGTTCTCTCGAGCGGTTAGATGAATTTCCAAGCAAACTGATCACACGACAGACAACATCTGCGCTATCACGAGAAGCCACTTTTGCAACCGGCCGATCGTCATGCTGGGGAAGAGATGGGCCACGATGAGGCTTGTCTAGATGCTTTCAAGAACCATTGGGGACCTTCAATTAGACAAGCTAGTCAGTCAAACAGTTTGCCCCTGTTTCAGGCCTTCAACTCGGCCTCGACGGTGGTAAAAGAGTAATTGATTTGGATTGAGCTGCAATGAATGGCTGCTATTCTCGCAAATCTCGCGGTTTTTTGCTTTAAGTTTTCAATTTGTATATATTGAGAGTCTATTAGACTTCAAATGAATTTTAAGGGAATTAGAATCTCAAATCAAGGTCCCTTTTCATGGACTGGCCACAACAGAGGCCTTGTACTTTGCGGGTGGCCCCGTGGAGAAGCTCGATTAGCTTGTTCTTCGGTCCCAAACTTGAACACTGTATGGCAACATGACGGTTGGAGGAGAACAGTGTCGCCTTGTAGAGTGTTGTCCCAGCTGGCGCACGACAATCAATGATCCTCATGCATGGCTTCTCTCAGAAACCGTTCGTATCTTTTCTGTCTATCTCGGAGCCTGATTTGTTGACTGACATCAGTGGGGTCGAAAGTCATGCGGAGGTGGCCTCTGGAGGCAACATGGCCAGCAGAATTGAGCTGTGATTCGTTCTACCCTGCATAATCAGGCGTGGCCTCAACAGCCTCATCTTGGCGTGCGTATGCCAGGTACTTCGCCGGTTTTGCTACGTGCTGTTCAAATACATCTTGTTTCCGGTAGCCAGCCTCAGCCTGTTTGCTACATTGCGCGAAAAAAAAAAGTATAAAAGGCTCCTCAACCTGTCGTTCTGTTTTACTGCCGATTGACATTCAACAGGCATTGTCCCATCGCCTTTGGGACATCTAGTCTCCTCTCGGGTTAGTTTCAAAGACCATGCAGCGACAAAATTTTGCTGACCATGGTCATCCTCAATAGCTTCCCCAACCAACAGCTTCCTCGGCGGGGGCTTCTAGAGTCCCCGCTTAGCACCACATCTCGACACAATGGAATAGTGCTCAAGCAGGATACGACCCAGAGGTCGGAGACCGGTACGATGACCTCTTTGAGGTACCAGGGAACTTGAATATCTCGCCAGTCTCCGATCCAGGATCGTCTCAAGCAGTTCACTATAGCGGAAGAACCGGTTTCTTTTGTCCAGGAGTTCATGTTGTTTTTTGCAATCTTGGATGTTGTTCTCCTTCTTTTCGTACTACTTGATCAGAACTTGAGCCAGTAGCCTCACTTCCTAGTTTCCCACTCCAACGCCAACTATGGGATTGCGAACTTCGTATTCACGACCGCCTATCTGGTGGTCTTGGTTACGATGATGATGGCCCAATGCCAAACCTCTTGAGCTCGTTCAATGGAGATTTGGCCAATCACTGTGGCTCTGCACCTGATCCCTCGGGCATGGGCGACTTCATTATCAATACGGCGTCTTTTCCCCCGGTCTCTGAGTCTCCTGATGCGGTTCCTGATGCGGCCGAGGACATGTCTGAGAATAAACGGACACGTCCAGAGCCCGATTGGATTCGATCATTTGATTTCAGCGTAATCGCCAAAATGGACTTTGCTCCCGTACCTGACGACCGAGACACAGACTCAATCTCGCCCAATCCCGTTGTCCCGAGGCAGAGCTTGGCCGCCCAAAGTCCAACGCCAACGGGCTGCACGTCTTATATTTGCTCAACATGCAGTCGACATTGCAAAAGCAGAAGAGATTTAAGGTTTGATATTCCCTCGATGCCGTCGTCTTCTGAATGCTGATTTTTATTAGGGAGCATAGCCGTTGTCACAATAAGTCTCATCAGTGCCCCGAGATAGGATGTGAGAAGACTTTTGCCACGCTCCGGGATCTTGGACGACACAAAAGTTCGAAGCACGAGGATGTCGCTCAGATATGCCCTCACTGTTCTAAGTCTTTCCGAGGCCATCGCACAGACAACTTGAAAAGACACATGCGATCTCTACACAAGAACGAGAAATAGCGGGAACCACAAACGATGGCAGCGGATATCTCTGCCCAGCTAGCTCACTTGGTGCTTTGACGGCACGAGTAAGAACGCTTCTTGCTCGTAGGCCATCTGCTCAGCGTCCTGGCTACAGCAAGGCAAGAGATTCTCGACGACAGCAGAATACATAAGTTGGGTGTGGATTGAAGGAGAACAACAGACATTTGGATTATTTGAGATGTGATGGGATATATCAGAAGGACTGGCGCTGATTGGAAGACGGTAAGCATGATAGCCGATGCACCTAACGACATTTATTCCGTCAGGAGGGGCTGTCATGCGCATTGTCTTCTTTTCCCTGGATCACGCCGTTTTGATGTAGCTTCTCACGTACTTAAAACGCAAATAAAAGAGAAATAAATAAAGAATCTTCCCCTTTGGAGAGCTTTCTGAAGTTACAGCTCGCTTACCGAAGCATTTGCACGGTGTTGGCGGTATCTAGAGTAGCTTCAGGCCAACGAACGGTTCCGTAGTGAAACCCTTAGTTGGTCTCATTTAAAGCTTTGATGGACAGTAGGCATTGACTGGTAGATACTTAGGGTAAGAACATCTGAGCATGCCTCAAACCACAGGCGCCTTCCACCCCGAGTTGCCAGGCAACCGCGCAAACCCTTATGGTCTTCCCAAAAAGGGTCTGCTGTCACCAAGATCCGTGGTCTAGCGGGGTTACTAGGCACTTTCAAGTGTGACCAAGACCGAACGTCCCGAGTCACGGGTCGGTGAGTTCGAATCTCACCGCCGGTTAGAAAATCGCAGCATCGGTACACCTGAGGTTGGTAAGAATCTCTTGCGAATTTTCATAGGCTCATTGGAGCTGAAATTTTTGATTTTTGCCACTTTTGGTTTTTGTCCTTGCAAGAAATTTGCTGTTGTCGGTCGCGCTTGATAAGAGCGTTGGGAAGCACGCGTGACGAGACGTTGTTAAGAGGAGGAAGGAACGAATTCAGGTGACCTTTTCGAGTCGAGGTGGGCTCGGTGAAGGTGGGGCGGCAGTCGCAGACCGAGCGCTAGCGCCAGCCATGTCTCCGATTTAATTTTTTTATCGTTATCGCCCCGCTAAAATTTCACTGCTCGTCCCCCAAAGACTCGATTTCTTTTTGCGCTGCCTTTCAGGGTCTGCTTGCTCTTCGTCACCTCAACGCCTCGACTTTTTCTTCGACTACCCCCTACTTACACGATCGCCTTTGTTGATCATAACGAGTTTGAATAGTCGTGAAAATTCGCAATGTCAGGCTTCCAGATCCCCGGCCTGGGGTTCGCGAAACCCAACGAGACTCTGCCTCCTCTGCCCCCCGACGTACTCGCCGCGGCCGCAAGCTTCGAGGGTGCCAACATCGAGGAGAACCACAAGCCTGCCGAGACCAAGACGGAGCAGAATGAAGACACAAAGATGGAAGAGACACCTGCCGAGGCAACGGAACCTATCGCAAGCGAACCTCAGCTTCCTCCCCATGTGGAGCGCTCAGAGACAAACGACTCCGACGCCATGAACATCGACGCCGCCGAGCCCCCTTCCCTCACCGACGCCCTGGAAGCCATGATCAACGGCCTCGACAAAACGCCCGCGGTACAGCCTGCCCCCACGACTGCCGCCTCAACAGAGCAGCCCACCAACACCGCCACTACAGAGCAAGAACCCGCCGCCGCCCCCGAGGGCCAAGAAGCCGAGCACCCCGAATGGGAAATCGACTCCTCCCCCTACGAATCCTCCTCCGAGTCCTCCAGCTCCGACTCCTCCTCAGACGACGACTCCGAGTCCGGCGAGGGCTACCAGCTCCTCGGCGTCGAGGAGACGGCGCGCATGCTCATGGAGATGGAGGGCGGCTCCGACGACGAGGGCGGGCCCGACGCCGCCGGTAAGGCTGGCGGCGGCGCGCACCTGCGCACCAAGAACGAGGTCGCCCCCGACGCGGTGCCCAAGCCCGACCTCACGCTCACGGCCGA
Organism: Colletotrichum chrysophilum; assembly: GCF_026319265.1. Taxonomy (NCBI): domain Eukaryota; kingdom Fungi; phylum Ascomycota; class Sordariomycetes; order Glomerellales; family Glomerellaceae; genus Colletotrichum; species Colletotrichum chrysophilum. Next base: position 87,532 of record NW_026517337.1, on the reverse strand, counting down.
CGACAAGATCGAGGCGCTCGGCGCCGTCGACCAGGTCGTCGACAACATCATGGTCGTGCGCGCCTTCACGCCCGGCGAGTACCAGGTGCTCGACTCCGGGTCGGCGCTGTGCACGGAGGACCGGAAAGTGTTTGGCGCCGTGTGGGAGACGATCGGCAAGGTGCTGCAGCCGATGTACACCGTCATGTTCGGCAGCGCGGAGGAGATAAAGGACGCGGGGCTGGAGGTCGGCACGAAGGTGTACTACCCCGTGGCGCACGCGACGTTTGTCTTCACGGAGCCGTTGAAGAATCTCAAGGGGTCTGACGCGAGTAACATCCACGACGAGGAGGTGGCGGAGGACGAGATGGAGTTCTCGGACGACGAGAAGGAGGCGGAGCATAAGAGGCAGGCGAAGCAGAAGAAGAAGGACGCGAGGGCGAGGAACGGCGGCGGGGAGAGGCCCGCGAGAGGGGGCGGCGCGAGGGAGCCGCACCCGTTGCGGAACGAGGTCTCCGCGGGGCCGAGCGACGGCGGGCTGAACTACGACGACGAGGACGACGGGCCGTACAAGCCGCTCACGAGGCCGCCTGGGTTCGGGCAGGTGCCGCCCATGCAGCAGACGTTCAGCCAGGAGCCCGAGCCCGGCAGGTTTGGAGGGCGCAGAGGCGGACGGGGAGACTTTAGGGGACGTGGTGATAGGGGCAGAGGTCGTGGACGCGGCGGACGCGGCGGGTTCGGACAGCGCGAGGGCAGAGACGGGTACTCCATGCCGCAGCAACGGCACCAGGAGCAGCAATCACAGGGACAATGGGTCGGCAACAACAACAACTACCAGCAGCCTCAACAGCCGCAGCAGCAGTCTGCGCCGGCCCCCGCGGCACCGACCTTCAACTTCCCCTTCCCGGGCATGCCTCCTCAACCGGGCGGTCAAGGATTCCCTGCCGTTCCGCCGCCTCCGCCTGGTTGGCCGGCGCAGGGCGGACAGACGGGGCAGAATCCGGCGGCGGGAGCGTACATCAACCCTGCCTTCTTCGCGGCCCTGCTGGGACAGATGCAGCAGAACCAGGCGCAGAACGGTCAGCAAGCGCAGCAGCAGAACCAGCAGAACCAGCAGCAACCACCGCAACAGCCACCGCATCAATGGGGCGCGCAGCCTCCTCCGCGATGAAGCAGATAAGGAGAGGGAGGTCTAATTTGAGATCGGTGGCTGCATTGCCTCGCAGATGCCGATGCGCGATCTCATGCAGGGTACCCGGCGGTGCTGATGGTTTGGATGGAAGATAGCAGAACGTGGAAGCAGTCCTATCTGAATGTGTGAACGACGGTGACGCAGTCACCTGTTAGGACAATTGAAGGGATTACTGAAAGGCCGTCATGGCACGGATTATGGCGAATGAAGCCAGGGGGCATCAAAGTGTCGGGTGGCTTGGGTTAGCTGCCTGCTTGGCCCCTTCTGCTTGTCGGTCTAGACGAAATTCAAGCCAGGACCTTAAAAAAGCAATTGCATGTAATAATTAGACTTGAGACCGCAAACAATGCGAGACGAGACAGATTTCAGCCACGGACTAGAGAGGCAAGACACGAGTTATTTAAAGTTAAAAGCTCGTCAGGCCTGGTGATCCTGTTGCATCTCCGGTGAAGCTGGCAACGGTGCTGAACGCTTGCACCCATCGAGACTGACGCTGCAGAGATGCCATGTTCTGGACGATCATGAATGTTCTGGTGCAGGTGCGGGTGCATCTCAACTATCGAACGCCGGCAGCTGATGCAAGGGAGATTCGCTCAGGTCGGTCGGAGATCGTAGACGCGACAAACGGGCCAAGCTGCATACATAGGGCCGACGATCCCGAATTAGCGGTCGATATATCCAAATAGCCGGGCAGAAACATGATCGTCTGAGAACTGAGACGGCGACCCAGGCTCAAACTTGGTTGGTTGGGAACGTTTGTTTGTTTTCGTCATTTACCCAGAAATGAGTAAGATGAGGGCAGCGCAGATCTACGACGCTGAGCCCCAGGAGCTTGAACTTTGCATTTTGGCAATGTTGACCTCGGTCACGAATGCGACGGTGGCCCCGGTTGGAACGCGTGTTTGACGTGATTGCGGTGTCCACAGGCGCTCCCGCGTAAGGACGGAGGGCTCCATTGGCGAATGTCGTTGTTGACGTTGGTTGCCTGCCAAAACCATGCGCCGATGCGGTGTTTTTCATGCACCCGGGGGGGACAGGGTACGTCGACTTTAATCTTGCTCGTAGATTTTCTGTTCCCTCCCATTCCGCGTGTCGTGACATGGATCGCGGGCAAGGCTGGGTTCCATGTGCGGAGGAAGGCCGGAGGAGGCTTCATCTCGGTAGTGGTGGAGAATGGAACGGCTTGGCGGGAATTGGGAGTCTGTTGGCAGATCATGGCCCCCATCGCCCAATCTGCGATGAGGGGAACCACTGAACCAGACGGCTCGGGCGGAGGAGATGGCTGTTTCAGAAGGTTTCCCAGTGCGCTAGACGGCGCCGTTAACTCTTCCCCGGGAGATTTCCCCCGTCGCTTTCTTATTTCCCATCTTGTGTCGTCTCGGACAGCGGGAGTTTTGTGCGCTAGGTTCGGGCGGAAGAAGCAAGCACAACGCCATAAAAATCGGACGGTGAGCGATTTTGGTGATTGCTAGACGTGAGATAGGGTATGGATAGTGTCCGAGCATGCTCGAGAGCAGAAACTCAAGTCGGCAGAACGTGGCCTGACGACCTGTCTCGTATGAGAGATAAGCAGGGCGAGGCAGGCAGACGTCCTTGGATGCCCATTTTCGTCGCACTGGCTGCCGGACACTGACTGAGCTGATAGTCTGGGTGCAGATGCATCTTTGTCAGGCCTCCGACTCGAAGCAAAGACAGGCGGATCGAGAGGAAGAGGAGCTGGCTGCAAAGCACAGAAGATGTCATGCCATTTTGAAGGGCATGATTGCTTCTTGTCTCCTCCCCGGACCCTTTGGAAGGAATGGCGTTTCGGTGGTATTGTCGCTGTCTAGTGAGACATGTGTGTCTGATGACCGAACGGCGGCGGGGAGCTGTGGCTACCTCTCTAGAAGGCTGCGGGCCGAATGTCGAGATGATGATGGGCAGATTGAGCCTCACCAAGAACGCCGGCCTTTCCAAGCTGCGACTGGAGGGAGAATGCGATAATGACCGTAGTGATGACCTCGGACCAGGCTATTTTGATGCGATTTTGGGCTTTACTCTTTCAGTCGTAGACGGCCATGAGGTGGTGGCCTGCCCGAAGCTTGAGAAGCATAAGCAGCCTCCCGCTCTTCTCGAAGGAACCCAAAGAGGAGAGGGAGCATGTGGTCGGTTAGGCTAATGTCGCCCATTGGATGCCTATGAAGCAAGGAAAAAGGGGAGTCGGCGGTTGCAGTGAGTAGACGTCGCCGAGTCGTTGGCGACACCATCAAGTCAACCCCTCCAGAGGTCACAAGTGCGTGTGCCTGCATGGCCAGTTGGCCACAGGCAGTGGCACAGCATTCTGCGGACGCAGGTACGGCAGGATTGTGGCCCCTGGGCCCTGGTTGGTGATGACGAGAAGCAGGCGGCAGGAGAGTTGGGATTTGGGATTTGGGGGCTGCGGATTGGAGCTCGGGCCGGCCAAACGGTCTTTCCTGGTTGTGCACCGTGTGACGTGATTGGACCAACATCAGGCGAACCCTGAGCAAACAATTTCGTCTATCCTGTGGGATGCGCAGTGGAACCACAAGGCGAGGTGAGGGCCAATCAGACAGCACCTGTACCTGACAGGGTGGAGCTGAGGACCCCTGGCTAGCGCGGACCGTGCAGGGCGCTGATGAAGATGGGCGCCGGTGTGGATGGTTTTAGGCTTGGAGCAGGGCCGAGTTGCGGGAATTCGACGAGCCAGCGAGTTGTGCAAGTCTCTGGGGGCTCGGAGGGGGCAGAGGGGTGATCAGAACCGGCGATGATTGAATGCGACCGTACCGCTGGCATTGAGGGAGCCGGCGATGGCACAGGGTGCAATGGAAACCATGACACTATCGCGAAATGTTTGGTTTGTGCTTGTGCAGAGTTGTCATGTTCCCTGAAGGCGCAGGGAGATGCCCCAGAAACAGCCCAAAGGTGAAACGCTGACTCGGCGCGTGGCTTCGCGGATCAGATGCATTGTCGAATGGCCGTTGAATGCGCCGTTGCATTTTTTTTTTTTTAACCCAGCCGCAGTTGTTTGTTTGTTCCCATTGTTGAATTGTGCAAAATGTGATCCGAGCCCCCTAGCAGAAATCCAAAAGAGTGGCCTCCGTCGCCAAGGGACACCAGCGACGACCACTGCGACCCCCAGAAGCCGCTAACACGGCAAAAACTGCAGGCGACACAAGCCATGCCGTACCGCACGGCCGCGCTTTCCTGCAAGTGCCATCCCATTTCCATCGGTGAGCCAGCGGCAGGAACCAGCCTGAGTGCTGAGTGCAAGACAGGAAGTCGCAACTGCCTGAAGGTGGGTGGGCAGAAAAAAAAAAGAGACGACGCTGCTGGAGGGAAACAAGTGCCAGGAACGCGGCCAATGGGCGACTTGCTGCGCAGGGATCGTCGTCCAAAGTCACGACCAGTCACACCCGCCGACACCCCCGTCAACACGCACACACGCACTCGCTCCCACTCACATTGGGCTGTCATCCTTGTCTCTCCGTTCAACGTTGCTTGGGTCCTCGTCCACTCGTCCAGGATGCGCATGCACTGACTGCAACCTCGACTTCCCCGTCTCCTTCTTCTCGCGCCCTTTCCCACTTTCGTCCCTCTTCTTTCTGTCCGTCCCATCCCATCCCATCCCGTCCGAACTGCACTCACCGGGACTGTTCTCTCTGCCGCTGCCAGACGCAACCGCCAACAGGGTCGTCTTCTCTCGCAGCTTGCAAAGAGTGACTGGTGCAGATTCATCCATTCTTTCCCTCCACACGACGTCTTCCGTCTCGTCTGGATGACAACTCACTGTCATTAACACTGACTCTTGTGTGTGTTGTCCATCGCTTGTGAGCTGGTAGTGAGATCTTCAACCTTTCTCCCCTCATCCACCTCTCACATTACTCTCTTTCCCGGCCCAGCGCCGCTTTACATTCGTTCTCAAAAATCGCACACACCACACAAAACGGCACCACGTCCTCGAAACCAAAACAACAAAAATCTTCGAGACCGAGACACTCTCTCTCACAACCCGTCCACGACAGATCTGAGCACCGCGACTCCCTGGCTGGACCTGTTTACAGCCCGTTCATTCTTTTGACGATCACGATTCATCTGGCACACGTCGCCTAAGAGCATACCCATCATCAGCCTCTCCCGCCCACGCCAGTATTCCTCAGAGATATTCCAGATACCCCTCTGACCCACGAACCACGACATTCACGATTCGACTACCGAAACATTCCATCACCTTCATTCTTATCACGACGACTGCTGGCTGGGCCTATTGAATTACTTGACCTCGATCCACTCGGCCACGACACGACCTCAGCTTTACACAATGGCTCACCACCACCGTGCTGCTCACAGGCATCTGCCTCGCAATCCCGATTTCTGGAACGACGTTGGAAACAGTTTCAAGAACTTGAACCCTTTCGGTTCCGATGATGACGACAGTGAAACCACTACCAAGAATGGAGGTAATGACAAAATCAAGCGTCAAGACGATGACGATGACACGACTACTACGCGCCGGGCTAACAGGCAAGGTCGTTCAACTGTTGTTCGTACCATCTACCAGACCGTCACCGACGGCGCCGTCGCTGCCTCAAGCACCTCTACGAAGCTCATCGTCGCGCCCTCTGCCCTTCCCACCCGCTCCAAGTCTACTACCACCACAGCCGACTCGGGCACTACCATCCAAAGAGCCGGCGGCGCCATCCTCGTGACCCCCGATGCCTCGTCCTCTACTGCCACAAGCGATTCTGCCACGAGCACTCTCCCCTCTGCCATCGAGGAGTCCGTCACCGAGAGCATCCCCTCGACTCTGGCCATTGCGACTGACGCGCCCACTCTTGCCCGCTCGACCAGATCCGCAGCCACCGCCAACGAAATTACCGCCGTGTCCAGTGCTTCTGCAACTTCCACCGCCATCAGCGACAAGTCTGCCAGTGAGCCTAGTGGTGCCGCAAAGGCTGGTATTGCCATTGGCGTTTTGGCTGGCGTTCTGGTTGTCTTTCTCCTCGTCTTCTTCCTTTTCAACCGTCGCAAGAAGCAGTTGGAGCAACAGCGCCTGGCTGATGAGGATGAGAAGACTGGTGCCTTTGGAACTGCCGCCGCTGTCACCAGCGGCAACAACACCCGCGCTCCCCGCGTCAGCCTCCGGCCCGTCACTCAATTCCTGCCCAACTTGAACCCCGCCGACAAGCGTCAGAGCAACGTCAACGGAAACATGGCTCCCGCCGCCGCCGCTGGTGCTCTCGGCGCCCGCGCTCCTGGCCAGAGTGCTTGGGAGAGACCTGTCACTGGCCAGAACGCAAACCCCGTCAACCCCTTCGGATCTGGAGCTGAGAGAATCAACGGCACCATCAAGGAGGAGTCCGTAAGCAACATGAGCCTCAACGAGAAGCCCCTGCCTTCCGTCGCTGCCGATGTCCCTATTGGTACTGCCGTCAGCGAGCCTCCTTCCCCCACCAACAGTTCTATCAACGGAGCCACGATAGCTGCTGGCGCCGCCGGTGCCGCCGCTGTTGCCGGTGGCGCAGTTGCAGCCGGAGCCCTCACTCGCAAGGCTTCCACCCGCAAGGATGGTCCCAAGGCCCTCGATCTTACCATCCCCGCCCCCGCGCCCCTGTCTACCGTCCCCGCCAGCCCTTCTGGTACCGAGTTCAGCGCCAACTCCGCTGGCCCTGGTCACCAGTCCAGCGGCTCCACTGGATCTGCTGCTATCGCCGCCGCTGGTGGACCTGCCAACACGACTGTTCACCGCATCCAACTTGACTTCAAGCCTACTCTCGAGGATGAGATGGAATTGAGAGCCGGCGGCCTCGTGCGTCTCTTGCACGAGTACGATGATGGATGGGTAAGTTTCAATACATCCCGCTTTACAAAAATCACACTAACACATTCTCAGGCGCTCTGCATTCGCTTGGATAGATCCCAGCAGGGTGTTGTACCGCGCACCTGCTTGTCTACTCGTCCGGTCAAGCCTAGGCCTCAGGGACCTCCCCGTGGCCCTGGTCCCAATGGCCCCAATGGCCCTCCTCGCGGTCCCGGCCCCAACGGTCACCCTCGAGGACCCGGTCCTAACGGTCCTCCTCGCGGCCCTGGTCCCAACTACCCTCCCGGTCAGCGCCCGATGACGCCCCAGGGTGGTCCCCACGGCGGACCCCCTTACCCCCGTCCCGAGTCGCCTGCGCGCCCCAGAACTGCCGGTGGCCGTCCCCAGTCTCCGGCCGGTAACGGCCCAATGGGACCTGGCGGTCGCCCTCAGTCGCCCGGTCCCCGATTTCAAGGACCTCCTGGACAAAGACCTCAGAGCCCGGGAGGACATGCCCGCAAGCAAAGCCCTCCGGGACCTAGCAAGATTCCCCAGCCAAGCCGAATGGGTCCCCCAGGCCCTCCTGGCCCTCCCATGGGCCCTGTCGGCCGCAAGCCCGTCCCTGGTCAAGCCCCTCCTCCCCCTAGCCAGTCCCCTCCCCCTGGCCAAGCCGCCTAAGTGCCACAAAAGCACCGTTCATGTACACTGATTCCCTGCGTATATAACGTCTTTTGGCACAAAGACTGGGGATTCATCTCTTACGTTTGGCGATAGACTGGGGTCTGCTATGCATTCTGGACAGTACGGCGTTTCTGCGAATCAACAAAAAAGAACTTGGGAAGATTCTGTTTTCTTCTTCCCCGACCGGACTCTCACGACGAATCCGACGATGGGAACAAAGACGACACCGACGCGTTGTTTTATACCTTTCGAGTCACTCTCTTACGACACAAACTTTTGATACACCCTTTGCGAGCACCCAACGACAGGGCCCCGCAACTTCTTTTCTTCTACACTTCTTGTCACTCCTTCAGACACCCGTTTAAAAACTTCATTCGATTCATATACCGTGCCCGGACTCGATTCAACGCCAGACCGCGAATGCTGGCGAAAACAGAGTGCTGGGAAAAGGAAGCGCCTAGTGCTTAATGTATATTGCGCCACTCTTTGTTGTTGTTTTTTCAAACCTCCTTCTCGTTCTTGATTTTCTTGCAGCTCTGGTGGCTGGTGGTCGTCGCAAGCTGGCGACTGTTAGGGCGGAATTTTCCATGCGCGGGCTGCGTTGGTCCCCTTCTTTTTTTGGATGCCTTTGTGTAATTTGACACGGGGGCATGGGAGGGGGGCAGGTTGAACGCACCGCGATGCGGGCGGATGGAGGGGGAAATCGTGTTGTTGCATGTTCCCTCCCTCGATTTACTAGGGCTAGAGCTGCTTCTTGTGTCGAGCAAGATAGGTAGACAATGAGATGCCATGCTCTGAAATACTTTGAGTCGCAATGTGACCTTTTGAATCTAATTGTACAATGCCGATGGTGACTGTAATTACGGGGAGCAGGGTCTTCAAGCTGCGTTCTAGCATGAGAACGTACTAGTCAGAGCAGTCGAACAGTGTACATGAACAGAACCAACATGTTGGGTTAACTTGAGACAGTCCTTTTGCGGAGGCCCTGCGCTGTGTCTTCAAAATCACGAGTGAGCTGAGATGAGACTACTTGGGTTGGGTTGAAATCCATACAGGCAAGCACACTTTTCCGCGTGTAGCTATCTATCAAGCCATTCCCCGCGGTCGCCAATGTGCAGGCACTGATGGCCACTGTCGATCTCATCTGCCCGGACAGTAAAACCTCTTGCAAGCACCAGCTTCGAATGCGCCAAGTCACGCACAAAACGGCAAGGAGGTGTCGAGAAGCAGACATGGGATTTCATACACTCAGTCTGCAAAGTGCTAACCAACAGACTTCAGCAGGACCGATTGTTCGCAATGGTGGTCTCCTTCAGGGCATCCTAACGGCACTTTTGCAAAAGTCGCTGTCTCTTACTAAGCCCAGTGAAATGACCTTTTATCCGCTGATGATCAGAGCCTACATTGTTGTGATATGTAGATCCATCACGGCGTGAACTGTAACGTCGACGGAGGAGGGTACATAGGGGTGAGAGCAAGACTCGTCGTCTAGCAAGCTCTATAGAAGGCCTATGAGCCGGCCCTGAGACATTCCACAGCTATCATTACCTATGATCTTACTTGTTTGAAGACTGTTCACAACCCCAGAAACTGGTCAGCTCCATTGCAATGATGCAACTCGTCTGTGGCAACCACAATGGACATCAGTGTGTTGTCGCGAATAGCTCGTGGGATCGAGAATGCCGCATAGAACGTCCATAGGAACCAAAAATGAGATTGCATGACTTCTGATCTCTTGTCCATCCAGGCTGTGTCGCATTTGCAGCCCTGATGATGTGCGTGCATTGACAAGAGGTCGATCATGGCCAGTGGTGTCTGCTCTTCAGCAAGGCTTCAGTTATGTCTCCTCCATCAATCGGAGCAGCGATGGTGAAAGCCCAACTCGGTGGACATGTTGTGATCGACCTGGAACTTTCTCAAAAGATATCATTGTCGTCAAGTCGTCATCAGCCAGGCCTCGTGTGACGCCCAGGACAAGCTCATTCTGAGCATGTGATTGCGGACGCACGTTCTCCGGTAATCTCAAATGGCCAAACCGTAGAATGTCATGACAGGACACACCAAATACTCGATTCTCCTTCTGAAATATCAGCATCTCAGCCAACACGATCTGGCCACTGCTGAAGATTAGATTGGGCGTCCATGTCGGACTCGGCGGAACACGCTACAGCACAGCCGCAGGGGATGTCGATGTACACGTACGAAAGGACCGGGTTGCGCCCTTGTCTCTCTTCTTTTTTTGCAGATGCGTTCCGTCCGGGAAAGGCTGGCCGACGAGTCCGTCATAGCACAAGGTCTTGAAGTGGCATTGTTCGCAATCGCCGCAATTACACGGCCCTCAATTCGTTGAGTACCATATTTACAAGTACAATTTTCCCCGGCCCATCTCGTTTATGAGTTCTGGACAGCTTGTGACTGCGCCGACTCCTTCTCCTTCTTCGCGGCCTGTTCTCTGTCGTACTCGATCAATTGCTTCGACCAGCTGTGTCACCAGTTGTTAGTCCGTGATCCACGACTGCTCGTGTACCATGGCCGAATGACGTACTATCTGCTGGGGAAGAAGCTGTTCTCCCGAGGCATAACGTAGCGCACCTCCTTCTCGGCGCTGATCCTCCAGATGACGGCAACGGTGCCGAGCATGACGGTGCCGATGATGGCGGTGTTCAGCTTCCAGTTCGCGGGCTGCGCGTACCAGCCACCGGCCGGCGACCAGACGTGCTTAGGGTAACTTTTCAAATCGCAACATGTTAGACAAAAGCTTCGCTTCGGCTTCGATGGGGGCTTCCGGTCGGTCGCGGGTCGTGGCTTTCGAGGGGTATAACTCACGGAACTTTGGGGCCGCCTCCCTGTACAGCAGTTAGCAATTGGCGCGTCAGGATCAATCAGATGAGGGGTCAATATTACCATCTTGACTGCTTTCAACGAGAAGAGGTTGGGGTGGTTCTGGTGATGGCAATCGCTTTCCCGCCTCGACAGGTTTGGCAGCTTTTCGACACAACCGGGCACTTGACGTTGTAATCTGCGGTACGCTATTCGACCGTTCCTCCACGGTGGAGCTCGCACCGCCCGGAGACGCGGACCCCAGATGTTCCGGGCTCGCAACGGGCTGAGGTGAAGGCGACTGCGTGGCTCGTGCACGGTTCACCCTGGCATTGGGGGGGAATAGAGCTCACACGACTCCAGTCAATTAGACGTCTAGAAACTTTTTCGTGACGGGAGACCGGCGCTGCGAACGAAGGGACGTGGAACTTTTACTCTGTGCGGAACCCCCCTCCATCGACACCCAGCAATCCCAATTGCTCGGCCTCCGTATTACCGAGTTCGACATTGATCGAATTACTGCTCGACTTTCCCTTTCTTTTGTCCCGTTAACGACCAGCAAAACTCTTCTCCCCACCGAAAAACGACTCCCCGATGAAGAGGTTAAGGATATCAAGATGCACCGGGCAGCTGCTCAACGCCCAGGCCAGGACACACGCCTCGCCGTCCTTGACGCCAATCTCCGTTAGAAGCTCACAGCAACTCGTCCACAATGCCCGCAGCAGCACCTGCGGTGCAAGGTCACTATTCTCGTGGACACGACCCTCCGCCACGGAAGAAGAAAAAGAAGTAGAAGTCCCCGAGGAAGCGCCCGAGGAAGCGCCCGAACAGGAGCTCAAGCCGCTTTCCTTCCCGTCACCACTCCCCGAGAAGGCCCTCTCCTCGGCCAAGCTCGCCGCTCTCCACGCCCGTCTCTCCCTCCCCGAGAAGGTACCGCTGCAGACCCTCGCCCGCTGCCTCGTCGACCCCTCGGCCGACCCGAGCCCCAACTTCAACAACGTCAACCTCGCCGTCGTCGGCGCCTCCCTCATCAACTACCACACCTCCGAGCGTCTCGTCTGCCAATACCCCCGCCTACCCATGACCATCCTCTTCGAGGCCATGCGCGCCTACGCCGGCTCCGACTCGCTCTACCGCATCGCCCACGGCTGGGGCGTCGAGAACACCATCCACCCGGGCGACGAGGTCGATCCGGGCCTGCTGCAGTGGTCCCAGGAACTCCCCACCGTCGGCATCACGGGTGCCTGGGGCTACGAGCGTAAGGAGGCCCACCACCTTGACAAGTTCAAGTGGCGCCGCGGCGTGTCCTCGCGTGTCGTCCTCGACGACGAGTTCGGCGACACCGTGCACACCAAGCGGGCGGAGGCCCCGAAGGAGCCCAAGTCCAGCAGCCCCGAGGAGTTCCTCGAGGACCCGACCATCGTCCGCGAGCGGTGGATGCGCATCCGCAACAACGCGCACGCGGCGTTCGTGCGGGCCGTCACGGGCGCCATCTACGCGCACTGCGGCCGTGACGCCGTGCGCTCCTTCGTCGACGCCCACGTGCTCAGCCGCAAGGTCGACCTCGAGCGGCTCTTCAGCTTCAAGCTGCCGACGCGGGAGCTGGCTATGCTGTGCGCGCGCGAGGGCTTCGAGCCGCCCGTGGCGCGCCTCGAGAGCGAGACGGGCCGTCTGAGCAGGACGCCCGTGTATGTTGTCGGCATCTACAGCGGCCGCGACAAGCTCGGCGAGGGAACGGGCGCCAGCCTGACCAACGCGCGGCTGCAGGCGTCCATGAACGCGCTCAAGTCGTGGTACCTGTACAGCCCCGGCAACAACGTGCGGGTGCCGAGTGATATGCTCGTCGAGGGGGCGAAGCCGTGGCAGCCTGTGCATATTGACATGGGTGAGATTATTTAGAGAGAGGCAGAGAGCGTGGGTGTGTGTTGGGGGAGAAGCGGTAGACGAAAAGCATCATGTGTAATTGCCCATGGGACGAGGACGAAGGATGAGAAGGACTGCCTTGGCGGGGCGGATGGGTGATGACCGGGACACCGAATGCCGTCTGGCAGTGTACATTTTTGAACAAGGACATGTGGAAAAAAAGGTTACGCATGTCTCTGTAAGATGAATAGATCTGTAAAAACAATGACACACTCCTCGAAGCGGGGCGACTTTTGAGTCAAGACTGTACATGCACAGATCGAAGATGTTGAAGAGGTGAACACACTGAATCAGACAAGACGCAAAGAGCTGGAATAGTAGGTGAATCTGATCATTAAGACAGCTGGCTATTCTGACAATATTACAAACGACGTCTCCCTCTCTTTTCCCCGGGTATCAACTCCCCCCCCCCTCACCAAAAACTCCCTTCACGAAGCTGCTTAACTGAACTGATCGCCCTCTCCCAACTTGTGCGCCATGCCCCTCTGCACAAGCCTCCTGTACTTGTCCTTCTTCGCCTTCTCCTCCCGCTCCAGCCTGAGCTTCCTCTTACGCTCGTAGACCGCCCTTACCGTGCCGCGGATCTGCTCCCGCCCCTCGGCGTAGTTGGCCCTTGCCAGCGCGACGACGTTGTCGATCTGCTCGGGCGTGTAGACAAAATTCCACGTGCTGAGGTAGTCCGTCGTGCCCGGGTTGATCCCCGGTACTTTCGGGTTAGCCAGGAAGGGCAGGTAGACGATGGCGATGCCGGCGTCGGGCTCCATCAGCTGCCACGAGGAGCGCTCGTCGATGGCCTTGGACGGCGGCGGCGGCTCCGAGGACCGCTCCTGCGTGGTGCCGACCCAGACGGTGCAGTAGCCCAGCTCGCCGGACTCTTGGTCGCCGGGAGTGAACTTGGCGGCCTGGCCCTTGGCAGTGTCTTCGTCCGGGGTGGGGTGTGGGTGCTCGGCCTGGTGGTCGATCTGGTGCTGCTGGGCGTCGTGGAGCTTGCGGTCCGCCTCGGTCGAGGACGCGGCCTCGGCCTTCTTGAGCTCGTCGTCGACCTGCTTGGGGGACTCGCCTGCCTTCGGCCAGCCGACGCCGACGGGCCAGCCCTTGATTCCGCGCTGGCGGGCGTAGCCGTCGGCGACGGCGAGCCAGTTGTCCGTCTTGATGTCGGCGGAGGCGTCGAAGGCGACGAGGACGTCGACGTCGCGGCCGGGGCGGAGGAGCGGGTAGATGGGGAGGTTGTTGGACATCCCGGCGTCCATGAGCTGGATGTACTCGGTGCCGAAGATGCTCTTGGGCGCGGTCTTGGGCAGCTTGCCCTCCATGCCGTAGGCGAAGTTGGCGACCGTGCCGGGGTCGATGGGGTGGACCTTGCTGAGGTCCTCGTTGTAGCCGTAGATCATCTCGTCGAGGGTGCCGAAGCCGGTGAGGCTCTGGACGAGAGGTCTGATCTCGTGGTAGTAGTGGCTGAGGGTCGCGCAGAAGGCGCTGCCGAAGACGCCGAGGAGGAAGGGCATGCGGGTCTCGGGCAGGTGGAAGCCCTCCTCGGGGGGCACGTCGACGCCGTTGTCGAAGCGGCGGCCCATGGCCCACGTGGGGATGCCGGCGGAGAACTCCTCGCAGAAGAACTCGTAGGGCGTGATCTCGAACCACTGGAACCAGGCCTCCTTCTTGGCGACCTCCTTGGCTGCCTCCGAGGTGGCGGGGGCGCCTACGGCCCCGTCGACGTCAACGTCGGGGATCTCGTGGCGGACGGCCGTGTAGATGGGCAGCGGGTTCTGCCCGTACTTGATGTACTCCCTCTGGTTGGAGAGCTTGAAGTCCCGATCGTTAACTTCGAGGTCGCCCCTGGGGACGAGGTACCTTGCCGCCAACAGCAAGCCGTAAACGTCGACGAGGCCAAAGTCAGCGTTCGGGTCGCCCTTTAGCTTCTCGACCATGCCGCTGAGGAGATACTTGCTCGTCGGCGCAGACAGGAGAGTCTGGAAGGCGACTGGAGGGTAGGCGATGTGGATGCCCGCCCGGGCCTTGAGGTGCTGCAGGACGCGGCCGAGGCTGCCGTGCGAGATGGACGAGTGATATAGCGTCTGTAGCCAGCATGAGCCGCTGACACCAGAGGTGTAAGTAACGCAGTCGAAGAGTCCGTCCTCGTCGGCAGCGAGCATGGATCCCGTGCCGGCGACAAGAGCCCTCAACCCGCCGCCTGAGCCGCACATAGCGATAGTGGGGACGTCTTCGGGGTGGACGTCCTTCTCGTCAATGTCGAGATACTTGGCTAGAGCCATTGTCGTGACCCTCTTTCTCCTCGACAGGAACTCCTTTTCCTCATCGCAGAGGTCATTGGATACCCTCACCCGGGCGCTGTATTGCACCTCGGGATTGATGAAGGGATCATGAGCTTCTTGCCAAATCTCATCAGCCAGAGATCCGGGTGACATGGATAGCTTGGGTACAAATCAGCATTCTTCCCAACTCAAAACCCAGACCGGCTCACTGGCGGCGATAACTCACCTCTCTCTGGAGTTTCCGGATGTAGCCGGGGACCCCCTTGGACCATTCCGGGAGGATGAACCCGACAATCTTGTCGGCGGTCCACTCGACGTCGGTGGCATCGGACAGGTTCTCAAACTTGAGCGCAAAGTTGTACCACGCCGTCTCGTTCGCCTTCCTCTGCTCCGGCGCGCCGCCGCGCGGGGCAGCGCTCTGCTGGTCCGTCGGCGCGATCGATAGGCGCTGAAAGTCGTCAGATGGGTACAGCCACCAAATAAAAAGCCCGCCGGTGAGCACGGCGACGGGGAGAGAGGTGGTAGCTGCCTTTTTCTTGCCGTTGTTGCTGTTGCTGCCGGATCCCTCGGGGCCCTTGTCGCTGGCCGTGAAGAAGCCGTGTTGCGACTGTCGCGACTGCAGCGTGGGCCTCCGGCGGGGGAGGAGGCCATGTGTCCTGATGCGGCCGAGGGTAACGTGGTGGAAGCTCCTCATCTTGCCGGTCGCCGACGGCGCTGCGGGTGCGCGACGGAGGAGCAGGGCGGCGGCGTGTTGGCGGGAATACGCTGTGAATAACCTCATCTTGGCGATTTTGGGTTCGTCGGGTTGAGGCTGGAGGTCTGGAACATGACTGGCCGGACGGGCCCTGGCGGTCGTGAGTGTTGGTTGGAGATCAGCAATGGCGCGGGGGGTAAAAGATTGATGTGGTGTTGAGAGTGTCGTGCTGGTTCAATACCAGAGCTGTGGAAATGGGCTCTACGGCTGCGGCGGGATTTTCATGGTTTTCTTCGGTATCAAGAGTTTTTGTTCTTGGAGACTCCCTCGCAATGAGAGAATTATGAAAAAACCCTTTGGAAAAAGGCGCGCGGCCAGCGACGAGGCGCGAGGCTGTGAACTCAACAACTTCTCTGCTGACACTGGTCTGCTGTTGACATCATTGAAGCATGATTGAAATCGGTGGATCAGAAGCAAGCAAGGACAGGCAAGGGGGTTTGAAGGTTGCGGACCTGTTGATCGGACGGGATTAAGACGATACCTGTGCCCGCCGGGAGTCCGTCGTGTGCAGCCCAAGTCCCGCGCTATGACAGGGAAATCTCCACCGTCCGTTGAGAATGCTCCGGAAGGCTTGATTCGCCAATTACATTGGTGGACCTGAACGTCCGCTGCGCACCGCTGTGGCCCAGCTTGTGGAGCCTGCGACCTGTCGCCTTCTGCCATGTGACGATGACGGGCCTCAACTGTCATCGTCACGGCGCGCTGCGTGTCTGAGTCTACCATGCAGTAGAAGCACGCAGAATCTGCAGATGACTTTGCAAGTGATCATAGGGGAGAACAAGAGGACTTCTGTTATGTGTGTCAACCAAGGCCTAACCGTGGGCCAAGTCGGGATGTCAAAGAGCTGCCATCTTAGCTGTGGCCCAACTGGCGATCTGCTTCATCGGACGAACCGGACCCAAGCTTCATATGTCCACGGCCAAAAACGAGTCTCAGAATTGTAGCTGGATTATAGAAACTCGACTGGATATTCTGAAGCCCATAGCTCTTGTATCGCATTCACGTAGCCTCAAGGCTTCCATTTACAGGTAATGTTGCCGCCGCGGGATTAACTTCTGCATTTATTAGTAGCCGGAGCTTAAATATCAATGTCAAGCACAAAATTCTTGCGACCAGAATGAGATGCAGCTAAATGGGGAGAACGAAGCGTATTGGACATGCCGTGTAACGTTGGAGGCATCAGAACTCAACGATAGCCTTGGATTTCAACCCCGCTCCCAAGTGCTCTCACACCCGAACAGTTAAGCTTCAGCTAGTTGTGGTTACCCATGGGCTGACAATCCAACTCTGTTCAATTTTTTTGCTCTCGGATTATGGCGTGTGCAGCCTCACTTCATTGGATTCAGCGTCGGGAGTGCGTATCCAGATACCCGGGATGAGCTAGTCTCGGGAGCTGCCCACCGGCCCAACTTGCCGCGGCGAGTGCTGACGCTTATACTTAAAATCCCCCGACGAGCCTTCTCTTATTTTAACGTTGTCGTTCGGACTGCATCCGCATCTGACAACCACAACATACATCTGTTCCCTAAATCAACCCGTTTGTGGTGATATACCAATCTCACCATGTCCCGAGGAACGGTTGCCGTCATCGGCGCAGGTGCGTGGTCCTCCCCAGCCGGGAAGAGGTTTCGTACCCAGACTGATATCCGAGCCAAACAGGACCGGGAGGTCTTTCTGCCCTGAAAGAGCTTCGCGAGGTCGGCTTTGACGTGACGCTGTTCGAGAAGCGGTCTGATGTGGGAGGCCTGTGGACGTTCTCGGACGACCCGTCCGTCACCTCGGCGATGGCGTGTAAGTGCAGACCACAAAACGAATATGTCAAGGCCGATCAAGCTGACCGTGTCCAGGGACAAAGTCGCAGATTAGCAAATTCATAGTCAGTGCAGAAGAAAGAAAACACATCCTGGCATGACGCGCATCTAACGAGGGTCTTCAGTCGTACATGTCCGATTTTCCGTTTCCTGATCGTAAGTGCATTCGTCTTGGACAGCTCTATCTCCCGGATGCTGACGGCGGCATATACTACCCTGCACACATCTCGGCGCAAGAGTGGTCTGATTACTACAAGATGTACGCCAAACACTTTAAGCTTTACGATAACATCGTGTTCAACGCGGATGTAGACTTGATCAGCAGGAACGAGGAGAAAGGCAAGTGGGTGGTGCACATCAAAGGCGAAGCGACGCCGCGGCCGTTTGACAGAGTTGTGCTTGCTAGTGGGTCGGAGACAACGCCGGTTTATCCAGTTATTGCGAATTTGGACCAGTTCGAGGGGAAATTCATGCACTCTCAAGCCTACAAAGGGTATGTAGGCCCGGGTTGAAATGTGCTGGGAACTGGCTAATATCACGAACAGGCCAGAGGGGCTTAAAGACAAGAATGTTGTCGTGATGGGCATTGGAAATACTGCCTGTGACACTGTTGTGGTGAGTGTGCGCGCCGGTCGGCTGAATCGACTTCACTTATTTAATGCAATCACCAGGAGCTCGCAGACTACGCCTCGAAAGTATATCTGTCACACAGACGAGGTGCGAAAATAATTCCTCGCATGAATCAAGACGGCCCTCTGGATGCTGTAATGTCGTGGCGTACTTCTCGTTTCGGCCACTGGTTGGAGCACTTCCTCCCGGGTATATTCAGCCTCCTCACCGAGTCTGTCATCAAGAAGAATTCGATGATTCTCGGGGAGCAGGATCCAGGCTGGGGGTTCGAGCCGTCGCCCAGTCTGAAACTCAGCCTAAGCGTCATCGTGGTCAACGATGATCTATTCTCGCGTCTCCGAGAAGGCCGTGCCGAGTCGGTTCGCGGGGTGACGCGCATCGTGGGACCGAAGTCCGTCCAGCTGGACGACGGGACAATCATCGAGGATGTGGACGTCATCGTCGCGGCTACCGGGTACCGGCCGGATTTCTCACTTCTGGCGGACCTGTCCCACACCCCGGCCCCGGATCCGAAGGCCCCGCCCCTCCCGAATTTGTACCAAAACATCTTTGCCATCGACTACCCGGATTCTCTCGCTTGCGTGAGCTACTGCACTGTCGGCGACAATGCGGCATCATATCGCGAGCTCCAGGCCATGGCTATCGCACAGGTGTGGGCGGGCAACTCGTCGTTGCCGTCCACGGGGCAGATGCGCCGCAGCACCGCAGCGTATCAAAAGTGGACTTGGAAAAGGTTTCGAGCCTTTGCCGGAGCGCCCCTCGGGTCTGGCCAACAGTATCCGTGGTTCAGATTCGTCCACGAGATGGCAGGCACCGGTATGTATGAGTACCTGGGCTGGGGTTGGAAAGGGTGGCAGTTCTGGTGGCAGGACCGGGAGTTCTACCGGCTGGTAGCGTGGGGGGCTTATTCGCCGCATATCTACCGCCTCTTCGAGACGGGCAAGCGGAAGACGTGGCCGGGAGCAAGGGAGGCCATCATCAAAGTCAACGAGGATAGAGACAAGATGTTTCCAAAGAAAGAGAAGAAAAAGACGGCTTGATCGAGAGTTGAAAGAACGGCTTGCCAGAGAGAAACAAAATGGCGCGGGATTGATTGGTGTTTGCGAGCGTGCCAACCAACCAAATAGATATCTTGAGTTTTTTTTGGTCGTGTTTGCTTCTTGTCTGTCGGGCAGATTTGCGCCAATGCGGTCGACGGGCTAACGAAACGGACGCAAGGTGTTTGGGCGAGACAGTGAGACCCGAGACACGGCAAAGCGGGCTGCCAGACCTGCATCAGGTTTCTTATCTGGCTTGATCCTGCAGTCTGGCCTGTCGACTTGCGATTGCAGGACCAGCTGGACCGATGTATTTGTTTACTGCGTGAGTACGCAAATCATAGACGAAGCAACCACTATCGTCTCGAGACGTAGGATCCGCTGGGCTAATGACACGCCACTTGGCACGATGGAGGAGCATTCCCGTCGCAAGAAACAGGGAAACGTCGTCGCCAGCACTACCTCGTACATGCAAGTGTCAACGATTGCAGTTCCTTCGTATGGGCAGCGTGATAGGTGTGTAAGGCCATGATGTGGATGGCTAACAGTGGCTGCGCATAGGTGCACTGGGGAGCCGTTCCGTGCAGCTAGCGGCGGGGATCAGTCTTCGGCAGACGTCGTGTGCTGTGTTGGTATTTTTGGAGACACGACTGACTGGCAAGTCCCGATGGGAAGAGACCCCCAAACCCCCGACGGGAAGCAGAGGCAGGCTTGACTGGGCTGACTTGTTGGCTGGCCTGGCAGCTGGCGGAAGGGCTTCTGTTGGTGTGGTCGCGATCCAGGGACTGCTCCTGCAGGCACACGGGGGTTTCCTGCAAGTAAAAGTGGCCAAGCAGATGAAGGGGTGTGAAGACCTGATGTGAATGAAGCTTGCAGCATATCAGAGGAGCCAATGGAGCCGGGGTTGAGCTTGCAGGTCAGTGTCAGGAAGTGGCTTGTGCATCGGGACCAACATTTTCCCGTTCCTGCCTAGCTGGAGCCCGGATCCACTGCCGACCGGGAGCCGGCTCTCGCTTAAAGGTACGTCCCGCGATGCCAAAGAGGTCCCCTTCGTGTTGGGGCGGCTGCCTGAGGCGCATTGAGACGACGGGTAATTTGTCAAAAAATTGTGTGAGGAACTTGAAGGCATTGGCGGGCATGGGGTTGACGGTTGACGGGTCGAAAAAGAGCAGAATATCTGCAGATGATGGTGACTTGTGACCGACGGCCGACGTTTTCCCATTTCCCGCGTCTCCATTCCACCCGAGCAGAATCTCAATTGCACCGGGCACCTCAGTCCACAGGTGCATCCCGTGTCCACAGTCCACTCTCAGTTGGGTATCCATAATGTGAATCCACGGTGGCCCTGGCGCAGGTGCTGGTGTCGCTGTTTCTTCGTTCCATGGATCATGGTTGAGACGTGGAAATTGGAGGTCGGTTTGATGCTTTCCTGGCTCTCAATGCGACCAGACGCCACACTCACGAACGCCTAATCAGAGCGCGTCTGCTGCCACACGCCAGCAGAACATGCTACCTGCCTTACTAACATTGAGGCGACTTAACTTCCAGAGGCACTCAAGGTAGGTAGGTGGGCAGTGGGATTCAGTAATGGCGGCAGCCAGAGGCATTCGTCAAAGAGTACAGCGAGTTAGCCAGCAGCTGGGCCGTCTTATTTTCGTCCCATTCCCAAAGCCCGAATACGTAAGTTTGCAGCTTGCTCGCATTGTTGACAGTACCTTAAAGGCAAGGACTTTATGCACATCTGCCACCAATGCACATGGGACACAGCACAGAAGGCGGCTCTGAAAAACTCAACCGGTGCGTGTCGTTTCACCCTGACGGTTCACCTGTCATTGTCGCAAGCCATCACGGACACCTGCGAATTGAATTGTTGGGTATCCGTACGCAGGTGGCAGAGCCCAGAGGGTATCGCCCAAACGCCCCAGATTGTTTCTTCCGTTGGCCCCCATTGCCGGCAAACACTATGAGAGTGGAGCAGACATGTTGGTAAGGCCATGCCGTGTACGAATTCAGAGCAGGATTAGATTATCGCGTAGTCCGCCGCCCAAGGCCCCAAGCACAGGCATGATAAAGGGGTCCTCAACTACCTTGCCTTCCAGGTAAGGTAACTAACGGATGGCTGGCTATGTATGGGAAGAGTGAGCATCTAGAACGACAAGTCGGGTCTTCCGTTGAACAACCGTTGCTTGTGTCCGTCTGCTATGCGATCTGTGAACCATCTGTGAACCACAGGGTCAACCGAGCAAATCTCCCCCGTCCTCATGAAATTCGAGTCTGTCGTCCCCAATCTCCAAGGGCCTCCTTTTGGCGGTTTTTTTTTCCTGATGCTTCATTATGACCTCCACTCCTAAGCCAATCAGAGGCTCTCAATGAAGGCAGCCCCGGTCTCTAATTCTCTTTCTCCATCCAATACCCCTGCCACCTACCCCACCCAAACCAAGCTAGCCAGACTGGGATTAGGACAGCTCAACCCCCTTTTGCTCCCAGCGAGAAGGGAACAGCAACGTGCTCGTCAACCACGCAGCGGCCAGCAGCAGGCCACCCTCCCAACCTTTACAGCACATGCTGGTCCCTGTACACAGACGATGCCACTGGAAACAGAAGGGCAGCTCGCTGCAGCATCTGCGCTGCCAGCACCACCTCATGCAGCGAACGGGAGCCGAAGCACAGGTGCAGCCGTCCAAGGTCCCAAGGTCCCTAGGTACCTAGGTAGTGGCGGCAGCAGCAGCAGCGTGAACGGGAGGAGGACTGGGGAGGAAAGGGAAGGGACGCTGCACCTGCTCTGCACTGTCTGCCACCGTGGGAGAAACGGGACGGGGTCGCACCGCACAGCCCAAATCTTTCCTGTCCTCGTCGCACCCCAAATTTCCCCTTCCACCTAAAACGTAGTCGTACCTTCGTCGTCCTACCTTACCTGACCGACCTACTCTACCTAACCTCACACCTTTCGCAACCACCACACTCTCTCTCCCTGAGGTTGTGATTCTTCCCTTCCCCTTCGACATCATCGATACTGCTTCGAGCATCGTCAGTATCTCTTCCCTCAGGGCTCGACAAATTCCCACCCCAATTGTCCTTTGCAGTCCATCGCCATCTCCTGACGTTGCTGCCCCCTTTCTCTCGTTAACCTTTTTCCCCTTCTGCGACACTCCTTGACACGCGACTACTTCGTAGACGTCCAGGTACGTACGTGTTTCCTTCACGATTTCTCTGCGAATACCTCTTGCCATGGACCACGAGGCAGGAGAATATCCCATCCCATCACCCCATCTCTCCTGCTCGCGCCATTGCTTCGACCGTCTGGCTTGATCTTGCTGCCGCGCGGTCTCCTCACGTCCTTCTGCCCCCGATCCTCCTCCTCCCTGTCCACCTCACCTCCTTACTCCATCTCTGTTTCCCCCGAGCCTCTTCCATCTTTGCGGCATAGCTAACTCTTTCTTCCGCTCCCCAGACTTTTCTTCTCGACCAATTCCTTCTCAACCTTGACTGCTCCCCGCGTATTCGATATGGGTAAGCCCCCTTCCTTCCCGGAGACGAAGATTGTGAGACTATGGCAAGGCGAGGCAAGAGGATACTGGATCAATCTGCGGCAAGCAACGACCACATGGCCTCGTTGGACTGTTTCTACCTCCCGCTCCGGATCGATTGAGTTTCAGGATCTCTCAACAACATCACCTCACTTCTCGTTACCCGACCACATCCGTTCCACCATCTACCATTTCTTGGTTTCCCCTTTTTTGGTCCTTTATTGGTAGACCAGAGATATCAACCTGCCCTACTCAGAGTACCCCAACAAAACGACATACACAATGATCTACAACTTGGACCAGCCCTCCAAGGACTGCAAGGGCAAGGGCAAGACCGTCGGGTCAAGAGATACGGACGCCGATTTCACAATCAAAAACAAACAGCAGTCAAACGCAGGATCGTCTCCCACGACAAAAGTTCAAATCGTTCGTTCCATGCTCGACGTGGGTAAACCCAACAGCGACGGACAGCCCGGTCCGTCGTCCGCTAGTCGGCTTTCACAACCTGGCAAAGAGAACGACGATCCCGCCAGACAAGTCTCTGAACGGTCACCGGGTTAGAGAAGATCCTCTTGCCTATGCCTTGCCAAACATACTTACCACTCGTTACTACGGTACGAGCATGAGCGCTGACGTGATTGCATAAATAGCCTCCGAAGGTTCTCCTGCTACCTCCCCGCCGCCCTCGGCGGCGCCGGCGTCGCCCCCCGCCGGCAAGCTTGTTTCTGCGAACGAGATCGAAGAAGCCATTTCTAACGCGTCCTTAGCTGGCGGTGTTGTGCCCCCTATGGCGGCGCCTTCCAGCGATCTTAGGAACATTGTTCGCCGCAAGCTGACGGGCTATGTCGGCTTCGCTAACCTGCCTAACCAATGGCACCGCAAGAGTGTCCGCAAGGGTTTCAACTTCAACGTCATGGTTGTTGGTAAGTCTCTTCTAGACAGCTTCGTTTCGTCTTGAACACTCTCTTACAAGTGGCGTACAGGTGAATCTGGCCTCGGAAAGTCCACCCTTGTGAACACCCTCTTCAACACTTCCCTCTACCCTCCCAAGGAGCGCAAGGGACCTAGCCTCGACATTATCCCGAAGACTGTTACCATTCAGTCCATCAGCGCCGACATTGAGGAGGCTGGCGTCCGCCTCCGTCTGACCGTCGTCGACACCCCCGGCTTTGGCGACTTCGTCAACAACGACGAGTCGTGGCGCCCGATTGTCGACAACATCGAGCAGCGTTACGACGCATACCTCGACGCCGAGAACAAGGTCAATCGCATGAACATCGTTGACAACCGCATCCATGCCTGTGTCTTCTTCATCCAGCCCACTGGCCACTCCCTGAAGCCTCTCGACATTGAGGTCATGCGTCGCCTTCACACCAAGGTCAACCTGATCCCCGTCATTGCTAAGGCTGACACCCTCACCGACGAGGAGATTGCCAACTTCAAGTCCAGAGTATGTCCCATTCAATCCCCCCCCTACAGCTCAAAATCTAACCTCTCCAGATTCTGTCCGACATCAAGTACCACGGTATCCAGATTTTCGAGGGCCCTCGCTACGAGCTCGATGATGAGGAGACCATTGCTGAGAACAACGAGATCATGTCCAAGGTCCCGTTTGCTGTTGTCGGTGCTACCAACGAGATCACCAACGCGGATGGACGCAAGGTTCGCGGCCGTTCATACCCCTGGGGTGTGATTGAGGTCGACAACGAGGAGCACTGCGACTTCGTCAAGCTTCGCCAGATGCTTATCCGCACCCACATGGAGGAGCTCAAGGAGCACACCAACAACAGCCTGTACGAGAACTACCGTACCGACAAGCTCATTGGCATGGGCGTGTCCCAGGACCCCAGCGTTTTCAAGGAGGTCAACCCCGCCGTCAAGCAGGAGGAGGAGCGCCACCTGCACGAGCAGAAGCTCGCCAAGATGGAGGCCGAGATGAAGATGGTCTTCCAGCAGAAGGTCGCCGAAAAGGAGAGCAAGCTGAAGCAGAGCGAAGAGGAGCTCTACTCACGCCACAGGGAGATGAAGGAGCAGCTCGAGCGCCAACGCATGGAGCTCGAGGAGAAGAAGCAAAGGGTCGAAAGCGGCCGGCCCATCGAGAAGGAAGGCAAGCGGAAGGGTTTCTCGCTCCGTTAAGACTTCTTTGCCGGTCTCTTGACGCCACTTGTTCGCATTCTTCTTTCTACGACCCATGTCTAAGTACCCATGATGCCCATACAATACCAGCACAACGCGCCTCTTTGTCGGTTCTCTTCTTGTTCTTTCTTATCACCCCTTTTTCTCTCGACCTCTTTTAATCACAACCCTCATCTAATCACTTACGGAAACCCAACATCACCAAAAAGTCTTTGCGAAGCAGTCGTGCAAGGGGTTTTGATGCCGACTATGGAGGGAAAGACGCGAAAGCAAACACGAGGAGTCATTGCTTCTGCGAGGCTTGATTCTGGCGATGAGGCGTTCTCGGGAACAGTAGTCCTACTTGCCGCATCCTATCATACTGTGGCGGACATGGGAGAGGAGGACCTCGGGGAGAAACATGGGGTCGGTTGGGCGAACACATTTGCGCTAGCAGAGTATCCTCGTGGTTTCATTTCTTTCGCAAAGACTTGCCACTCGGAATAGGGTTTTCTTATAATCTATGACGCCACGCTCAATACTCTTGCCGCCTTCTGGTGTCGAACCAGCTAATATCTCTCGCTGTGGACGCCCAATGTGGTGAGCGGGTAGAGGCACACGCTGGATGGAGGAGCCCACTTATGTCTAGCAAATTACCCCTTGATGTTGTATTTTACTCGGATGAGGTCACGGAGAGGGAGGGGTAGGAGACGGTCTGGCATGACAGGCGTCTTTACTTACTTGGCATTTGATTTCCTTGACGTCTACTCTCTTTGTTAGCTTAGTTCCTGTGTGGTTCGAAAAGGGTTGTTTCCCAGAATTTGTCTATCTTGCCGTGTCTATCGTCGTGATTCCTAAACCCTTCCAGGTCAATTAGCTATACCTGAGGTTAGTATTGTCAAGACGCTTTCCTCGTGTCCTTGCCTGTGCCTGACTGATGTCTCGTAGTTGACGCTCGTTGCCTTCCAATCCGCCTAAGAAAACCGAAGACCCTGAGTGCGATGAACATCTAGGGCAAAAACATTTAGCTGGGCGGAGCGTATTTCAACTACCATCGCGCCTGTATTCCCGGTGTCTCTACTCTCGTTTCTATCCTCGTGACCTCTTTTATCGTCGTATCTGCCATCGCTGTCTTTCTACCATTTTTTTACTACTTGACGTCTGGAAACTTCTCGTTGCAGGACATGAAAGTTTCAGGCAAAATGAGCAGTGTCTTTGCTAGAACTCTGCAGAATATGTTGACGACGACTAACACATCCCAAGTAGCACACACATGGTCAGCAATGTGGGGGTTGGCCTAGAAGCAAAGGCAGGTAACGGGCAACATGGTGAAGGGCAGAGTCTTTCATTTCCTCTACCAAAGATGATGTACATATAAGACTACGTCTAAGCCTTTACATTCGGGTCGTAGAAGCTCGGGGTCTATATCCTGTTGTACAATGCCGCCTGGACCCTTCCTCAGGGGCGATGCCACCACCACGTCCTTCATCCACCAACCAAACATCATTAACAAAGCGTCTACCGCCTCCTCAAGTACCAGTTAAAGGCAAGCTGGTTTGTCTCGTAAGAGAAGGGTGTGGGCACCTCGGCGAAACCACGACGGGCGACGGGGTGGCGGAGGTAGACGGCGGCGCAGATGTTCTGGTTCACCTCGAGGTAGCGAGGGATGAAGGCGAAGGGGGTCATGTAGCGGCGGGGTTCCCAGGGGGTCCAGTACGGCTTGGACTCGTCGATGGGGTTCTCGGCGTTGGTGCGGAGCAGGCTTGCGAGAGCCGTCTGCTCGGCCAGGGACAGGCCCTTGACAGCCTCGCGCACCTCGTCGCTGGTGATGAGCTCCTTGATGGTGTCCCTGGTCTCTTGTTTCTTGGCGCTGACCTTTTGCTCCGCCTTCTCTAACTCTTGCTGCTCCTGCTGCTGCTGCTCCTGCTCAGGGGAAATGATGGCCTCGACCTGGTTGCCCTCCAGCTTGAAGTCCTTGAGCATGGAGGAGAGGTGGTCAATGACGTTGTCGGGGCTGATGGTGGCGCTCTCGGCGGTGCGGCCGGCCTGAGAGAGGGCGCGCTTGACCTCGCTCGTGAAGGCGCGGAGCTGGCGCTTCTTGCGAGGGTTGAGGCCGTTGCCGTCGTAGAGGAGTGCCTTGGCGGAGCTGATGAGGCCCTTGAGCTGCTTCTTCTGCTGCGCAGCGCGCTGCTCCTCAGTGAGCTCCTCTGTGGCCTCGGCTGTCTCGCCCTCGCCCTCACCATCTGCTTCCTCGGCCTCGGCCTTGGCTGCAGACTCAGCCTCGACTTTCTCTTCGGAGGCCTCGGCTTCGGCCTCAGCCGGGGCTTCAGCAGCTGCTTCTGAGCTGTCGTTCTTGTTACGGTATTCCTCCCTCTTTGCAGCCCGGAGAGTTTCATAGTCTTCGCCGGCGAGCCACTTTGCGTGTAAGGGGGTCTTGGGTCGGCCAGTGGCATAGAGAACGGAGTCTACGTCGACTTGGAACATGTCGCCTGGGTTCAGGAGGTAGGCACCATAGCGCATCTGAAAAGAGGGGCGGTGTTAGTCGTCGTCAAGGCCGAGTCGAGTGTGTGCAACGCGACTGGGAAAGCTTACCGTCTTGCCGTTGACCTTGACGGCGCCGTGTGTGCAGAATTGCTTCGCCTGGAGGGTACTGCTGGCGAACATGGCACGGAAGATGGCCACGTCTAGTCTCCTCTCGAGCGGCGCAAACGCCATTTGCATGTAGGGCGTAATATGCCTAACGGGTTTGCCTAGGAGTTCTGCGAAGTCGTCCCTCCTGGCCTGGACAGGGTGGACATAAGGAAGACTGTCCTCTTTGTCTGAGATGATGCGCTGTTTGCGCTCCTTCTCGGAGCGGGAGAACGAGCCGGCGTTGACATCCAGGTCTCTGCGGCCGGAACCGCGGCCGCCAGCCTGTTCGGAGCCGTCGTACTTGGCGAGGTAGGCCGGGGGCATGTCAACGGCAGAGTAAAGGCGGCGAGAGAACATGCGAGACCAGTCGGACTCCTTGATGTTGGCGCCGTGGTAGCCTCGGGTGAGTGACTTGGCCGCCCATTTTTGCTGGAAATGAGTTTGCTTAAAGCGAAAAGGTTTGAGCCTTGTCATCAGCATGTTGTATAGATTATATTTGTTCCATGACTGGCGGACTTTCTGGCGGTAGAATAGTGGTCAGCGGTTTTTGTTTACAGCCAGGGTGTTGTGTGCGGCGTGGTATAGATAGAAGCATCGCATGAGGTAGAGGTCGAGGAGGGCGGCCTCCCAAGTTGTGTGTGTGCTTCAATTGACGCTCGTGCGAGGGGAATATGGTTTGTTTGGGGGCATACCATGGACTGAAGGCTGTACCACCTCGGCTTTCTTGCTCTCATCTTGGGCTAATTGTGGTGTCGACGGGGACGTGATCGCACTCGTAGGGCCGGAGGGATGGCGACAGCTTCAGGAGCACGAGACGTCGAGACCGAATTTTTGGTGATGGAACGGCATCTCCCGCACACAAGAAATCGGTACGTACCGCACATCCCACAACGCGCGCTTGAGGGGTGGAAGGCTCCCGTTGGCTTACCTAAGGCAGCAGCACAGTCTTGGGCTGTGTTTGGAGCAAGAGTCCCTGGATGGGGTGGTCCGGGTACGTACCGGCGCCTCTCGCGATTCACCCTTCACCTGCCACCCGTGTGGTCAATTTTTTCAGTCTCCCCACCTTACCAAGTGGGACTTGCTGCGGGCGGTGTGCATCGAATGCGCGCAACCTGCTGCGGCAGAAACTGGAGCTGTTGCTCGTGCATGCGAATTCTCGTCGCAAAATCCTCGCTGGGGAAACGGCCTGCTCGCTACTTTCTCGCGCTGCCAAATAAAATCCACACGAGAAACGAAGCAACTTTTCTTCAGCAACACAGCCTTGTTTCTCTCACTCACCCACGTCTCGAACCACGGTCGCCGAATCGCATTGGTCCGATTGTTAAACTGTAAGCTTTCTTTTTTTCCTGTCTCCGAATTACTCACGTTACCCTGCTGTCTGACTCTTTGGGGTCGAGGACCGTACCCCGCCGCATAATATTCTTCCTCCTTTCCCAGCCTCAATTCACCTTTCGCCGTGTTACTCATCCAGTCATACGCGACGGAGTCATTGTTTCCCGTCCGAGGACTTCTTTTTCGAGGAATTTCATCGTTAATTGTCCCTACTGCAGACTACTCTTTTCCAACTTGAATCTCGACTCGCCACACAATGAGCGCCGCCGAGGAAACCAAGCCCATCGAGGCTGTCGCCGCTGAGGCACCTGCCCAGGCTGAGGAGCCCGCGAAGGTCGAGGAACCTGCCAAGACCGAGGAGCCTGCGAAGACCGAGGCCGAGGCCAAGCCTGAAGAGAGCGAGGCGAAGCCCGAGGAGAAGAAGGAGGAGCCTGAGGTCCTCAAGACGACTGCAAAGATCGACGATAAGAACCACTCGAACAACGTCAAGTTTGATGCTTCGCTCCTCAAGGAGACAGATGACCCGGCGGAGATCCGCAAGCAGGTAAGGCGCTCTCTGCAAGGATGCCTGTCGTTGACAAACGAGCTAACGTTTTGACGAAAAGGTCGAGTTCTACCTGTCAGATAGCAACTTGCCCCATGACAAGTACCTGTGGGAGCTCACTGGTGGCTTCGAAAACAAGGCCATTCCCCTCAAGACCATCACCTCCTTCAAGCGCATGCGCCGCTTCCAGCCTTACTCCGCCGTTGTCGCTGCTCTTAAGGAGAGCCCCGCCCTCGTGATCGCTGGCGAGGAGGGAGAGGAGACGATCCAGCGCAAGCAGCCTTACACCCCTGGTAACGATAGGTTCAACGCTCGCTGCGTCTACGTCAAGGGCTTCGGCGACGAGGAGCCCTCTACTCAGTTCGACCTTGAGGCCTTCTTCACCAAGTTCGGCCCCATCAACTCTGTCCGTCTCCGCCGTACCCAGGAGAAGCTCTTCAAGGGCTCCGTGTTCGTCGAGTTCCCCGATGAGGAGGCCGCTCAGAAGTTCCTCGCCCTCGACCCCAAGCCCAAGTGGAAGGAGCACGACCTGAAGATCATGCCCAAGACCGAGTACGTCAAGGAGAAGAGCGCCCTCATCCACGCTGGCAAGCTCGAGCCCAACACGTCGCGCCGCTTTTTTGAGGGCAAGGATGGCAAGGATGGCAACCGCAGGGGTGGCCGTGGCGGCAACAACAACAAGGACAACTGGAGGGAGCGCCGCGACAACGACCAGAAGAACGGCTTCAGGGGAGGCCGTGGAGGTCGCGGTGGCCGTGGAGGTCGTGGCAGAGGCCGTGGCGGTGATCGCCGGGGTGGACGTGACAACGAGAACCGCAGGGATCCCAATGAGCGCGGCAACGACCGCAACGCGTATGTCTTCACCCCAAACTTGGCCGTTGACTATCTTACTAACCTCCATTACAGCGGCAAGCCTACCATTCAGGCCACGAACGACAAGGGCGAGCCCGTCGCGGAAGACAAGAACAGCAACGGCAAGCGCGCCCGTGAAGATGACGGAGCCGCTGCTCAGCCCGAGGCGAAGAAGGTCGACACCAAGACTGAGGTCGCCGCATAGGTTATGTGAGAAGAATGGAAACAACCTCGCGAACGGCACACTCTATCTGAAAAAAGAACGAGATACCACTTACAAAAGCACTCTATCGGGAATCGATTTATTTTGGCTTCACCTGCCCGTTCGACAAAAATGAAGGGCAAACGGTCTATGGCGTTCACGGAACTTGGCTTTAGGTAGCTGGCTTAGAGGTCTGGTTATTATGGAATAGCATGAGCATGTGGCCTTACTTCAATAACGCCTCACTGTGTGCCCTGTCTGGAGTCGCAAGTGCAAGAATGCCAGCTGCTCTGCTAAGTAGACTTGCGACTCTTTTGCGGTGTCATCATAGTCAATCAAGATATTTGTACCACTTATACGCTGCTTGCCTCCTGTCAGGATCCACCCTTGATGATTGCGGAAATCAGCCAACTCCTTTTAGTTGGCGCATCCTTATTGATACTCGAGTTACGACAATAAGACCTTTCAACTTGCGATGAGAGGATTCTCAGCCAGCGGCAAATTGACTCCTCTTTCTCAGCCGCTCCCCAAACACCCACAATAGAATGGGGCCAGGCAAACCAATACCGACGGCAATCAATGCCAGCAGCGTGTTCCCCCATCCATAGTCCAGCCTATGGTACAAAGCCGGTGCAAATAACGGAAACCCAAACCCAGCAACGCTTCTCAGCACCATGACCGAGCCGATGGCAGACGCGGCGTACCTCGTATACGTATCGACTAAGAACGCCTGAATGCCCTGGAACCCTACAATGACGCCCGCGCTGAACAGCACCGCGCCAAGGTTGGGTAGGATCCAATGGGCCTTGTACTGCGCAGACCATCCGTATATCAGCAACCCAACAGGCACGAGAACCGCCCCCGGAACCATCATCGGCACGCGAAACTCTGGCTTCCCAGGCCCGCCGTCGGGGACATAGCGCTTCTTGAGAGCGATGTAGACGCGGTCCTGGAACCTGGCGCATGTCTGGGCCCCGAGGAAGAAGCCGAGGCCAAGCGAGATGTAGTTCAGCCCGCTGATGCCGGTCAACTCTCCATACCTTGTCGTCCAGAGGGCCGAGAAGGTGGAGAGGACGAGGTACATGATGCCATAAAGGTACATCATGTACACGGCCAACGCCTGGATGATGACCTGCGTGCCGAAGAGGCGGAAGGGGCGTGTGAGAGCACCAGCGAGGGCGCGAATGACGGTGCGGTCTGGGTTGTCGAACTCGGTGCGCAGGGCGGTGTTGCCCGTCTCCTTGACGAGGCGGTTCTTGATGCGGACCAGAAGGACCGGGGCGCAAGTCTCCTGGAGCACGAACAAGCCGATCCCCTGGACGAGGCCCGCGAAGATGGTGGTGCTGTAGAAGATCCAGCGCCAGGTGGTCTCCTGCGTGATGAAGCCGCCCGCGATGGGGCCGATGGCCGGGCCCAGGAGGGGCGCGAGCGAGTAGATCGATATAGCCCGCCCGCGCTCCTCGGCGTTGAAGAGGTCTGCGAAGACGGCGCCGCCAACGGCCATGGGCGCCGAGCCGCCGAAGCCTGCGAGGAAGCGGAAGGCGATGAGTTAGGCTTTTGTGGTGGCGAGGCCGCAGCCGAGGTTGAAAGCCATGTAGAGCAGGGTTGTGAGCTGGAGGATGATGATGCGGCCGTACAGCTCGGAGAGAGGGCCCCAGATGAGGGGCCCGAGGGCGTAGGCGAGGACGAAGATGGAGAGGACGAGGATCTGTTCAAAGGCGGAAGGGATGGTAAGCTCGTGGGCTATCGCTTCCAGGGCGGGCGCGACCATGGATGAGGACACTGGCGAGAGGAGGGTGTAGAATGAGACTGTTGACGGTGATTTGTGAGTACATGGACGGTCATGTCCTGAGTTCAAGCCAACTTACCACAGAATACTGCTGCCCATTTCTTCTTTGAAGGCCAATTCTTGGGGCTACGGGGGTCGTTCGGTCCATCCCATGTGATGAGAATGGGCTCTTTCTTGTCTTCCGCAGCGACTGAGTCTTCTCCTGTTGAATGCCTATCGAGCTCAGGAGGGGCAGAGAAGACCTCAACTGAGGAGCGCGCATGCTCTACCACAGCTTCGTTTCCTTCTTGCTTCATTGATACGTGTAGGGTTTCTTCAGTCTTCAACTGCTCTGGGTTTTCTGGAGTTTCTTGTCCCAACACAATAGGTATGCAGCATTTGATAGAAACAAAGTGGCAAAGTGTTTTTGTCCGAATGACTCCAGCGTTGGTGGACGCATAAATGCAACAACATCAGAGGTGCATTGGAGGGAGACTTTTCACCAGCGGAGAAACAGACCCTGAGACAAGACTTTCAATTATTGCCCAAAAGTGATCAAACATGCGGCCATGATCCTTCGTGAAGGTACCCTAGACATATCTCATCCTGTTGACACCCTTCGGCGGGCAACTCCGTCCATCCCAATACACGTTTCGGCCGAATTGTCAATGCTTATCTTTTCCACTCTTTTAGCTCTAGGGCTGAAGGTATTCCGAAACCTATTATCGAGCTGATATAACGCTGACACAGCAACCCTTGTTTTTGCCGCGAGTCGTCTGCTCACGCTTCCGCGTGGAAGCTGCCCAGGTGTCAATGGATGCCGAATCACCCGAGGGAATCTTATTACTAGACGATTTTCCACTTGTCAAAGAGAGTTTCTCTAAGTATGTACTGAAGTGGGCGATTGCCGAGAAGTAAGAGTTGCGAGAGGGCCAGTGGGAGGTCGTTGCGATTCATTCTGAACCGTGCGCAAGAAACTTCAGGGACTAAGCTCGTAGACCGACCCTTCGTCCGATTCATTTATCTCTACTTCGTATTAACCACTTAAAGCTTTTTGTACAGAAACGCGAGCTTTGTAGTGAGAGTGGAAGCATACCTTCCTCGTCACGAGTGTCGTCGTTGTCTTTACAGAGCCCGAAACAAGGAGAGTTCAAGTCAAAGCCGTGGATACTGAATACTGAATAGCCGTACACTCGGCTACTATCTCTTGATAAGTTCTAGCTTTACAGATGACGGCTCATACATGTGAACAGTCATGACAGCATACGTGTTGTTGACCACTCTAAGCGTTCGTTTACGCGCGTCACCCATGCTTTCCCCAGCATCAGGAATAACTTCAATCCTATGCTTGAGCAAGATTGCCGCAAGCGCTGCCACAAAGCCCACCTGAGAGAACCTTTTCCCGGGGCAGATACGCTTGCCGTCACTCCACGGTAGGAATGCGCCCTCAGGGGGGGCCCGGAGCTGCTCGTTTTCCAGCCCTGCAAGTGATTGTGATGAAGTGATCCAACGGCTTGGTCTGAATGATTTCGCATCCGGGCCCCAAACTGGCTTGTGTATTTGAATGCTGGGCATGTTAACGTAGACATTGACACTTGGCGGGATATGTCGATCGCTCCCGCTGACGGGAAGTGTCGTGGACTCTGAACCGGTGCATTTCGGCAGCACAGTGACCGATGGAAAGAGCCGCAAGGTTTCATTCTGGAACCACCCTGTGAGGCCAAGTCAAACATAAGGCTCTATTGTGGCACTCACCATCACAGCTTGGCATCTCTTCAAGCGAGGGAACATTTCCATGAATGATTCTTCAGATTGCCAATCTGTCTTTTGGCCAAGGACTGACGTGATCTCTGCTGCCAGCCACTCTTGCTCTTTTGGAAGAGCTGCAAGGAGATAGAGCGCGAAAGTCAAGGTATGAGCGGACGACTCGTGCCCACCGAGTGAGTAAGTGAAGAGATTTCCACGGATCTCTGACTCTGTAAGACAATTTCGCTTCAAGCTCACCTCGGAACTCGCGTTCTCGGCCTCAATCTCGCCATTACTCTTAACCATGAAGCTTAGAAGATTATCCGTCTGAGTCCGTCTTCTTGTACCCTTTTCTTCGAGCTCCTCTTTACTAGAAGCAATCATCTCGTCGAGATATTGGCGCATTTCACGCGCGGAATCGCGAAAGTTGCTAATCCTGTGTGGCAAGACGGGCAGATCCAAGATCCACTTTGGCACCAGCCGGAGAATGAGCAAGTCCTTGAGACTGGTGTGAAGACAGTCCTTGTAGCTGCGTGAATGACCTTCTGGTATGTATTTTTCTGCGGCTTGGCGGAAGTCGTACTTGACACCGAAGCAAACACCTGTGAAAACGTGGAGATACACCTCTCGAACGTCCTCTACGGGGTCAATGATGCGACCGCTCGAGACTGAGAAATAGTGCTGGATCATCTGCTGCGTCTGCCTGACGGTTTCGGTCCAGACACGTCGATTGTTCCTGTCGCTCAGCGTAGAGACCGTGGCTTTGCGATGGCGAACCCAGTCCTCGCCATCTGACGAGACAAGACTCGTTCCAAGAAAATCGAGCACCTCTTTGACGATGGTTGTCAGCAAATATCCCTTCGAGGAAACTTTGAGAAAGCTTGGGTGTAGCTTACTGGCATAGTGACTTATCTTGGGGAACTCATTAGCACGTTTCCGTAACACCTCGTCAGCGACAGCAGGATCGCGTGTGTGTATTTCGATCTCTCTTGGAGTGGCATGAGCGAAGGTGTCGCCGAGCTTCTCATGGACTTGTGAGTCTCCATGAGCGCGGTCTACCCAGGTCCAATTTAGCGCATCGTGCTGAGTCCAGCTTCCCAGGCTGAGGGGCAGACGCTGGATAATCGGGGACAGCCGTTTATTGAAGATGATCCAAAATGGGTTGAATGGGCTGATGGGGCTCCATACCACTGGGATGCCAATGGTTTTGGCGATTCGAATATTTCGAATCAAGCACAACAGTGAGTATAGAGCATAACTAGCGCAAAGAAATACGATCACAATAGTAGAAGACATTGGTGATGTAGTAAGAAGCGAAGGGGAGAATGGTTGCTTCTGACTATCTCTCGATGCGTTCCAGCGTGCCCAGCGCAAATCTCTTTTGAAGCTGTGATCGTGCTTGTTTCGGTCGACAATGCGAGCTAGAGCTGGTCCCTTGTCCCATAGTTCTGATCCTGGTATGGAACCCGAGTCAACTTCTGTTTCCGAAAGTTGCGGGATGTCAAGCACGAGTTGCAGATGCGCAGGGGCCAAGCGGAACAAGGAACATACTTTCCAAATCTGCCGACTTGAAGTAAGTGCGTTGTGAGATGCGACGCCCTTGGTTTATAATGCTGGCAAACTCTACTCAACGTCACAATTCTGATCAGTCATATCATTTTGATCCACTTCCCGTTCAAAAGACGCAATTGCCAGGTTTCGAGACCGCCCCTCAAAGTATAATAAATTCAGGTGATGTTGGCGGACTTAATGGCTTTGAAATAAAGTTTGGGAAACTCCGAGGAAACGAAGATGGTCGCCGACGTCAGAAGCGAGATCCTTTGACCAAGTCCATCCTGTACTGCTGCCCGTTTACCACAGCCAATTGAGCTTCCTGTTTAGATTGGACGCACAGTGGCAGTACAAACATATTGTCTAGACTCTTTACCATATTGTTATCTGAAATCCTGAAGACATAGAGATCATGGAAAGTGAAGCGTTTTCAAATGGCATATCGATGTCTTACACAGCATGGCTCATAGTTGGCGCATTGAGTGCTATCCTCCTGAGACATATTGCCCTTGCGATACGGGGAGAGAGGATCATCGGGAAATTGGGCGGACATGCCCAAAAGTTCCAATCTTATACGCCTATCGGTAAGTCAATTATGTGTCTCATCTCAGTGAACCCAAGTATATCGTATTTGGCGACATGTGTCTAATGCTCAGTAGAATGGCTGTCTGGAATTCACTTCCTCTTGTCGATCACATCACACGCTTTGAGAGATCAGAACCTCAAATTCATGCACAACACATTCCGTCTGTCTGGCAAAAGAAAGAAAAATCCATACACTTTCGAGGTCAACATGCTTGGCTCACGCACGTTGTTTACTTCTGATCCCGAGAACATTCGAGCCATGTTAGCAACACAATTCAATGACTTCGGAAAAGGCGAAAGGTTCAGAAAAGACTGGTTTGATCTTATGGGGAACGGAATTTTTAACGTGGACGGAAGCGCCTGGCACGAGTCTCGCCAACGACTTCGTTCGCTCTTCACTCGCCAACGGGTCAGTGACCTCGCTTGTTTCGAGCGCCATGTTCAAGACATGATTCCCATGTTGGGCGGAGGCCGCACCGTCGATGTGAAGGACATCTTGAGTAGATTTGCACTTGATGTATCGGCGGACTTTTCCTTGGGACGACAGATCAATTCGCTGACCAGTCACCAAAATGACGAGTTTTTCGACGCCTTCGAACGTATCCGCCACATTCAATCCTTGATAGAACGATTGGGCCCTCTGAACTTTCTCGTCCCTCGACGCCAGTTTCGCCAGGACCTGGAGACTCTAAATGATTTTATGAAACCAACAATTGAAAAGGCAGTTTCTATGACTGCAGAAGAGCTCGAGGAGATGGATAAGACAGATCATGGCTGGACCCTTCTTCATGCATGCGCCTCTGTCTCCCGAGAAAAACGCTGGCTTCGAGACGAAATGGTTGCTATTCTCATGGCGGGCCGTGACACGACTGCTACAACCATGTCTTGGGCTTTTTATGAGCTAGCCAGGAACCCCGACGTCCTAGCTGACCTTCGGCGTGAAATTGAACTTTCGGTTGGCGTTGGCGACTCAGCTCGGGAGCCAACTTACAAAGACCTGAAGAGCATGTCTTTCGCTACACATATTCTCAACGAAACTCTGAGACTGTATCCGAATGCACCTTTCAACATCAGAGCAGCCGTCAAAGACACCAGCTTGCCACATGGCGGAGGTGCAGATGGGAATAGCCCAGTTGGTGTTCGCGCTGGCACTCAGGTCATCTATTCCACCCATGTTTTGCAGCTTCGAGAGGACCTCAATGCGTACGACTTCGCGCCGATTGATGAGTTCTGCCCTCGCCGCTGGGATTCGTGGACCCCGAAATCATGGACGTACATTCCGTTCAATGGCGGTCCTCGGATCTGTGTTGGACAACAGCTAGCTCTGACCGAGATGGCATATGTGTTAGTACGTGTATTCCAACGATACAAGAATGTGCAGTTAGGAGTCTCGCCGGGTCAAGTCCAATCAAATGAGTCGGGTTGGACAAGAAAAGGGTCAGAGCCTGAAGGGATAGAAAGATTTGTCGGCACACGACTGCGCATGGCGAGTGAAATTACTCTCTCTCCTAGAGGAAGTGTTGATTTGAGATTTATTGAGTGATGTTCAAGACCATTGTCCTTTTTCTTTTTTTCTTATCAACCTCGAAATCACAGTTCCCGAAAGAATTCTCTCGCCCCTCCCCATTTCTTCTATTATTTTATCTTCCTCTAGAATGGTCCCTAACATTAGCAATATCATTATCTTGTCTGTTGTCGTCTGTAATCACTTTCTGCCCGACTAACAAAATTCTTGTCAGAAGTGCACTAACGGTATTGATGAGCGTTTAACAGGTTCAGATTCACATCCTGTGACTTATACGAACGAACACATCAAGAATTATAGCAGTGCAGAAGCTGAAGTGATACGGGGCAATAAATATCAAGTGGGCTTTATATGAGATCTAGAAGTTATAAGCTACACCGGGAGTTCTCGGTGACTTTGCCTCGAAGAGCAATGTAGTTCCGACCACTCGAAATTCCACTCTCTCAAAAGCCGCTTCAAGAGGCTGAATAATGTCACCCGTACAGTCTCCTTCATTATGAAAGACGCCTGAGAAATTATAAACAGACATGAGCAGCTTTCCGAAAGTATTGTGCTTTACTCCAGAGCCGAGGACAGTGGCGCCAACAACGGCGCCGCCAGGTTTCAACAGTCGGCACAGGCGCGCGACTGCTTCTCCTTTACGGCACCCTTCTCCTGAGAGGCAATGAAGAAGCAACATGCAGGAAATGACGTCGAAACTCCCATTCCCTCCTGCATCAGACAAACGAACTGATGATGATGTTTTGTCGTCACCAAGTTCAAAGACATCTGCTAGGACCACATCAACATCCACATCTTTGTGTGTGCGTTTGATGCGTCCTCGAGCCTCGGTGAGGGGGTTTTCATTGATATCGGCTAGGATCACTGTTGTGCCCAAAGCCAAAGGGGCGTGTTCGATGAAGTGGCCTGTGCCGACACCAATGTCAAGCAGGCGGGGGCGGGGCACCGCAGAAAGGGAGCTGACGTGTTTGCTGTAGTGTCCCTGAAGAACATCCTCGGGACATCCCCAGGCGCGGGGGCAGATGAACCCAAGGACGAGGGTGTCGTAAAACCACTGGAGAAACAGTGGGAAGTAGATTGCGTTGCCGAACTCAGCTCTGCCCATGATGACGTTATGAGGATAAAGGATATTCTGTCAAGTCAAGAAACCGAACCAATTCTGTCAGAAGCTGCCTCGCAGTTATGTCGGAAACAAGTACAGTGGTGTTTGTGATGTGTTGTAGTCAGTCAGGTCGGATCCAAGTCGTGATGTGGTATTAAGTTTCGCCTGATACGAAACCGAGGCTCCGCTGCTGTCAATGCTCTCTGTGAACAAGGAGCTATGATCCATGTAACCCTCATAGTTCTGGAAGCCCACCTACTAGGTTAGGTATCTCTGCCGCGGAACTTACCAACTTGGAAGGAAGCTGAAGTTTAAATCCAGATGTTGTCTGATGTCGAAGACTGACGTGCCGGAAAGTGGGTGTTATCGGACTCAAGAAGCTCAGTCACAAACACTACTGCGCGAGTTTCAAACCTGACTGGACGACACTCGACTCTGGACGGTCGCAAAAGGGTAATGACTCGGACCGACTTGCATTAGTTCGCGGATGGCGGAACGCCAATCCACGCCAATCCACTCATAACAGTCAGTATAACGAAATCCGAAACTTCGTGAACGGCTCCAAGAAAGTGTCAAACCTTGCAAAGCGGCTGTGATATGCAATGGGACCGCGGCACTTGTGGCCGGCAGGCTATTCGGTTCCGTTCGCCGACGTCGTCGGCGTTTGTGATCGACGAAGCTGTCACAAATAACACTTCGTCATGAATATATATGATATCGGCGATGAATGAATCAGGTCGGCGTGGCGTCGTCGGCACTTGATCCAGGCGCCCTCAAGTTCAGAAAAGACAACATCAATTTTGACTTACATTCAGTAGTACCTAAGTGAAGTATACTTTACTGTCCATCTCTTCACTAGAGCAGATGCAGATCTTTGAACCAAACTGTCGGAGACTTTGAGTGAATCCAAGTCTAAACATGAACCCCAACATGGACTTCCCTAAATCGGAGCACACCCAGCCCATAGCCATCATTGGCCTGAACCTCAAATTTCCTGGAGATGCTACGTCACCGGAGGCATTTTGGGACATGCTACAGAATGCACGAAATGCTTCAACGAAAGTGCCGACATCACGCTTCAATGTCGATGCATTCTACCATCCAGATCCAGCTCGTCTGGACAGTGTAAGTCTGCTCGGTGCCTGTTTATAATACCCCAAGCTGATGGCTGTGATAGATGCGCGTTCCCAAAGCTCACTTCATGAACGAAGATCCTCGAGCTTTCGATGCTGCTTTTTTCAACATGTCTCCCGCGGAGGCGTCCATTCTGGATCCCCAACAACGCGGACTTCTCGAGGGGACATATCACACTTTTGAAAATGGTAAGTCACATCAAATACCGTCTTGGATCGCACCCATATCTGGAAATGTTGTCCAAGTCGACCAGTTACAGGCTCCATGAGGCTAACATTGCGCAGCCGGGTTAGCCATTGAACATGTAGCCGGGTCCCGAACCTCCGTTTTCTGTGCCTCTTTTGGTCGGGACAGCGACGCCATTGTAGCTCGTGATCCCGAGTTTCAGTCCAGATACCAGGCAACGTCGTCGGGCTCATCGATGTTGTCAAACCGCATCAGTCACTTTTTTGACCTTCGTGGGCCCTCTCTGACAGTTGATACGGCGTGCTCAAGCGGGTTGTACGCTCTGCACTTGGCTTGCCAGAGCATATTGACTGGAGAGTCCGATATGGGTCTAGTCTGTGGCTCGAATACCTACCTCACCCCTGAATGCATGAGCTTCCCACTCAGCAACGCCGGTTTCCTATCACCTGATGGACGTTCGCATAGTTTCGATCGCGAGGCCAACGGCTATGCCCGTGGCGAGGGATACGCCTTTGTGCTTCTCAAGCCTCTCAAAGCAGCACTCCGTGACGGAGATACCATTCGTTCCATAATTCGGGCCACAGGGGTCAACCAAGACGGGCGAACGCCGAGCATCACCCAGCCCAGCTCTGCTGCTCAGGTCGAGCTTATCAAGAAGACGTACGAGGCAGCCGGCTTGAGTCTTTCTGAGACCGAATATGTGGAAGCTCATGGCACGGGCACGCCAGTTGGAGACCCCATTGAGGCTTCTGCAATTGGTCAGGTCTTCCGGTCTCACCGGAATCGCCCCGTGTGGATCGGCTCTGTCAAAAGCAACATTGGGCATCTTGAAGGCGCGAGCGGGCTGGCAGGGTTGCTCAAAGCAGTATTCGCACTTGAAAACAGCGTTATACCGCCCATTGCAGATTTCGAAGAGGCGAATCCAGCGATTGATGTCGACGAGTTAGGTATTAGCTTCCCGACGAAGCCAACACCTTGGCCAGTGACGGAATCGGGGATCCGTCGGGCCTCGATCAGCTCCTTTGGGTACGGAGGATCGAATGCGCATGCCGTTCTGGATGATGCTTACAACTACTTGCGAACTCATGGCTTAAGTGGCCATCATCGCTCTGTGGACTCGTCTCGGAAGATCACCAACGGTACCTCAACCAACGGAGCTCACACCAACGGCACCGAACCCAATGGAAGCAAGGTCAACGGAAAAACTGAGAATGATAATGGCCAAGACGGTGGAGTTTCTACCAGCCACTGTGGTCTCTTGACATTCTCTGCCGCAGATGAAGATGGAACACACAGACAAGTCTCGACCCTAGAGAACCATCTCGCTCAACACCCCATCAGCTCAGCAGATGCCCTCGTGGACTTGGCACACACTCTTTCACGTCGCAGTCTCTTGAGTTGGCGCGCTTTCACTGTCGTCGAGTCGTCAGATGACCTCAAGTCTACACTCGGAAAATCCCTCTCACCAGTTGTCTTTGCTCTGCCGTCGAAAACCCCTGAGCTAGGCTTCGTTTTTACGGGGCAAGGTGCCCAATACTCCCGCATGGGTCTTGGCCTTCTACAGTATCCAGTTTTCCGTCAAAGCCTGCTCGACTGCAACGACTACTTACGATCCCTCGGATGCGAGTGGTCAGTTCTGGAAGAAATGCAACGGCCAATAGATTCCTCAACGATTCACAAGCCGGTGCTTTCCCAGCCACTTTGCACAGCTCTCCAAGTCGCCGTCGTTGATCTTCTTCGATCATGGGACGTCGTCCCTCAGTCCGTGTGCGGACATTCATCGGGCGAGATTGCGGCTGCATATTGTGCTGGTGCCATTGATCGTCTTTCTGCGTGGAAGATTGCCTACTTCCGAGGAGTCTTAGCCAAAAGGCTAGTATCTGACACATCGAGGGCCAAGACAACCATGATGTCCGTTGGCTTAAGCCAAGAAGATGTTCACCCTTACCTTCA
Source organism: Colletotrichum chrysophilum (assembly GCF_026319265.1). Lineage (NCBI taxonomy): Eukaryota > Fungi > Ascomycota > Sordariomycetes > Glomerellales > Glomerellaceae > Colletotrichum > Colletotrichum chrysophilum. The sequence continues at coordinate 45,882 of NW_026517337.1, read as the reverse complement.
AGATGGGCTTTCGATTGCCTGCGTCAACAGTCCTGTTAATGTGACTCTATCGGGACCAGTTGACGCCATCGAGAAGCTCCTGAGCAAGCTGGATAGCGAGGAAATCTTTGCCAGAAAGCTCTCAGTTGAAGTTGGATACCATTCAAAAACTATGGAGGCAGTCGCTGCGGAGTACCAACAAAAGATTCAAGACATTCATGCTCCGCCACAAGATGGCAACAGGGCCTCTCAAAAGCTGTCGTCGATTGCACTGTACTCATCCACGACAGGAGAGCTCGTGCCGCATCTCACGATGATTGACCCGGCATACTGGGTACGCAACTTGGTGTCGCCTGTTCTCTTTTCCAATGCTATCTCATCTATGAGCGAAGCCAAGCAAGGCGCACGTCAGTTCTTGGTGGAGATCGGGCCACAGTCCGCTCTGCGGCGCCCAGTTCAAGACACACTGAATCGCGTCATTGGAAAGACCTCCTCAGAGAAATGGCGATATTCCTGCGTTCTGAAGAAGGATGGAAACGATGTCAAGTCCCTGTTGGAAACCATCGGATCCATGTGGACAGCAGGCATCCCATTCAACTCGAGTAAATTGAACGCGGATTCAATCCAGCCCAGTCGTAAACCACGGCTGATGGTCGACCTTCCTGGATATCCGTTCAACCGCTCACGAGAGCTTTGGGAGGAAAGCCGACTAAGCCGCAACTATGCGAATCGACCTTACCGCCGCCACGCTCTACTTGGTGTTCGAGATCGAGATTGGAATACCGAGGAACCAAGCTGGAGACACTTCATACGATCGCAAGAGAATCCATGGATCTTGGACCACGCCTTGAATGGGTCTCCCCTTTATCCCGGCGCGGGAATGCTTGTCATGGCCATAGAGGCCGCACGACAACTCGCAGCTGCTGTGGAGTCTCGCATCGTTGGGTATCAACTAGACAACGTGCGTTTTCTCCGCGCCATCAACGTCAGTGACTCAGAACGAGGAACCGAGGCGAAGGTCGTGTTGCGGCGGCGGAGGCAAGCTACCAACACCAGCGGTCAGATGCTCTGTTACGACTGGCGCGTCTTTGGCACGAACGGCGACAACTGGGATGAGTGTGCCTACGGCAGTATCAAAGTTGAGTTGGAACCCGAGCAAGGTGTGACACCTGAGCAGGCGGCTCTCTGTGAAGCTCGCCGTGCTCGCTTCGCTAGCACCATCTATAACGAACTGCAAGAAGATGCGGAACAATGCCGTTTGAGTGTTCACCACAGCCAGCTTTACAAGAACATGTCGAGACGTTCTGGCTTTGACTACGGGCCGTACTTCCAGCTTCTCAGGAATATCGGGTACGACAGAGATGGCCATGCTACTGCTACTCTATCCCTGAGAGACTACACCAAGACGATGCCATTCGCCGGAGAAGATCCATGCGTTGTGCATCCAAGTACTCTGGACGCGATTTGCCATCTCCAGATGGTGGCGCTATCACAGGGTGGATGGTACGCCGTTCCCACCATGATGTTCTCTCACCTTCGAAAGCTTTGGGTGTCACATCAGCTTTTCCGTGCCCAGGACAACCCTCAACTCAAGGTCGCAACTCATGAGACCATGAGAGCTTTCAGAGAGGCGGAGTGTCGGACGACAGCCATGCTTGCTGAGACCTCCGAGCCCGTTATCATTTTGGATGGTCAGCGCGGCACCGCTATCTCAAGTTTGTCAAAGACGAACGCGGGCATTGGCTCTGACAAGGACTCCAAACAGTTGTTCTACAGTCTTGATTACAAGCCAGATCTGTCGCTTCTGACTGAAACTGAAAAGAGCAAGTACCTCACCAACGCCTTCGAGCAAGATCCTCGGTGCAAGGCCCCGGATAAAGGAATAATTGACCGCGCCGACGCCATTGCACTTCATTTCATCGAAGCCGCTCTGAGCGAGATTGATCAAGATGACCAGGCCACCAAGTACGATGGTCATCTGGAGCGTTATATGGCATGGATGCGCCGAGTTCGTCAGAGCAGAGAGAAGTGGACGCTGGAGTCTCGAGGACTCGGCGGCTTGGATATCCAGGATATTCTGGAGGAAGCTGACTCTGAGCCCACGCAGAGGCTTACCAAGAAAGTTGGCGAGCATCTGAACCGCATCTTGAGAGGAGAGGAGAACGCCCTGCAAATCATATTCGAGGGCAATCTGGCAGATGGTAAGCACGTCAAAATGAGCAACCTTGACCCCTGAGTGTGCTGACCAACACACCACAGAATTCTACCATTCAAACATCTTTTCAACCAATAATAGCAAGATGGGTGCCTATATGAACATCCTGTCTCACGCGCAGCCAAATATCCGCGTGTTAGAGGTTGGTGCTGGCACGGGGAGCTCGACTGGTCGGATCCTCCCATACTTATCGGTGGATGGGGAAGAATGGGGTCCTTCCAAACCTGTTCGGTAGGTTATCAACCTTTGATACACTTTATTGTGTATTTCGAAGTATTCTCGGAACTTTACTCACACAGCCAATAGCTTTGGCGAGTATGTCTACACGGACGTGTCAGCCGGCTTCTTCGAGAAAGCCCGCGAGCGTTTCTCCTACGCCGCAGACCACATGACATTTCGAAAGCTCGATCTCGAACAAAACCCATTCTCTCAAGGCTTCGAAAAGGCAAGTTACGATGTTGTTGTTGCGGGTAACGTTCTCCACGCAACAAGCGATTTGATCCAGACCCTTCGATACGTTCGAAGCCTCCTGCGCCCTGGCGGTGTCCTCATCCTTGGCGAGACGGTGAACCTCGACAACGTTCGCGACGGCCTCATCTTTGGTCTCTTGCCTGGCTGGTGGCTGCGAGACGGGCAGTGGTGGTCTACGAATGAGGAGTACCAAGATCAAGGCCCTCTGTTGACCGAAAAGCAGTGGGATGTCGTCCTACGTGAAGCTGGGTTCCCCGGAGTCCAGATGACGTTCAGGGATCATGAAGAAAAGCCGCATCATCGTGTGTCAGTCATGATGACCTCAAAGGTTGAAGACGAAACCACAAGCGAAGATTACGTCAACGTTGCGCCTGATCAACCATGCGAAAGCTCAAGTTATGGAATTATTATTTATCCATCATCTGACATCCAGAGAGTTGTTGCTGAGACGCTTCGGGAGACTCTTACAAAGGAATTGGAAGTTCGCGCACCAGAAGTCATCAACATGGACGATATCCTCTCAAACACCACCCAGCTTCGAGACAGGATCATCGTCAGCCTTCTCGAGCTCGAAGGCTCCATCCTCAAAGACATTTCCGAGCCTACCTTCGCCGCCACCAAGAAGATCTGTCTCGACACCAAATCAACCCTCTGGGTAACTCGCGGCGCCAGCCCCAACGCATCAGTTCCCGCGTCAGACATAACTACAGGCTTTGGGCGAAGCGTCTGCTCCGAAAGAGGCGACCAAAACTTCACAACCCTGTCCTTGTCCACGAGTCCCACGGCCATCTCCATCCCGACCATCGTCGACCACATCACCCACGTCCTCAAGCATCACCGTCCAGGTCTTGACAACGAATCTGAGTTCTCAGAAACAGCAGACGGCATTCTCTGCATCCCACGTCTCACCCCAACCTCACACCTCGAGCAAACCCTCTCCCGACGCCACAAGTTTCCAGAACCCAAAACCTACAACACCATCACGCCTACCCCAGCCAAGCCTCACATTTCGGCAAGTATCGAAACCCCAGGTCTCCTTGACACACTATTCTACGCCGAGTCTTCCCAAGATTCTGGCGATCTAGCCGACGGCGACGTCGAGATCGAGATCAAAGCAACATCTCTCAACTTCAAAGACGTCATGATCGCCCTCGGCCAGATACCGGGGCGCTCCTTCGGGTTCGACGGCGCGGGCATAGTCTCTCGCACCGCGCGAAACAGTGCCCTCCGCCCCGGCGATGCTGTCCTCTTCTGTTCGTCCAAGGGCGGTGGCTTCGGCACATTCGTGCGCTGCCCGGAGCTCCAGACGGAGAAGATCCCGCAGGGGATGAGCTTCCATGTCGCGGCGGCGATACCAGCTGTCTGGTCGACGGCGGTGTACTCGCTAGATCACATCGCAAGACTGCAGAAGGGGGAGACGGTGCTGATTCACTCCGCCGCGGGTGGCGTGGGACAGGCTGCTGTGCAGCTCGCGTTGCTGAGGGGCGCCGAGGTATTCGCGACAGTGGGAAACGAGGCCAAGCGGCAGCTCGTGAAGGATCTGTTTGGGTTGAATGATGACCACATCTTCAACAGCCGCGACGATACCTTCGCCGAGGACGTTCTTCACGCTACAAAGAACCGCGGCGTGGATGTTGTCCTCAACTCGCTTGGCGGCGAGCTGCTCAGGCAGTCGTGGGAATGCATCGCGCCCTTTGGACGGTTCATCGACATTGGCAAGGCGGACATCATCGCGAACAACACGCTACCCATGGGCCCATTCAATAAGAACGTCACGTTTTCCTCGGTGGACCTTGTGGTTGTCCACGAGGAGGCGAAGCCGCTGATGAAGAGGATATTGCAAGATGTCGTGCGTCTCTTTGAGGAGCATCCAGGGCTGGCTGAGCCTAAGCCGCTGCACGTATTCTCCCCGTCGAAACTTGAGGAGGCTATGAGGTTTCTTCAAGGGGGCAAGAACACCGGTAAGGTTGTGATTGATTTTGATGCGTCTGACGAGGTCATCTACCGGCCTTCGCCACAACCGGGAATGAAATTTAGGGGTGATGCGACGTATATTGTCAGCGGTGGGCTGGGTGGTTTGGGCCAGGAGATTGTGAGGTGGATGGTCAGTCGTGGAGCGAAAAATCTGCTGCTGCTATCATCTCGCGGAGCCCAGGGGCGAGCGGACGCGATGAAGTTCATCAACGAACTCGAAGGCACCCACGAGGTCAAGATGCTCGCACCAGCATGCGACATAACCAACCGCGCCCTCCTCGCCGAGACGCTTCGCCAGGCCAGAGAGACCCTCCCCCCGGTCAGAGGCTGCATCCAAGCAGCGATGCTCCTGCGCGACGACATGCTCGCCAACATGTCCGCCGCCACCTTCCACGCCGCCCTCGACCCGAAATACCTCGGCTCCCAGAACCTACACGAGCTGCTCCCCCCGGACCTGGACTTCTTCATCATGCTGTCCTCCTTCTGCGGGATCATGGGCAACCGCGGCCAGAGCAACTACGCCGCCGGAAACGCCTTCGAGGACGCCCTCGCGCGGCACCGGGTCGCGCGCGACCTCAAGGGCGTGGCCGTCGACCTGATGCTGGTCGCCGAGGCCGGGTGGGCCAACGTCAACTACGAGTCCGTCACGCAGAGCCTGCGGGCCGGCCACGGCGGTCTGACGCAGGCGCAGCTCATGGCTTTGCTGGAGATGCTGTGCGACCCGGCGTACGACTGCTCGCGGCCCGGGGCGGCGCAGGTTGTGAATATGGTCGACAGCCCTGCGGAGCTGGCGCGGATGACGGGGTTGGGGCTGTTGGACTGGATGCAGAAGCCGATTTTCAACAATCTCTTGCGCATGGGCGAGACGGACGACAGTGACGCGGCCGGCGGGCGCCGGGCAGCTGGAGATGATAAGGGTGAAGAGGTTGATTATCTTGGTCTTGTCAGGACGGCGGCGAACTTGACTGCGGCAGGAGAGGTTGTCACACAGGGCCTGGTGCAGAAGCTGGGAAAGAGCTTATCTGTACCGGCCGAGACACTTGATGTTGGGAAGCCTGCGTATGTTGTTGGCGTGGACTCGCTGATTGCGGTCGAGGTGAGATACTGGTTCATGAAGCGGCTGAATGTTGAGGTGCCCGTGTTTGAGATCTTGAAGAACCAGAGTATCACGGAGTTGTGCCAGCAGGTTGCGTCAAAGGTTCTTCAGGGGACAGCTAAATAGGAGTCCACATCTACAATGCGTGCTAGGATGTATTTTCTTTATTTCGATGCTAGAAAAGATGGAAACATTCGTAGAAAGAGATAGACTAAATTTACAGTCCTATTGCTATTACGAGACGCGCTCAGAGATATTCGCTCGTCTCTTGACGCTCCAGAAAGTCTCAACAAGCCTAAGCTTCGTAGTTCAACACGCGCCAAGTTGAAAGAGGAAGACCATGCATCTCTGCTACCGAAAGGCCCCTAGAAGGAGTCGCTGTCGTCTCTGTCGTGTCCTGTCGTGATGTAAGAATCTGCCACCAGACCTCCCCCTTTTGCAAGCCTAATCCGTCCGCAGCATGCAGCAGATACCCAACATCTCTCTCAGGTCATTACATTGCTTACACCGAGCTTTCGAACTCCCAAAACAAACGTCGAGCTAGCCGATCCTTCTCGATTAAGAATGTTTCTCCCCGTCGAATGACGATCATCCATCCCCAGGCGCATCACTCCTCCCAAACCGGGCGACCTACCACACACGACGTCGAAAATGGTGTTGTAGTATCCCAATATCACCACGGAAGAACCCGCGCTGACAGCCCCTACTCCCTCTGGAAACTAGACGGCGCGTTTCGCCCGTGGAGGCGGGCTGCTGTCGGCAGGGTGCCTACAGCGGGGTGTGTCATTGACCCAGACTTTACACGTCTTTGGGAGGAGCCTGGCCAGACAGCTTCGGGTCAGGAGGGGATGCCGCTTTTTCAGATGAACGTGATCGACGTCAAAGTTTCAGCTTCCTAATGAAATAATATCGGGTGCCTTGGCAGCGACGTTGGGACGCTTGGAGGATCCTCGGAAGGGATCTCCCTCAATGTCGTGGGGGGCGAATGGTATGTTGATATTGAAGGGACTGAGCCAGTTCGGGCCTATGGATGGACTGACGGTGTTTGAAAAGCGGGAGGCAAGTGGCAAAGGCTGGAGGAGCCATGCTTGGTCACTGAGAGAGAATCGTTCACGCGTGCTGGTCATGGAGGACGTGGATCCAGGCACGGAACCGTTTACATCATGGTGTAAGATCTCAAGCTCTTACCATTCAAGTTGTATACGAGCTCCGAGAAGCATCCCAAATCTCCCACTGCAAAGTGAGCGCACAGCTAAGTCGCACGTCAGAGCTGGCCAGCTAACTTCCCCGCAAAACCGCAGCCCTAGACATCGGCAGTCTGCTGCAAATGCCGCAGGATGGCCGGTCAAATTGGAACACAAGACGGAGGATGGCCTCAAATAGGACAGCGTCAGATGCTCAAGGGCGCAAGTGTGTGTGTTTTCAACGTTCTGGTAGGGAAGCGCGGCTCGACGTGCCGTGGGAACGGTGGTATGTGGACTTTGGTGATATGGAAAGCCCTCGTGCCGTGGGCTGTCATTCCTGCACCTATACCGCGTTGATGGGGCTGCGAATTCGGACAAGCCAATGCTTCGAGCCTGTCGCATCCCCCCTCCAGATGGGTTGGTTGATGGCCTTGTAGATGCGGGCAGGGTAGCATACCATCTATGCATATGTGTGTGTGTATTTACTCCTGCCGCTGGTTATGTTCCGAGTTGACCGAAAGATCGACCCACACCTTCAGAAAACAATGCCTTCACTTCCCACGTCCACAGCCTGTATCACGCAGGTGATCCCTCCATACTATATGCAAGTCGTGGACAAACAGATGCAGGTCCCTGGGCCAAGACGGAGGCCGCAGCCGTGAAGCCTACATTCGACCGTGAAGTCGACCTTGGGGTTGTGTCAGCCCGCTTCACTCACACGATGTGACTGGAGTTGAACAATTTGCCATCGTACGTACACGATCAGTCAGTGATATTGGCGTCATTATGTGACTTGGCGGTGGGTGGCTTCGCTTGCTAGCTTTGGTCCGTAAGTGAAGCTTTTAATAGACACTCGAAATTCGATACCACTTCGGAGTGCAAGAAAGAGAATGTTCGTTGTTCAAATAGACCTGGCATGCATAATGACAGCTCCAATAGGGCGTGGCGACAAGCTTTAGCCGGCACTTGGATGTCAACCTAATCTTTTCTCCTATGTTCCGAGTTGACACCCAATTCTGCAGTTCGTAGCGTGCAAGACAATATCGAATGTGTCAGGACGCGTCCACTTTGCGCCCACTTCATGTTTTCTGACGAGTGTATGGATGCTGTCTCTTCTTCTGGGACACGTGACGTTTTTTTTATTTTAGGCCACTAACCTTGAGTCGTTGACTTGCTACAGTTGCGAAAAAAAAGGAGGCCTTCGTGTCGAATAGTCGGCTCAACTGAAAGCCTTCGTTCATTTGCAACTGTCTTATGGGCTCTGTCCTCCGAAAAGAGTAAGTCCATTGACGAAGAGCGACATTCCTCATTTCAATCTAACGAATAAGATGTTTGTCAAATAGTCGGCCTCCCTGGCATGACGATGTTCATGGGACTTGTGTTTCCTGATTCTTGACCAGAGAAGTAACGACGTGGCGGACCCTCCAAGATCAGCGTCTTAGCGGGTCACGAGAGGGGCATCCTCCCTCCTCAGCTGTAAGCTTGCTGCATCCCATCCGACATGCATCGGCGGCTAGGAAAACTCCCCGACGATCCACTAAGAAGGAGAGCATCTTGCCGGGCCCGGAAGGTCGGATGGAGGTAGACCTGCGCCGTTGACGGGGAGGGACCTGCCCCCACGGCAAAAGATTCCAAGCGCATCTGTCATTTGATTTTGATGCTCATTGTGAAAGCATACATCAACAGACATGATTGAAATTAATCTCCACGAGACCAGCAGCCTCTCGGCCGTAGTCCGGCTTGGAAGACAGGCGTCTAGCGAGTGAGGACACTGTTGGACAACAGTACGGATTTAGCTTGTCTGGTGGAACGACGGTCCACCTGCCGAAGCCCCCAACGCACCCCAACTCGGCCATGTGTTGGTTGAAGGGTCAAGACCAGCCGGTAATAAGACTGCAACTTCGCCGCGAAAAGCAGAGCCAGACGCAGTGCATCCTCTAGACTGCGACCCCGGACTGGGAACTCGGAGATCCACCTCAACATCCGCCGTCACTTGACCGCAGCTCAACACGGGGAGACCTGGCCGTCAAGCCTTGTCGGGAGCCCAATGGACCACTCCAAAACCAATGTCACGGCGGCTGAGAAGCGTGTCGTCCAACAGGGTGCTCATCCTCTTTTCGTGTCTTGTTGGTTCAGAGGATTGATGCGACGACGATGGTCAAGCCAAGACGGCAGAAGAAGCTGAGAACCAGGATAGGAGGGGCTTCAGCGCGCCGTCTCGTATTGATCAACTGAAGGCTTCGAGTCTCGACGGGCCGACCTGAAGCAGCTCGCCCTTGCACTGATTTCGTCTGAGAATTGACGCGGGGAGACTGAGATTATTCGGTGAGGCCACAATGACCAATGAACGGTGTAATCGAATGCTCGCCTGAACCCTCGCTACTAGCTGGGTTCTGGATAGCCAAACTGCCTGGGGCAGGACTCTTGTTGGCCACGTGGAGCTGATGGGCGGACGGAACGGGACTTGTCCCGCCGAAGCAACGTAGGTACGAAACGAAAAGGAGATGTAGCATCGGCCATTATTTAGACACGACCGGCAACGCTCTAGACTAAGAGAAGGTATTGACAGAGTCGAGACCTACTGCAATGTCGTCACATCCAAGCGCCTTTGGCCAGGTGCCGGAGATTGACGACGAGCTTGGATGAACGACGACTTAGAGACCTGGTACACACTGTTATGGAAGGAGCCTCTCGAGAAGGCTTCCTCAGTGGCTTCATAGCCTTTCGAATGCAAAGACATCTGGTTGATGGTGATGAGCACTCTGATCATAAACGTCGATGACTTGCGTGGCAGGATCTGAGCCACTCCGGGGTTGGCATCTACCGCTCGCTGCTGTCTCCGGATCCATCAGCCCGGGGGTTTGACTGACTGATGAAGTTGGGATTTGGAGCAATTTGAAGATGTGGATGAGTTGGGGTAGAACAGGGGTTGTCGATTGGTTCGTGGAGTAACGAGCGCGGGAAACCCACGAATGAGAACCGCGTTCGCGGTACGCCGTCAGATCTTTCCAAATCTTGGAGTTTCGGACCGACGACCGTTATGGCATGGCGCCACGCGCGACGCCATTTTGCATTTTGCCTAAATACCTCGTGGCACACTGGGCAACCTAATTTGGTGGTGCCATCACCCTCTGGGTGCAGTCAACGAGCCGCCACTGTTTCCTCGTTGTCTTCCACGGTAATGTGTATGCAACGGTCGGGTATGACGAATGTTATTCTAGATGAATAGATGATTCAATCAGGCTCGGGGCTTGCCTCTCGCTCCTAGCCATCAGCTTGCCGGAAAGGGTGGGCGAGAGAAGTTGACCGAGGTTATGTGGTACAGATTACGACCAAGGACGGCTCGGAAAGCTTCGCGAAGGAGCCGTAAAATTCGCAAAAATTGTGTGTGCGCTTGTCGGTACCGAGGCACCGCGGTTGGTTTGGTGCACATTGACAAATATGCTGGCCACCGCGGCACAGGACAACGTCGTTGTCGAGGTCGATGGAGGCGGCATGAAGCCATGGCTGCAAAAGTCCTCCAGAAGCCCCACCCGCACTCTGTGACTTGGCTCTTCGCCCTCCCGTCATTCTGAGTGCCCCAGGCCGATGACGGCAAGGAGCGTCGGCCTCAGTTAGGGTGTTGTTGGTACTTGGTAAGTAACCCCTCAGAATCGACAGCCATTAGCAAGCAAGGATCTCCTGGTAGCATCTGTGAAGGCGGAATGACCCAGCCTCACGCTCTGAAGGCGTCGTAGCAGGCGAGTACTTGTCACAGAGCCCAGAAGCCTGTCTTTCGTAGCACGCATAGGCATGGCGGATTGAAGAGACAAGATGACCGCCGACTGACGACTTGGGCTTGGTATATGATGCTCCTTCGTACGAATCTCGGAAAGGACCGAATGGGACTTTTTGGGGGGCGGACTGTGGGATGACTCGACGAGGTGTGGGAGGTGAGGAGGTGAGGAGGCGGAGACATCCTTTGCTCCGCATGTGCGGAGAAGAGTTGGAGGACGCTGAGTGGACCGGATCGCAAAGGCGGCTTCTTCACACGCTCGCGGCTCGAAACACGTCAATCGTAGGGTGACTGCGCAAGTGTTTGGTTGGGGCACAGCCGTCGGAACGCCTGCTCAGAGGGTGCGTGCGGATCGAGCAGCGAAGACAGCAGGCAGATGATACCTCCCAGTACATGCTGTCACTTTGGTCTGGCCAGCTGAAGACTCTCAGTACGTAGATAGTCGTCCATTACTGTTGAACGAGGAAAAGCTTGTCGAAGCTTAACGTGCGTACGAAGACGCGGTTATGTCGGTTTCGATCAAGACTGCTGTAGCCAGTTCATAGTCATCGAGGTGCATCCCGGCCAGCGTCATCAGGCTTCTGGGTAAGAGTATTAGTGCAGGGCTAGGCAGGAAATAGTCGGTAGTACTTGGTCCCTTATTTCGATCTGTGAGCATCTGCCAGGGCGAGATGCCCCTTACAGCTGCTTTTGCTGATATTAAGTCGACACCCTCAGGCTGCCCCCGCCAATTTGGGTTTCTGGGGATGATGGGTTGAAAGGGTGGCTGGTCGCTGGTTGCTGCTGCTGGGTCTCTTGATCTCTGTCGGAGCTCAAGCGAGTAGGGAATCCTGGTGAAGTTGCCGGCATTCGACTGCGGAACCGGAGCTGAAGTTTTGCTTTTTTGGAAATTGCCCGACCTCGTCCTCTCCGGGTCATCATTTAACAGTCGGGCTCCACGTCATTTGCCTGCCGGCGGGCGTCAGCGAGAATCTCAGACTTGAACATAGACTGGTTGATGCGGTTAAGGGCGTCAGGCTGGGGTATAGTCGGCGTTTAGGCCAGAGTGGTGATGTTGTGTTTGAAGCTCACCTCAAAGAGGTCAACTTGGTAGAGGTCTCTGGAGATGGACAGGGAATGCTTTCCGGTCGGGGGTTGTACCTTCCCATTGCGAGTTCCCTCGCTCCTGACAGAGGAAAGCTACGTGTAGGCACCTTAGGTAATTACGTAGGCAACTGGGATGGACGTAGAAGAGGGAAGGCAGCAAGAATGGAGGAAGGAAGGGGGGAGACCCTGATGGCAACCGGTGGTTCCTGCAGTGTGAGTGAAGTGCGTGCACCTCACTTACTTACTACCGTAGACCTAGGCAGGTTGCATGGATCAATCTTCGCAAGTACCTCCCAGAGAAGAACGAAGTCATTCGGCCACTAAAAGCACCCAAGAGCAAAGGCTCGTCTTACAGCGCAGGAGATCGCCGTCGCCGCGTGTCCTGTATCCTTGGGGGCAATAACCTACGCCCATGCGAGCAAACTCCCTGAAAAACAGCTGCTGCAGAGTCAGGTACCTTAGGTTCGCGTCAGCAATTACGACCACGACCTGGGCTGACTTGAACTTCCACTTCTCCAACCTGACCAGAGCCGTCCCATCTCATGCCCATTCATCGCAGCCCAACCTCGCCATCGGATTCGACATGGCTTCTCTCCGCATTCTCTACCACATCAACCACCACAATCCCTGTCGTCGTTGCTAATCTACCTACCTACCTACCTAGCTCGCAGAATTTGTACTGGCATGTACCGGCAGACCAACAACCACCTGCAGCGGACCCCAAGAGAGTGCAGATTACCTGCCTTGGGAGGGCATCAACACCACCGTCTACGGTACATTCGTGGCGCATACTGACGCTCAAATCCCTCGCGCCCACGCCCGCAACGCCGCTTGTGCGTCAGTAAAGCCATCCCGCTAGGCGACGCGCCATCCGCACCTTTCTGACAGGCCCGGTTCTTCCTCTGCGAGTCTGCGGCAGACATGGTGCGCCGTACCCGTGCAAGGCGTTCGTTCGTCTCCGCCTGCTTGGCTCTCTTTTGAATTAGGTTCAGTCAATGCAGCCTACCTTGGGCACGCAGTACGAAATCTGGGGTTCTTGCAGGGACGCCCTCACTTCACTCCCCCATATTCTGCTCTTCACACCACCTCAGAACGCCCTCCTTTTCCCACGCCTTCCAGAACAAAATACTCGAGCCGAGAGAAGCTCTTATTGTCTGATCTCCTATGTCAACCGCTCGTCACAGCAGCGCGGTACGGCGCCCGAGCGCAACGCCAATGCAGCTCGAAGCGGCCCACGAGTGTTGAAAAGGAAGCTCGTCTCCGCAACTTCGCCCGCTGTCCGGCACAGAGAGAGGCACCACAACGGCCACATCGCGCTCCAATGCTCGTCCTTGCTCCACAGCGGCTCGAATCCTGGTCATGCTTGCCGTTTGCGGTAATGGGAAGGAAGCACAAATCCCGGCAAACATTATAACAGACTTCGCTATAGGGCCAACCCGTCGCCGTGTCTGGCGAGCGCTGGTCGGTACCGAGCATTACTTACGACAGAACGAGGCTGCGCATGAGTGGAAGGACCAACAGTGCCGGACAACGGACGAAGAAGGATGGAGCAGAACTTCAGAAGAACGACGGTCATGTCTGTTCGGCGGTAGTCGAACCGAAAGAGAAGAAGCCAAGAACCCTTCCGCCAAGCCGAATGGTATTATTGGCTGGGATGGCACAGTCCAACGACACCGGGCCTCCCTCCAACCCACTTGGGGCCGGAGCGGGTGGAGTTCTGGAGGTCTGGAGACAAGCCTTGAAGCTGGAGAAGCAGACTCGAAAAGACGATTCCCCATCTCTCGAGATTGGCACCCCCCAGTGTGTGTGCCGCGCCACCCCTACATAGCACCACGCTACCGTCTACTTTCGGCCTCCAACCTGCTTGACCCAAGGAGCAAGTGTCGTGGCTACGGGGGTTGTCCCGAGGCGCGGAGGAGACGACCGAGGCCGTCGGGGAGGAGAGCACGAGAGACAAGAGGAACGTTGGGGAGAAACCCGTCCCGGTGGGTGGGAAAAGCTTTGATGACATGACACTAGCCATCCCGTCCGCTACGTCGTCTGTCACCGCCACCTCGATGGCTTCCTTCGCTGCCTTCGTCGCTTCTGCAGCCGCATCCCCGTCCGTCACGCTCACCGGCTGAGCCCAGCTTCATCTCGTCTGAGGATCGACCAGAATATGCTGGGCCTGTGCCACACATCTCAGTCGACTAGAGCTCGACAAGATCAGCCTGGGGGTGGAAAACTTTTGGTTCTAGACCGGCACAGCAACTTTGGGCATGTGGCCCTGTCCCTCGCCCAAGATGCCGCTCTTCTCCACCACACACCCGTAAATGGCCGCCTTCGCCAGTTTTCCTGTGGCTGCTGTTCGTTGCTCCTCACCTTACCATCGCCCATCGTGAGCTAGACCCCTGCTCCCCTCACTGCAACCCTGCCCCGTCCCTCACAGCTATTATGTACAAGCGTACCATATAATACCTAAGCCCGAGGATCCTGAATGTGACCTTCTCGCTTCTTCCCCCCTTCGAGAACCAGACGCGCCGTAGAGACGTCTCAATGTAGATGCGTCGCCGAACGTTTTCTTTTCTTTTTCGCTGTCTGTTCTCGCGTGTAGACAGATCTTCTACCTTTCCTAGTCACCCCAGCTCCTCCACCTCTTGCCCTTTCGTACCGCGTGTTTATTACTTTGCCAATGCGAGGGTCGCACGGGACGATAACCGTGCCGTCTGAACTCGCCCACATCTTCACCTCGGCCTCGACCGCTTTCTCGTATGCATGCCAAGTTTCTATCTACGACCATTCGAAAGAAGACTGGCAATCAGAGAGGCGCAAACGACAAGGGGGATTCTAGTTGAAACATTCATCGAGTCGGTCGCCTTCTCGCAATCGTACAGCTACAGTCTTCGCAGCAGCTTAGATCATTGCAACGGCAACAGCTCACGACAGAGACCGCATCGTCGCTGTCGCAGTATTCGAACCCGAAGAAGTGGGACGCAAAAGGTTCGACTTACGATTCACCAAAAGTCGTCTTCGTGTCTAAAGCCACCGAAGACGACTCTTCAACGAATCATAGCGGAAGACAACCAAGGTGTAAGGTGAGTTGCGCTTCGATTCGGTCAGAAGTACACCAGGCTTCCCACACTCCCTGGCGGTGACTTTCCCACACCCCCCTTCCATCTCTCCCGTCCAGGCAAGTCGGCCTGGCACGCATCAACCCCGCCATGCCAATGTGCTAGCTGTGCCATACTCCAACGGTGGTACTGGTGGTCTCTCTGGTGGTCGTGCCCCTTATTTTGGACCATATTACTTTACTCAATGCCCGCCTGTCTCCTTGATTTTGCCCCCTGACGCACTCCCGGCTCGTTTATGTGCCGCTAACTGAGCTGCGTAGAAAGGCTCTCGCTTTAGTCTGCCCTCTAGATATATGTTACTCGCCATTCCCTAGTCCACCCCAACGACGACGTCCAGCCATCGAAACCAAGACGATTCCTAGACTTGCTTTCAGCCGCTCTCAGCTCGATTTCAACTACGCATGAACAACAGAAACTAAAGCATATCTGAATATCGTTCACGATTCACCCATCACGCAGCCATAAGCGGGCTTGGCCCCAGCACAACGAGGACAGAATGCTATCCAACCCACTACACCGTTTCTCGCCATATCATGGCATGCCACCCAACACGCTCTTCTCCAACACCCACGTCCAGAACGGTCATCCCCATACACCCGGGATGGACGCACTCGCCCCAAGTTCTCATTACGCGCTTCAGCAAATACAACAGCATGTAGGAATACACAACCCGCATCTTGCCCGTGCCGGGCCCCAGCACAAGCATCGTCAACACCCGTATGGACCCGGCGCAAGAACACCAAGTGCCTCTGGACCCATCCGCAGAAGAATCAGTCGAGCATGCGATCAGTGTAACCAGCTTCGGACGAAATGTGACGGGCAGCACCCATGCGCCCATTGCATAGGTAAGGATCCAAAGACTAACTCAGTTCATCTCTCGAGCTCCTCTCTAACACCCTTCATAGAGTTTGGCCTGGGGTGTGAATACGTTCGGGAGCGAAAGAAGAGAGGAAAGGCATCGCGGAAGGACCTTGCCGCACAAGCAGCCGCGCAAGCAGCAGCATCAGCCGGCCAAGGGCCAAAGTCACCATCTGAAGACAACGGGCAATCTTCAGAACAGTCGGAGTCAAATAATTCAAAGACTGGGCAGCCCTCCATTGATGACTTGCAACAACACCATGGCGGCAAGACTCTTGATGATCTCGGCGACGAAGCCATGCAACGGAGTCAGCGGACGGGCTCGCTTGATAGTCTCGGCGATATTGCTGGTCATCAAGCTCAATTGACAGGACACCATGGTATGGACAGGGACCACTTGGAAAGCCCGACTACTCTCGATCTCAACGGATACGGAGGCGTGCCTCCGGGATACGATAGACAGAGCCTGGGAACACATATGATGGCGGGCCCCTCACATGCCGCATACGGCCCAAATCAGGGGAGCATCTCAGCATATCCTGACATCCCTTACGCCATTCAGACGCACAGTCCGACTGCATACGCCAACGGCGCGCCGTTTCGCATCGCAGCAAGTCCGATTAGTGCCTATCCGCTCGCGGGCGAACCGACGTCCCCTGAATGGATCTCCATGTCCTCGCCGCCAACACAGTATCCAACTCATATGCCCACAGGCTACCCTCAACCTAACCAACAACTACGGTACCCAGTATTGCAGCCTCTACTGCCCCATCTTGGGAACCTTCTCCCGGTCTCCTTGGCATGCGATCTCATTGATCTGTACTTTGCCTCGTCATCGTCTGCGCAAATGCACCCGATGTCTCCATACGTGCTGGGATTCGTCTTCCGGAAGCGATCTTTCCTTCACCCCACGAAACCGAGGTTCTGTCAGCCCGCCTTGTTGGCTAGTATGCTCTGGGTTTCTGCTCAGACCAGCGATGCTCCATTCCTCACCAGTGTCCCATCGGCTCGAGGAAAGATCTGCCAGAAGCTATTGGAACTGACAGTGAGCTTGCTCAAGCCTCTCATCCACACCCCATCTGGCGACACCTCCCCAGCCACCAGTCCAGTCATCGATGGGGTTGCTCTTGGCGGCCTTGGAGTAGCGCTCCCTGGGTCCATCAGCATGGATGCACTCACCGGAGAATCGGGTCCGTTCGGCGCTGCAGGGACGCTGGACGATGTTATCACCTACATCCATCTCGCAACGGTAGTATCGGCAAGCGAATACAAGGGCGCCAGTCTTCGCTGGTGGAACGCCGCCTGGTCTCTGGCTCGTGAGCTAAAACTAGGTCGTGAACTACCTCCAACCCCTATGTCTATGAGCCAAAATCACGACATGGACGCAGACGGCGAGGCCGAAGATGGCATTGGCAGCAACAGCCACCCGGGCGTCATCACAGAAGAAGAACGCGAAGAGCGTCGACGTATCTGGTGGCTGACTTACATTGTTGATCGACATCTAGCCCTCTGCTATAACCGACCATTATTCCTCCTCGATCTCGAATGCGCTGGTCTTCTGCAACCCATGGACGATACTGCCTGGCAAAATGGCGACTTCCGCCAGCTTGACAACACCACCGATCCGAGCCTCGGAGACGGGTCCAGCCAGTCCGGCCGTGTCCGTGGTCCGCATTTCGAATGCACAGGGCATAGCATTTTCGGGTACTTCTTGCCCCTCATGACCATCTTGGGCGAGATCGTCGACCTGCACCACGCCCGCAATCACCCCAGGTTCGGCGTTGGCTTTCGTTCCGCCCGCGAGTGGGACGACCAGGCGAGCGAAATCACACGACACCTAGAGGCCTACGAGCACAGCCTCAAGCGCTTCGAGCAGCAGCACCTCACGCGCCATGTCAACTTGGACGACAAGATTGACCTTGTTAACCCGGAAAATGGCGAGCACGGCTCCATCGCAGACATCGGCACTCCGTCTGTCCACTCAGTCCACACCAACGCGTCGAATCGCATGACCGAGAGCGACATCCAAACGAAGATTGTCATGGCCTACGGCACCCACGTCATGCACGTCCTGCACATTCTTCTGGCTGGCAAATGGGACCCCATCAACCTCATCGACGACAACGACCTCTGGATCTCGTCCCAGGGGTTCATCACCGCAACGGGCCACGCCGTCTCGGCGGCCGAGGCCATCAGCAACATTCTCGAGTTCGACCCCGGTCTGGAGTTCATGCCCTTCTTCTTTGGCATCTACCTGCTGCAAGGGTCCTTCCTCCTGCTCCTCATCGCCGACAAGCTCCAGCTCGAGGCCTCGCCCAGCGTCGTCAAGGCGTGCGAGACGATTGTGCGTGCACATGAGGCTTGCGTCGTGACGCTCAACACGGAGTACCAGGTAAGCGGGCCTCCCTTGTGCGATTTCCTACTGAACAATGCATGTGCTGACCATTTCATCCAGCGCAACTTTAGTAAAGTAATGCGAAGTGCTCTGGCCCAAGTCAGGGGCCGCGTGCCCGAGGACCTCAACGAGCAGCACCAGCGCCGTCGCGAGCTGCTCGCGCTGTACCGCTGGACAGGCGACGGGACCGGCCTCGCTCTTTAGGGTCTTTCATCCTTAGAAGACAGTTCAAGTATGAAAAAATGAGATATTTGATGCGTGGACGGCAATATCACGATGGATACGGGATGCGGAAAACGGAAACAGGAGTTTTGGCCGCGGCGCTGGGGATCGGGTATGGCGGGACATGGGCGGGACATGGGCGGGCGACAAAACAAAAACATTATACACATTGCGATGGAGTACATCAGCTTTGAGGGAAAGGGATGGGACGTTGTCTACTTGTTGGCTTTTTCGATATTTTTGATTCTTCTTTTCAAGTTTATACCAGGGGAGTTGTGCGGGCTGCGGGGGGATGACGGGAGAGATGGGGGCGGGATGGATGAATGTACGAATGTTTGGATTCATGTAAATAGCCTTGTAAATATCGGTGACTTCGAGCTGACTTGGGTTCCAATGGCAACGTCTTCGCACATGGTTCTCCAAAATCTGATGCTTTTTGTTCTTGCTTAGAGCAAGCCTGGTCTTCCAATGTGTAATAACGACAGTACCACTCACAAATTGAATGTATGAACCCATAGGAAATGCAGTCGCTTTAGCACAGGAAACATGGGTGGTCTCCAATAAGGAGGTTTTGTGAATTAACTTGTGCGGCCCACACTTTTGCCAGTGCTTCTTCCAGTGAGGTGTTGCAGCATTGTATGCACAAAGGGAAGTATTAAGGGTGATTAGGTGCCAGGTGCTGAAAACTTGCAGTTGTTGTGATCTAAAAAGGGTATCGTGCTTTTGAGTGATGCGATTTATGGCCTATTCGGTTGCGAGAGGTGAGGCACACTTCATGACTCCACCCACTCGATCCTAAGCTGCTGAGATTCCATCCGACGCCTGGCCGAGTCTTGCTTAAAGCGCTCCCACCTTTCAGACTTTTTGCGCCGTTCAGCCTTGAGCGCAACGGTATGCCATACCTTGTCTGGCCACAGCTCATCGATGAGCTCTACCAACTCGTCCATGTCCCGAGACACGGCCAGACGGCGGCTGGTTTGCCCAACCGTGTCGTAGGCATCCGGGTTTGCACCTGCTCTCAACAGCAACTTGGCGTCTTCGACGTTGCCCTTCCAGACGGCAACGAAGAGCGGTGGCGAGTAGAACCGTCCGCCTTTCTTGTTGACATCGACATTGTGCTCTGGTTTGAGAAGGAGCTTGAGGATTGATGTCATGCCGTATGAAACAGCGTAGTACAGGGGCTCTGTATTGCGGATAGCGTTCAGGTTGGTTGTCTGCATGATGTACTGCACCCAGGATTCGAACGGGCCGCCATTTGAGTGTTTCTTTGTCTCGAAAAAGTCGAGGATAAGGCGCTCGTCGGCTTCAGCCATTGCAAATCGTTCCGAGTGTATTGGCCACATGGTCGCTGCGTAGTCGAGAAGAGGGTATTTGGTGAAGCGACTGTCCATCTGCCTCTGTTTGTTTGTTGGGCCTGAAGCGAACGGGTTGAAGTTAAGGTATGCAAGGCACTTGCGCATCATTTTGCGGTGGCCCTCCGTGGTGTCGAGCGCAAAGTCTGAAGCGTCGGATGTACGAATCCAGTCCGATTGCAAGCAAGTTCGTATTGAGTCGTGAGCGAGAGTGACGGTCTTTTTGCTAACGTGAACCAGGTCTTGACATATCTGTGGAATGATGGACGGGTCGTTCAGCCGGCAGTCGTTATCAATGTCGGTGTCGTTTTCTTCGACGACGACGGCTTCCGCAAGCTCCTCGAGGCCCAAAGGACGCAGAGAAAAGCTCAGCCAGGTAAGGGCCTCGCGGGCAATTTCCTTATCTCGTTGTGGGATGCGGTTCAAGATTGCCGCGTAGGTCTCGCTGAGGGTAGAGGGCATGTCTTGGAGTGCTCGCTTCACATCCCGTGGCGTGCGAAGCACACTCAGTCTGTCCATGCAGACTTTTGCCCATCGAAACCTAGAAACTGTCAGCTCATGACGTAGAAGTTTGGTGTTCTGTCGCAACATACGTCCCATCAGCGTCTGATACGATCTTGATCCTTATCTCCTCTTGAATTTCGGGCCTCAGGGTTTGAAGGCTGCGTTCGTTTGATAGCCTATGTTTCACGTACAGCTCGATATCCGAATGGATGGACTCAATGTTCATTTGCCTAAGATATATCTTGGGGGATGCATCAATAGGCTCGTGAGTACAAGTAACCAAGACGCGGAGATTGGCATGTTTCTCGCAGAGATCAAGCAAGATCTGGATGATGAGGGCCTCGTGACTGGTCTCGTTCAAGGCGTCAATTGTGAGGTAGAAAATGTCGAACAGCCCCAATGCCTGGTCCATGACCTCATGGATCTGGGTGATGGACAGGTTGTTCTGGGGTATCAAAGTGTTACCCGACTGTCTGAGCGGCCGAACATGATCGAGGATTTCTGGTCTCGCGGCTCCGATCTGAGCCAAGATGGACCCAAACACATTCGGTATCGCTTGAGACGCAGTATCATCCAGCGAGCAACAGTGAAACCCCATACCAACTTTGCTGGTTGCGTTCAAGGCATCGGAGTCGATCCGCTCTTGAAGCTTCTCGACCAGGTGAGAACTGAAGAGGTGTAAGCGATGGCAAGCTAAACCTTGGCAGCAAGAGACTCACAAAAGAACCGTTTTACCCGAACCCGCTGATTGCATTAGTCGAGGCAGGTTGACAGCAGACGGGGGCTTCGGGGTCGAACTTACACCGGCCGGCAATCCAAAACACAGGCCAGTTGGTCGGACCGCCCTCCTCCCATGCCGAGAACCGGCCGGCATGGATCCATTGCCCGCTCCCCGGCACTCGGTCAGCAGCAGAGTCACGCAGTTTGTCTTTGCTGTTGACGGGCGACAACCACTTGAGCAAGTCGGCAGTTTCCTCGAGCTCTTGGTGGGTCTTCTTGTCGATGATGTCTTGGCGCACCATGGATGTCAATCGCTGCATCTCCGTCAAGACAGTCGCGGTGGTGTCGACCGAGTCGCGCATCAGGATCATAATGAACCAGGTTTTGGAGCGCTCAATGGTTGCCAGATAGTGTTCGACATCATCCGACTTGAAGGGCCAAGTCAGGCTCTGGATGGCTTGGCCCACTTTGGAAGTGCTTGGAGTTCCGAGCTTCTTTTGCATGGCGTCGAGGGTCTCGTTGGTCAAGGCGAGGACAGATTGGACCTGAGTCTGCCATGGCTCAAATGAGTCTGATCTTGTCTGAAGATTAACCTGGTACATGGCTCCTTTGAGAGCAAAGAGCTCCTGGGTGAGTTTGCGGATGTCATCTTTGGCGGATCTCACGGCAGAGACGTAGGTGCAGAGACGGTCAACGACTTCGGTGATGAACGCGGCGACCTCTATCACGGTCAGAGCCTCGGCCATTTGGAGCTCGGTGGCGGCGCGGGCGGGCGGGATTAACAGACGAAGCTAATCTAGCGATCGAAACGGGTCAGTGGTTGTCGGCTGGCCATAGCTCGGCCGGTGACGTCGGTCGAGTGGCAGTACGGATGCCATCGCACATTAATTACTGACCGCAAGACTAGAGTAGAGTCATGCGGGAGGCAGCCCGTCTAGTTCCCGATGCAAAGGTACCGTTGGGGGCAGTCGCAGTCGTAGTCGCAGTTGGGGTTGCGGTAGTACCGTAGTTGCGGCGCCACAAACCCGGTCGAGTTGCAAGGTCTCGGGTGCGACAGTTCTGGTGGTTTCCGAGGCGGGCGTTGATAGCTTGACGCGGGTGGTTGAGTTAGACGTGGTGGGTTTGAACTCTCTCGGGCAAGGTTGAATGGGTTGAGTTGGATTGGATCAGATGGGATTGGACTGACCTCAAATGCGAAGCGGGGCAGGCTGCAGAACCCTTCACACATCGCGCGAGAGCGAACACTGAACTTGTCACAGCCATGGATGAAGATTCAGGTCGGCGGTAAATGTGGGGAGAGGTGGACGGGTTGCTGCAACGGTGCAGCACTGCGAGTGGACGCGGAGTGGATGCCTTCAGCGGTTCAGACTTCACGCGGTAGGCACGATCCACTGGATCCAATGTGAATGCGCCTGCCGTTTGTTGGGGGGCAGCAGCAGGAGCCGCCCCTGCCTGCCGTGGTGTGGTGCAGCTGTGAGGAAGGAACGTGCACTGAAACTTCAACTGGCACTTCAAGGAAGGCAGACAGGATCTTGGATTGACGATGCCTGCCAACTGCTTCATTCTGTATTGGATGCCAAGAAGGAGAACTCCTTTCGTCATGTATGATTCCACATCACAACCCACAACGGATCGCCTTTCCACATGGAATTCCTTACTTTCTGCATGGGATACTCGCATAGACGGGTATCTCAAACTGCATCGTCCAGCATCTGCGGCCCTGTCCTCTGCACGTCGGACGAAGATCGTCGCAGGACAGAAAGGCAGACAGCATTTCAGACGCCGAGTTTCCGAGTTGACGGTCGAGCCAGACAATGACGGAACACAATGGCGGGACAAAGGCACACGAGAGTTTAACTCTTGCAACGCTGAGATCACTACATGAAGCGCCTGCTGAATGGCAGCTGTTTGGAAATCCGGTGTCTGGCCTCGAGAATCCTGTCCTCGCCTGTAAGGACACACATCATCCAGGGATATCCAGCAATTCAACCATTCATCCACTTCTCGAAGCAACAGCCCTGGGCGTTTAGCGATGCTGTAACCAAACGACTCCACCGAGGCCTTCCCGCAGTGCGCCCAGACATGGTTGTTCCCTTCTTGGCGGTTCGCCTCCCCATTCGTGCGTTGACGGGCCGCGGAGATATCAAATCGTCCCAAATATTCTGGAGCAGCCTTGGAGGGCGCCAGTCTGCGGCTTACTACTCACCTACTACTACCTAGTAGGTAACTTCTAAGCAGGACCGTACTGTACCTAGGTAGGTGGGTTGAGGGCTAAGTGGTGTAATGCACCCCAAGGTTTGTTTACTGATGGAGTCATAGCTGTTGCACTTTTGCACTTGCTAAACCACTCTGCACACTTCCGTCTCCTACCTGACGAATCGTCGGATTGTCTACCAGAGCCAGCTTTGACTCAACACTTACACGCCTCTAACCACGACCTATCGGCAGTCCACCTCTAAGCTGCCGCACTTCCTTCACCTGACGATCCGGGGCGCTCTGCCTGTTATTCTTAGCATCGTCCACCGCCTAGGCCCAAGCCACAGGCAAGCCGACGCTTCCACCCGTTGTCAAAAGAAAGCCTGGACCTGTCAAAGACGATTGATTTCTCATCCCGCTTTGTTGGTTCCCGTCTCTCCTTGCCCCCCTCACTCGACTTTACAACCTGAACCCGGCCCTTGATTTGTCGGTTGCCTTCCGTCCCTCCCTCCCCCATGGTCTATCCGTACCTTACTTACTGTCTTCCATGGACTAGCCACCAGCACGGCATCCCCTCCACACTTCTGTGGTACCATCCCACACCAGTTGACACTTCGGCTCAGTACCGCGACTCATTCGTAGTGTACAGCACCGGGGGCCGGCGCAAAACGTTTCGTTCCAGCGACATAGACTTCTTCCCAAGGCAAGCACCAAGGCCTGGTTTTAGGTACGTAATATCTCAATATCCAGTGTTGCTATGCAATTATCCCCCATCTCCTGAGCCCGAACAGCCCGCGAACCAGCCGGGCGGCGCACGAGACACCAAACCCCTCCAGCATCCCAAGGCCTGTCCTCACGCCCTTTTCCTGGTCAGCTTTTTCCCTCATAAGAACATGTTCTAATTCCGTCGTAGACAACTCGAAGAACTCCCTTGTTCTCGTACACTCCAAATCAAAAGTCACTCCTCGAGCAGCTATGATTGAAGAACTTTGAGACCCAGACATACCAACCACCAGCTGCTATTCGGCAACCGCTGGAGTCACCTTTCTTCAATACCTTCACTCTCTCCGGATATCAGCCGGCCAAGCCACCCCGGCTGCCCTGCCCATCTCTTCGCTTTGCGCATCAGACGCTGCGCTGCGCCAATCCCGCATACCCTGCACGCCCCAATTGCCAGCCAGATTCTTTATCTCGACGACAGGGCAAGGTGTCTATCCTTATCGATATCTTCCTACCTACCTACGTTAGACCACTGCGGCGCCCGCCCGCAGACTCCGCGACCCCTCAGATCCACGCCTGTCGCATTCAGATCCCTAGCCCAGGTCTCGCCCAGTGCATCTTTATCTCTGCGGCACTGCGATTAAGGTACAGCAGCGTCATCTCGCCGCCCTCCCAGATCTGGTGGGGTAATCTGCCCATCATCAGCTCCTCCTGCTGCACCGTCCCCATTCCCCGGGATACCGCCCCCATCAATTCCCACATCTCCGTGCTCCGCGTCTGCACCAGACCCAGCACACTGGGCCATGACCTTGACGTCCTCTGTGCCAGTCGACTAAAGAGGCGAGATGGACAACCAACATCTGTTTCCTCAGGCGTCATCCGCCAACCCTAGCACGAGCTCTCCGGATTCCTCCTCAGCGCCACAGCCCAAGAAGAAGTCCCGCAGGGGCGGCGACGGTCCCCAGAAGCGACGATGTGTGAGCACAGCTTGCGTAGCCTGTCGCAGGAGGAAATCGAAATGTGATGGCGCAATCCCAAGCTGCGCGGCATGCGCCAGCGTCTATGGCACTGAGTGTGTTTATGATCCCAACTCAGATCATCGTCGGAAAGGCGTCTACAGGGAGAAAGCCGACAGTATGAAGGCACAGAACTCCACCCTGCAGATTCTCATCGAAGCTATCCTGAACGCCTCCGAAGACGAGGTGCCAGAAATTGTCCGGAGAATCAGGACTTGTGACAGCCTCGATACTGTTGCCCAGCAGATTTTGCGGCGAGAAGTAATGTCCCAGGAGACTGCGGAAAACGACGAAGGGGAAGACGAGTATCCCGCTGACCAACCCATGGAGGGTGAAAGAGAATTGGCCCGCAAAATGGGCGAGCTACGCCTAGAAAACGGCTCAGTGCGCTTCATCGGAGGCACCTCCAACCTCATCTACGTTGACTTGGGTGAAGCTAGCTCCAACGAGCCCGAGTCGGACACAAATTCGGCTAACGAAGATCCCGTCACCAGTTGGACTAGGGTGACGAAGGATAAGGAACTCATCGCCCATTTGCTGAACATGTACTTCAACTATCACTACACTTACTTTACGACAATGTCCAAAACGTTATTTTACCAGGACCTCTTCAAGGGCAAGCACGGGGTAAATCACTCCAACACTGTTTATTGCTCGCCATTACTTGTCAACGCTATCTTGGCTCTCGGAAGTCACTTCACCAGCGTGCCTGGCGCCTGCGGAACACCAGGCGACAGCCGCACAAAAGGAGACCATTTCTTCGCCGAGGCAAAACGACTTATCGTCGAGAATGACGAGTATGAACGTCCGAAGCTCACCACTGTTCAGGCATTGGCCCTCATGTCCGTTCGGGAAGCCGGGTGCGGGCGAGAGGCCAAGGGATGGGTGTACTCCGGCATGGCCTTCCGAATGGCCCAGGATCTCGGCTTGAACTATGATGATGGCGGCACATCAACGGACAAGAAGAATCTCGGCGAACAAGGGGTGGACGCCAGGAGGGTGACCTTCTGGGGCTGTTTCTTGTTTGACAAGGCATGGTCCAACTATCTTGGGCGGCTGCCACAGATACCCAAAAACTCATACAACGTACCCAAGTACGATGTCTTCCCCAACGAGGACGCTGAACTTTGGTCCCCCTATACGGACGCAGGATCCGACCATACCAACAGGCAGCCATCGAGGACGCGCGCGGTAGGGTTGCAGTTCTCAACACTTTGTGAGATCAGCAGCGACTTGCTACTGTTCTTTTACCACCCTAACCATATTGGCCGGTCAAGCGGCAAGGCTGTGGAGCTGAAGAAGTTGAGCGAGCTGCATCGGAGGCTCGAGGATTGGCGCAAGGAACTGCCTCAAGAGCTGGAGCCAAGGGAAGGGCAAATGCCACACGTGATCCTTCTCCAGTAAGTCTTGCGATGTTATTATCGAGCCGCCGTTCCCTTTTCTAACTGTCAACAGCATGTTCTTCCATCTCCAATATATCCACCTCTTCAGGCCCTTCTTGAAGTATACGCCAGCAGCGTCCCCGCTTCCGTCGCACGTCTCGCCCAGGAGGATATGCACCGCCAACGCTGGCGCCATGTCAAAGCTGATGAGGCTGTACAAGAAGTCATGGAACCTACGCCAGATCTGTAACATTGCCGTTTACATGATCCACAGCGCCTGTACAATCCACCTGCTCAACCTGCCCGAGAAGACCGCCAAAAGAGACATCATCCACGGCGTAAAACACCTCGAGGAGATTGCCGAGGACTGGCCATGCGCCCGGCGGACTTTGAGCATCATCAGTGTTCTAGCGCGCAAGTGGAATGTTGAGCTGCCTGAGGAAGCTTCCGTTGTTCTGCAACGGACTGATGAGAAGTACGGCCACTTCAACACCTCCGATGTGCCAACACCACGATCCAATACCACCGCTTCACCGTCACAGCAACCAGCATCACACGTCCCGACGACCACGGAACCAGAGTCATTCAGCCCAATCACTCAGTATAACCTACCCGCAGTGAGCCAAGCAGATCTTTCTCCCAGCGATATCATTATGGGAAGCGCGTCCTTGGCACAGATTAGCGGCGCGGGGCCTCCAGCAAGGTCACGGCCTGCCGACAACGGGCCCAGCATGAGTATGACTTCAGAGTCTCTCGGTGGTAGTAGGCTTCCGACCGGCCTTGCCCAGTCTATGTACCAGCAGCAACAACCACAACGCTTCCCACCAATGACTAGCGCACAAGGAGGCAGCATGAGTACCTCACAAGCAGGCGGTTCGGCACCAGGAGTCTCGACGGGCCAGGTATTCCAGGGGCTCGACCAAGATTGGTTTCTCAACGACGGCGCCAAGTGGCATCAGAACTTTGAGGCGTGGAATATGCCAGGGTCCATGCCGACAAACGACCAGATGTTCATGTTCACGGACAGCAACAGCGGGATTCCGCCGCGGCAGTCACCAGAGGACACGACCAATGCTACGAACTTTGATAACCTGAGCTCCTTGACTAGTAACGGTTGGCTTCCTGGCCTGGACTAAATGGGGGTCTTAGGCCGGGACGGAAGGACCGTAAGAGACGAACATGTACGAAACTTTAGCTACGATTTCTGAACATATTTTTCTGGATTAACCTGGCCTCAATGATCTATCAAAACGGCCAGATTGAAGCAGCACAAGGACACGTTAGGAATGTTTGCCAGCTCGCCACTCCAAACTAAAGCGACTTTGAGAGATGTCCATACCTCAGACACATGATGGCTGAAGATACCAAACTCTAACATAGCCAAGACCAAGTGAATCATTTGCTGAGATTGAGGTAACACACGAGAATCGCATGGCGTGACATGGTGGCACTAGGCACGCACCGCCACACCGAAGCCGGTGGAAGGGGAGAGAGCTGGTCCAAAGTGGGGGCCAACATTCAATGCGTCTGGTCCGCGGCGGGATTAGTAACCGACCGTGGTAGGTGCGGATGTAGCTACCTGGGCATGCTGGCAAGCACCTCTACCCTGACCGCTGCCCGATGAATGATGCATCCCCCACCATAAACGTCACGTCAGAGGCACCTCGACCCTACCTTACTTACACTTACCGACCGCCCGTGCCTTCCATTTCCTCTTTGCTCCCAAGAGTAAAGACCAACGGAAGACCAACGCATCAAACGTGAAAGCGACCCTGGTTTTTTTCTCCCTCTTTTTTTTTTCTTGCTCGTTTGCTTTTCGTTTGGAACAAACTTCCTACGACTCACCCTGGCCTCCCGAAGCAAAATACGCGTCTACCACTTCGTCTCGCTCTCGCTCTCTAAATAACCTACAGCTACTCCGCGCTGCGATCATCGCCCTTTGCTGTTGCTTTCTGTTGGAGAAATGCTCCTCTCCAAGCTCCGCTCACTGTACATGGCTTAGCTTAGGTACGTCCCGCCCACCACCCCTACGCTGTACCACCACATCCCAACACACCTCCATTGCGCAAGCCCGTCTTGGAGAAGGGAAGAGGAGCTGGATGCCGAAGACGAGCTTCTGGGGCGAATCTTGGTTTCTACCTCATTGGCTGCGCCTCCCGTTTTGAAGCATAAGGCCGACTCTGACATTGCTGCACTCAGGCTCGACATATCCACATTTCTACCTCCACCGATCCGACCTACAGTTCCGTGCCACCATACTGCCGTCGTGCTCTCCCGCTCTCCGCCGATAACGACCTGAACCTCGATTCGGCTGACGTCGCGAGCCTGTTTCCTACATCACCAGCACAGCGACCTCCTCTCGAAGGCCGTACTTGCTTCGAAATTTGCCTCCCGACCTTCATTCACTGGGCTCTCATTTTATCTGATACCACGAGAGCATTCGGCAGTCCTCGCCAATAGCTTACGCGCCCGCCGAAGGAAATACTGCCCCTCCCAAACTGCCTTACCCAAACCTCGCCCTTCCACATCATCCAGCCTGGCGTTCAGAGCACTCCGAGCCGCCGGCCTCGCTGTGGGCCTTGGACTTACCGCCCTAGCAGCCTACCAGCGCAACCAGGCTGAAATGGATTCGCACGCCACGAGAGGCGGTCACCTGGATGCCACGGCCGGTCGGGAAGTTGTATATTGTCATGCCTGCTCCAACGAGTGGTGGCAAGACGAGCATGGTTTGCAGTGTCCTCGCTGCGACAGCGAGATAACGGAAATCGTACGTCAAATAAAACTACGTACGGTCCCGAGGAGGCAAGATCTAACGAATGCACAGGTTTCGCCGGACAACGACCCCAGACTTATTGAGGATGGCCCTCCGCTGCATGATTCACCCTCTAATCGCCACAGACATCCGTTGGACGACGATTCTGACCCAGAAGAGGCCGACATAGAGGAGCATTTGCACCGAGGACCCAGTGGCTTTGTTCTCCATCGCACGATATGGGACAACCAGAGACCTGGACAGGGTGCTTCCCCCAACGCTCGCCAACCGACGGACCCGGCCGACGGCGACCAGATTATCAGGCGCTTCATTGATATGGTCAATGAGTTTGGTATGGGCATGCCTCCTCGCCCGCCGCCAGACGAGACCCGGCCGCCCCCTGGATTTGGCGGTGGTCTATTTGGAGGCCCAGGCAATGTGCGCACCTACTACAGAGAAGGCCGTGGAGGAACTACAAGCTTCACAATCGCTACTGGACCGATCCATATCCATCAAGGCGGCAACCGATCCCCCGTCGGGCCTGGAGCCGACCCCTTCCAATCGTATGTTCGCCAAAGTCCCCGTGGCCACCCCACCAATGGACCTCGAGTCACCATGATATCCATCAGATCCAATGCTAATCAGCTTCCCAGTATCTTCAGCAGTGTTCTGGCAGGAGCAGGACCCCCGACCCCGGGCGGACCTCCCAGTCCTGGTCAAGGACAGCGTGCGGCCGGTGGAGCGCCCACACTTCTCCATGAGATTCTCAACATGCTCAACCCGGCGAACGCTAGCCATGGAGATGCTGTGTACACTCAGGAAGCCTTGGATCGGATAATATCCACCTTGATGGAGCAAAACCCTCAGTCGAACGCGGCACCTCCAGCTACCGAGGACGCTCTCAGCAAGCTGGAGCGCAAGAAGGTCGACGAGAAGATGCTGGGACCAGAGGGCAAGGCTGAGTGCACAATTTGCATCGACGACTTCAGTCTCGGTGATGATGCTACAGTTCTACCCTGCAAGCACTGGTTTCATGATCAGTGTGTTGTGATGTGGTTGAAGGAGCACAATACCTGCCCGATCTGCCGCACGCCCATTGAGGAGTCGAGCAACAACAATGCCAACAGCAGTGCGAGCAACGCTAACAACAGCGGCAACAACGCTTCCCAGCGTTCTCCTGATGCTGCCCCAGGTTCATCTGGCAGCAACCAGAACCCCGCATACTGGGACGATGCGCCTCCTGGGATCCCCGGTCATTGGGGAGCGCAGACGTTTGGTAGCCGCCCAGTCTTCTTCGGTGGACTCGGTCCACCTCCAGTACCGGCGGACTCGACGCGTCCGGAGCGATCCGCGGCTACCGATTGGGATGTTCCTTCCCCTCTCTATGGCTTCAGCACAGGCCGAGACATCAATCCTCAGCGCCCTCAGGAGACAAGCCGAATGTCTAGCTTCCGGTCCCGCCGGGATTCTCATTCGCCTCCTAGCCTACGTCGGCATCAGTCCGATTCATTCAGAGCTCGACACAGAAGCCCGTCTTCAGGAAACTGGGAGAGAAATCAAGACAATAACAATCAAGATGGCGGATCCAGTCACGGACCCTTCAACTGGTTGAGAAACACTTTTTCTCGGGGAGGCGGCTCGAGTGGCTCAGGAGACAACTCGAGAGACAGGCGCAGGGCCCAGTGAAGGGAGGCATGGTTGCCACAAGGGTTGGATGAGTGAAAAGTGATAATGGGCATGGACAAAACCATGCCAGGGTGGACTGGCCGGCGGCAGATTATGAATGACGAAATGGATTGCCGGCGTTTAGCATGGGTCGTTTTCCCCATTTTCTCCTTACGAGGGTCATATTCCGGGGCGACGCTTGATTGTCGCCCTGGACGTGTATTGGTAGATCATAGCCCACCACAAAGCAAGGGCGTTTGGAATGATCACGGGCTGTCTCTTTTCGCATGTGATGTTCATGGTGTTCCGTCATAACACTCATCGGTGGGAGAGCATGTGGAAGACATGCACAGCGTCCCAGCTTCAAGATGCAACTCACTCATCAAAAGCGTCATGGTAGCAAGCCCGTAGATCTGCTTTACACGTTCCATCAGCATCACGAAACCAGGTCAGGCCACATGTAACCCACACGAGCGCGTCGCAACACCACCAGCCAGCTCCTCAACACACATGAGGAACATCCATCCCACTACCCCATGACCGCCTTCTGGATTCGCGTCCCTCTGGTTCGTTGCTCACCTACAGAGGCCCTCTGCAGAAGGGGAATCGAGGCATTGGTTCGTATAAAATGTGTGGCCAGCCGGCGGCCTTTTTCTGTTCCACGCCAATTGTCCGTCGGGGTTGAACCTTTGACAAATCAGCTGACTGCCACGAAGGCCTTATGTGATTGTATCGGGCATACCTACAACCCCATGGTGACAGTGAGCGAGTACATAGAGGCAAGTCGACGAGGAGTGGTATGGATGGGGTTCTCTTCAGCATTTTTGTCGCGGTTGTATTCTGGTTTGGGTATACTGTGGACGGAGGAGGGCGGCTGACATGGCGGCAAAGGAGGTACTTTTTGGTGGTGATGTCTGCAAGGTAGATTTGGGCGGGTAATCTAAGCTCACAATGAGACTTAGGAACTCCGCGAGGCTATTTAGAGAGACACATGTGGCATATCATTTGGTTGGTTCAGATCTAGTGTGAGGCGATGGTGATTGTTTTATACACGGCAGCGCGCGAACAAGATGCAGGATGGCGGCGTCGGCTCGTCAACGTGGCTTCCCTCTTGAGTCGTAGCTCACATCTCTTGATGCTCTCCTTTTGAGAGGAGGCCAGAGGGAATAAGTGCGTGATCGTTGTTCGGCAGAGACGTACGGCACAAGGCGTCATCTCATAGAACAATGGTGTCGAGGGATAGGCCTTACCCTAAGCCCAGAAGGCTTGCTCCCGTAGTATAAAATACACAGGTTTCAGTGACTTTGAAATCGACGGAGACAAAAATTGTAATACTCCATCGCAGGGAGAAAATTGGCGACGTTAAGCAAGCTCATTCGCGAGCTTACGCTCTTCCATCGCGTGTTGTCTGTGGTATGATACGAGGTTTTCTCAGAACACGTCACGGTCTGCTTCCTTGGTGTATTATCTGATGATACCCCAACGACGAGAATAACTGAAAATGGCGTTGGTATTATGGAGTCGTTATCCACGCTCCAGCGCCATCTTGTCGTTCGTTCACAAGGTGATGAGATGTTCTGACGTTCCATGTGGCATCTCTCAACTGGTCATGATGGCCTTTGATCGAACATCAACGTCAAAGGGCTCCATTGCCAACTCCCGAAGATTTTGCGTTTGGCCGTCTTATTTATACTCATTCCCTGGGTAGTTTCTTCCGCATGTTCCGGATCTCCTGCCATAGTATACATGTATGGCTTGGAGCAGGGAATAGAGATACCCAGGCCTGCTGCGGTCTTGTTTGATCTGGAATTAGCAGAAAGGGGAGCCATTATACCAATATGCGAGATTAAAAAGGGTTGAACTCTTCTCTTACGAATCAGGAACCAATGCGTGAGCTTCCGGGAATATTCTTATTGGAAGCAGTCTACTTCAGTCATGGTATTGCTACTCACAGCCTCCACTCCTGCGGAGACAGCGTACTATGATCGGAGCAAGATGCTGGGAACTACATCCGGTGTTGTGTATTCTTGTACCAATACGAAGCCGGCGATTCTGAACGATAGATAATGTATATTTGGGTTGATCGTGATGCCCGGCGAGTGTTTTTTTTTGATTGAGGACACTAGGGAACGCATGTCAAGACAGATTTCTATGATCCAATACGAAATGCGGTCGAAAACTTGATTTTCTTGGCCTTCAAGGCCTCCATGCTCACTCTATGAAGACGATGTCGGCATTTATACCTGCTTCAACGAGCGAGGTCGGCCAGTCCTCATTCAGACACCGAATAGGGGGCGATCATGCTTGAACACCGTGAGCGGAACTTTGCCAATCTCATATTGTGTCTTGTTGCATATATAAATGGGTTCTTGGTATTTCTGGATATGTAGAAGAGCCAACAGAGTGTGGGTATGACTGTGCGGCGATTCATTGCCCCTGTGCCCGCTACCTTTTGATGTTGTGTGGTCTTGACTGGTGGTAGGGGTGATCAGATGACCGCGAATCAAGCTAGCCCTCAACATTTCGTTCTAACCCTTCACTTCTGGCATGTTATTCTTATGAATAAAGTCGAGAAAGAAGTGTTGCCCCGCAGATATTAGTCAAACGAAGATCATCGGCAGAGCTGAAGAGGTAAATGCGTCGTTCGAGCATGGCGTTCTTGACATCACTCTGATCCCTCTCAATGATCTGGAGTCCCAGCTCGAATTTGGTGCGGCCTTTCTACGAATCCCAGGATTCAAGGTTTTATATGAGTGGGCTGAAGACTTCTCAGGGATACGGCACAACCTATTCTCCATCTTTTGGTACCTATATATGAATGAAAATGAAATAGAAAGAAGCAAACCAGACAATTGCGAATGCCTTTGGTCGGATCTGAAATCCACAGCTCCTCGAGCTCGACAGTTTCTGAGGTTATACCAGCTACCCTTAGGGGACTATTACGAGCAGCTTGATCCCCCTGAGAATTTTCCATCTTGGTTATTGATTGCGTGTCCCATTCACAGCCATGGCGGACGAAGACGACCATGTGAGATGAACTTTACGGAACATTGGGATAGACACATTTGAGTCCCTGTTGTCTGTCGCTCGAAACATCGGTCAAATGCCTGTTCTGTCGCGTGGATTTGGGCTGACTGGTCATATATGAGGCAAATGTTAACTCTTTAAATCATTCGAACTTCCATGCAGTTACAATGAAAACTTCGCAAGGGAGTCTGAGAGAGATATAAAAAGCAAAATCTAAAACAAGTTCTCATGATTGTCATAATTGTAGCCCTGGGTTTTACCCCTAGTTATAGCGGTCTCTTTGATGCTGACCTATTTGTGGTAGCATGACACCGTGTTCTGACCCTGGGTTCGGCCACATCATTAGTAGCCCAGGAGTTGTTGCTTCATAATACACCGGCGATAGACCAGGGAAAACACGACAACATTCCAGTCAGCTGATCCGTTGATTGAATTTCAACTGAGGTTAAGCGGTACACTAACGGGCAGAAAACATTTTTGTTTCTTTCTTAAAAACTGCTTGAGGGCCGAGAAAAGATCAAATTGGTTTTGCGCTTTGGTGGGTAGAATCTCGATGCTCGTCCTCTTATGTTGTTTTGAGGACTGAAGTTGATGGTCATGGAACATTTAAGATTGGATGTCTGTAGACGAGAAGCACGCTGCTACATATCAGGCAGCGTCATGTTCCGTTGAAGGCGTTGAATGTGCTCGCAGATTAGAGTGACGCCGATCAAATGTGTAGTGTCGGAATGAATAAACAGAGAACAGATGTGACGAACCATGCAGACTAGCGAAAAGCTCTTGATTTCTTGCGTCATCTCTGATCCACCCAATCGCGAGGTGTATAGCAGGCATAAGTCAAACCATCACACAACTTTAGAAAGAATAGTTGTTCCTCCCGGGTCCCCAGCTATTTGGCGGTTTTGATTCTTGAATCCTAACTGAAGTCCACTTTTTATACGTCTGGGTTAGAGACGTAAAAAACTGTCTTTAGCGATAATTCAGAATACAGCAAAGATGGAATATTGGATGACCAAAAGAAATGAAAGGATTTTGGTATTTCTAATGCAATACCAGATGATTGCAGATTGCGGGTCTATTTCTCACTTGCAGTTGAAATTTATTAGCCTTTTGAGGAAGAGTGTTGTTATCTTTATAGCGATTAGCGAATACTGCTGCGATAAATTGCGACAACAAACGACGACAGAAGCCGCACGACGCTGGTATAGAGTCCTGTTAGGTTCCTTCTTCTATTAATGCATAACAATACTCACGCTGAGCCTTTTTCACCTGGCTGCCTTTTCAACGAATACCGCGAGCACCCCATCGATTGGGCTTGCCCCAAAGTTTCTGTCTCATGTGTTGATCCTCAGCTTTTATTTATCCATGTCTTACAAGAGCTAAGAATCACCGCACGTCCACTTCCCAGCGCAACAATCTCAGCCTGTGACAGATTCCATGCATGAATCTTGAAACCGTCTGTTGTTGACTACGTTTAAGCTGTCCCGCTCTAAGAATAAGAAATGCATCACCTAGAACAATACTACTTCAGTTGAACAAGAGAGCGTTTTTTATGAGTGAGTTAATGGTAACTTTTAGATATCATGTGCAAAACCTCCGTAAAACCTCACCATTGTGATGAGGATTACTTGAGTTGATTCTAACCTCACAGGTCCACAATCCATCAAACAACCTTTTCACCCTCACAACCTTTACGAGCACCTTGCTATTCCCATCTTAAGATTTGTTCCATCCGCAAGATTCATTTCCCCTAAGCACCTACTTAACTTCTTAGGCTTTTCAAGTCCAATACACCTACCTCCGCAAAGGCTTGACCGTCATCTAACCACAACATCAAAAAGCTGCAAATTTCTACCCCTCGCTCTCGTCTGCGTTCTCTCCATTCATATCTCTGATTCTCGACACGACCGCATTATTTCGGAAGACACCACTATTTATGAACAACCATGGCTACACAGAAACTTTCTTCGTTTGGTGATCTCTGTCCAGAGATCCGAACAATGATATGGGACTTTGCAACCCGTCCTCACGGCATCCGCGGAGTGCAACACTTTTCAATCTTCCCTTGCTACGATGTTCCTGCAGACTTCGACGGACACATCGCACCGATAATAGAGACGAGCCAAATGGAGGTCGTGGGGGCTCCATCGACGATAGACAGCACGACAGGAAGCCCCTACAGCAACAACTCAACATACACCATCGACAGCGGGCTTTGGACCGCTTGCAGGGAGTCAAGAGCGGCCATGTTTCGTCGCTACAGGCCTGGTGAGTGGACCGATTTTTATGAGGTTCAAAAGAAAAAGTACAGCTCAAATCGCGAACCCGATCGAAGCGTCGTTCACCTCAGTAGCACATATCACGACATGCCCGCTACCTTCGAAATGAACCACGGCGAGAAGAGCCAATTCTTCACCGTTCTCCCCGCTACGGATCTTATCTTTATACACCTGACGTCGTTTCGGCAGAGAATCTGGGATCTGAGCAAACAACTTCCCTTCGCCTCCTGGAGACTTGGTTTCGGGGGCATGTGCCACGTCGCCCTGGAATTCGATCCGTCGTGGAGCATCGCTGAACTTAAGCAGTATCAACAGGAGTGGGAAGGAGGCCAGCCTGAACTGAGCGTCGAGCGCTGGAAGGAGTACGACATGCTGGTACAAACCAGTAGAAACGTTCACGCCCGTGGCAACCTCAAGACGTTGTGGCTCGTGGATCGTCGTCTGCGAAGAGAACATCTAGCGCCCACCACTGATCAACTAGAAGCCATGTTGGAGGTCGAAGTCATGTCAGACGAAGAGCGAATGGTTTTCCATGAAGGCGGCTGCAGGTACTTTGGTGCGACGGCGTTCTATGAAAGATGGCCCTGGGCATACGAGGACGATGACCCGGGATCGGCAGACAGTAGCCGTGAAACAGTATGGCAGTTTGCATACAGTCTGCAATGGGTCGCCACTGTTCAAGCAATAGACCGCGCCGGTGATCCTTGGAATCTACCCCTTGGCGCCGTTCAACGATGGGGGGTCTTATTACAATCGAGCTAATAGTTGGGTACGAACAACATCCAATCGTCAGATCAGCATGTACGGACCGGTGGACTCATTGAAATCTCACAACTACGATTCGGTAACTATTCAAGGTGTTTGCTATCTTTAACTAACCCTCAAGCAAAGATTTACAGCATCGGCACACGCAGTTTTAGTTTCAACTGATCGGGCAGAGGCGGTGGAGCCTGCTCTCGACTTCAATACTATTCTCCTGTATCCTCAACAGACATGCGTATTCACCCGTACCAGACCTGATGAATGACAAAGCAGCCCGGTGGTAAGAGGGATAAGGGTCTGGAACGGGGCATCGTATGGTCCGACTGACAGGTCTTCCAAGTCGAACGAACAAATTGTGGGCGGTTACTCATGAACGAGGCATCGCCGCGTCGCCACATGTGTAAGCAGCTTGCACGTTGATCCGGATAAATAATTAGATGGAACGCAGACGCTGAAAGCTCAATGTCATGTCATCTCCCTAAATCTGAGCCTTAGTCTAGCAACTCACCAAGCTTGGGAAGCCACAGTGTCAACGTCAGTATCTCAAAACATTCAAAAATGATGCGTGTCCCGGGAAGAAAAGCCAAAGATTGAAACAATAGATATCGTCAAAGGCAAAAGATTGCGCCGAGGGGGAATCGAACCCCCGGCTCCCCGACGCTGCTGGATGGCAACGGAGAATTTTACCACTAAACCATCGGCGCTGATGGATTGCTTCATGCATGGGAGTTTCGTGAGACTGACTATGGAGTGCCTGCCTGCAGGTGTGGGCGGTGGGCTGCAGAGTGCAGGCCCCGTAGCGCTGACTTGTGGGCCAGCAAGAGGGTGGCCCATGGCGATATCGGCCGGGGAAGCGTACCCGGCGGCCAAATGACCGAGAAGGGAGAGGACTCAACAAATATTTGGACGGGGCGTTAGGAAAAGATCCCGGAGCCTTGTGGGAGAGGAGCCAAGCTGGCCTGGAATATCATTTGATCAGGAGGCGATGAAGAAATTGTTACGATGCAAGATGCGAGTGCTCAGAGGGGCCCTTTGAACTGGAGTTCGGGGAACAGATTCCGTTGCATCAGTGACGTCGATGTGGGCGGGTAGAAGTGCGCGACCCCGGTGCGATGGAAGGCGAAGCTTTCCGGCAGGCAACCTACCAAGCTTACTGCTTGCTGACTGCTGTTCGAGGGGCAAGACCGAGAGCGAGAAGGGAGCTATGGTCTTCTTCTTGTTGTTGCTCCCACAAGCACACGCAACATGTAATATGCGTAGGGCTATGAGATTATCATAGATTATCGCCTGGTCAATAACGTTCAGGAATTGCAATTGAGCAGCTGAGGGGAACGTGTCTAGCATCATTCCGGCGCGCGTTGAGCTAAAAGAGGCCAGCGGAGCATGCCGCGGCGGACGGCGCGAACCAACATGACTTGTTCAGCGAACCAATTGTCCTGTGATGTGAAGGAACCATGTTCAAAGCTTGCCAAGTCATACCGCCCAAAAAGCCAAGCTCTGGGGTCGGCCAACGTCTGTCAAGGCCTGCTCACTAGCACCGAATACAAGCTTACACACCCGGTAGGGAAGACTAGGCAAAGCAGGACAAAATCAGGTCGTTGACGGCGATACCTGCCCGTGTCGAACGAGACGGGCGTTGGGCCCCCCAGGCGGCGAGTGCGATTAGCGGCTCCTGATCGCCTATGCAGAATGGGGGATGGACCAAGATTGGAACCCCAGCCATCCAGCCATGCCGTTGACCGGCCGGCAGTTGCCTTCGGCCATGGATGACTGGATGACTCGAGGGGGTTTTGTCTGCTCGTGGGTTGATGATTCAAGAGAGAGATGACACGGCTTTGACGAGAGTTGGGCTGGATGCTGAGTGGCTGCACCTTGTTGAAGAAGGGCTGATTTTGATCTCGTCTCGAGGGTCTTTTAGTCGAGGCTAGGCGGGGACGACATGTAGCTGGACTATCCGTACTACGTTAGCAGAGAGGAGCAGCAGCTGGGCCGTTGGCGTGATCTCTCTTTTTTTCCCTGGACCTTGTTCGTCTCATAGCCTGGTCCCATCCGTGGCTAGTTCAGTTCGCTGCGGCGTGGGTTGGATTGGTTATAGATTTTGGGACTTTGACTGAGTGGTCTCTGTCCAGTGACTTGTGGACTCCCATGTGAGGTGCCCGCGTTGCATAGGTTGCGTTGCGCTCCGTTCCGTCTGGGTACGGCCGCTATGTGGAATAGGTTGGAAGACTCCCGTCCTGTTCCTCCTCTTGTAGGTAGGGAGCAAAGAGGAGGAGGAGGAGAGGAGCAGGAGGCAAGGCAAGGCAAGGTACGGTACGGGTTGGTTGCCGCTGCCGCAGCAGCAGCAGCAAGTCGCAGTCCAGTGAGTGTGTGGTCTCTTCCAATTCTTTTCCCCTCTTTTTTTCTTTCATGTTTCCAATCCCCCTCCCGTCTGTCTCTCTTTTCCCTCCTTATTCCCATCGCTTTCTCCCACCCAAAAGATTCCCGCGCGGCGACCCCAAATTTATTGGCTTGGTGGTGTACGACAACCATTACATACTTACGCAGCGTGCTGTGTTCCCGTTCGCTGCGCAATCGCCTGTTTATTCCCAGCAGCAACCCCCAAAAAGACCAAGACCTCCGGACGGCGAACACTGCGCCGCGCCGCACCGCAATTTGCCCAGCTTTTGCGTTGCCGCAGCGCACCTCATCCTTATTCCCGGACGGCACACGGCGGACGGCCACAGCTTGTCGTTTGCCAATCCAATCCGCGTTCGCGCGCGCCGCCGGATTCGAGCGTCCAATTTCCTGAGCGTCCCATCAATCCTCGCTGCTGCTGCTGGCGCGCATCCCCCGATCCGGTGCTTCCCCGGAGATTGCAGACCTCCCGTCCGGAAGGGGACCAGCACCACAGACGCCGCGTGCCCAGACGGCGGAAACTGGAGCAGCGTCAATCGCGAAATTGGCACTTTACGACCGGCGCCGGAGGTGGGAAATTGAGAGCAGGCTCGGTGTCGCGGGAGGGTTCGGTGTCATCGGCGTCAATTGATTGACTGCCGCTCGGCGCCGCTGCCGCAATCACCAAAACACCATCACCACCATCGCCAGAGCTGTCGCGATGGCTCCCCAGGACCACCCGCCGCAGCATCAGCAGCAACCATACACGCCGAGTTCGGCCTCGACAATCTACGCATCGCCGGCTTCAGAACACGGACGCCTGCCGCCACCGCCGACAACGAGTGCGACGACACCGAATGGAGCTCTGCACCCAGGCGGAACGCCATTATCTTCGTCAACCGTCGCTGCACACCCATCCTCCCAGTCCTACCCCTACAACGGCATCGTCAAGACAGAAGACAGCGTCGACGGCAACTCGGCCAGCCCGGACGGACAACTGAACGCCTCCGACGAGCCGCCCAAGAAGAAGCAGAAACGCAACAAACCAACCCTGTCATGTCACGAGTGCGTCGAGCGCAAAACGAAGGTATGTACGCATTGGTTCTTTGCTTCACTGCTCATTCAACAAGTTCATGACTCTTCCCTTCCTCGTTGCTTAGCAAGCCGAGCTTCACTCCTTGCGCTTGCTCCCCCTACCCTCCCCCGCACTCGGAGCTTCATGGTCCACCGTGGCTCTCGCAGCCGCGCCGACGCTGGCCCGAAGTCTGGACCCGGCCGTCTGTCAACATGTCTGCTGCTATTTGCAGGAGGCGGGCGCCGAGAGAGTCATGAGCCTCGCACGTGGCATGCACGCTGCCCGAACCTTGTTGGCTCCTCAGATCCCGGAGACGAGCTTTTGACAGCTTCCAAATGGGGTTTACACACCGATCCCATGTGAATCAGAATGCAAGTCATGGCATGGAACGCTGACGCGCATGATAGTGCGATCGAGGGAGGCCGCATTGCTTAGCATGCATCAAGCGTCAGACAGAATGCAAGTATGCACATGTCGCGAACCTGCTCGAGTAAGTGCCCCCTTGCCTTTGTCGGGGCTTACCGTACTGACCATCTCAGGGAAACGACACGGTCAGCCACCAATGGCCGGCGAATGACTAAACCGCCAAAGAAGAAACCTTCAGACGTCAACACGATACCCAACATCGCCGACAGGGGTCTCTTTGAAGGCAGAGGTTTCACTTCCCGCGGTTCCGTTGGTTCCATCGCCTTCTCATCATCAACCGGGCTGCTCTCGAATGTGCCGTATTCTCTGCCGACGGCCAGCAACGTCTTTGGCATCGGTTCCGAGCACCCTTTTGCCAACTACTGGACATGTGAAGGGGGCTTGCCAGAGGTCATCTCTGTGCTGCCGGATAAGATCCAGGCAGACATTCTGCTGGCCCAGTATTTTGAGTGTGTCGACCCGGTGTACCCCATGATCCACCGGCAGACATTCTACGCGGACTACGAGCACTTTTGGAGTTTGGGCAATGACGAGAAGAACCGCGTGGACGCCGCCTTCATTGGGCTCATCTTTGTGATGCTGGCTCTGGGGACGCAGTTTGTGACGTCTACGTCGCCGAGAGATGGGAAGCAAACGGCCGAGTTTTATGCGTCGGCCAGCAACCAGGCGTTACGGATGTTTTCCTATCTGAGCGCTGCTTCATTACGGTCCATCCAGGCCATGGTCTTGTAAGTCTATTGCCAAGACCCCAGAGACATCTTGGGGGATGATGCTTATTTGGCCAGGTTGACCTACTTCTTAATCAACGACAACCATGCTTCTGACGGGTGGGCATTCGCAGGCATACTCATACGCCAGGCCTACGCAATGGGTCTGCATCGTGATCCTAACATTGGTAAGTTGTACCTGAAGTCACGCATCGAGCCCTGCTAAAAGCTACTAGTCACTCCCGAAGCTAGCATCTTTGAGAAGCAACAGCGCCGCAAGCTCTGGCAAGCCGTCCTTCTTCAGGACACCTTTCTAACCGTCCTCCTCTCCCTGCCCCCGTCAGCAACTCACACAGACGTCTCCGTCGAAGACCTTCTCGACGACGGTTCGGCCATTGCCTCCAGCGACCCGACAGACATCGCCTACATACGCGGATCATGGACGCTGGCCAACCTGGTCCAAGAAACAATCTGCTCACCGCGCTCTCTCGACATGCCCATCTGCACCACCGCCCGCCACAAGTCCAAACTCGTGGCCGATTTCCGTGCCGTGTACCGGTCGTTCCCCGACGTCTTCCGGTCCTGGGACTCGGACAGTCTCACATCGTTGGCAAGAACCAATAAGCGCGTCGTCCGCCAGACGTTGTTCCTCACGAGCAACTATCACCACAACATCATGCTCGTACACGCCTCCGAGTCCCCGGACGTTCCCGTAAACGTACGCGGCACGCTCGAAGCCGCGCACGAGGCGATCAACTCTTTCTTTCTGCTCTTCAACATTTTCGAACTGGAAGCCCGGGTGTGGTGGGTCTTCAACCACCGCGCCTTCCTCGAGGCGCTGTGCATCGGCAGCGTGCTCCGGGAGACGGCCAAGGACCCGGCGGCGGTGGAGGCGGCGGAACGGGACCCGCTGTTCGTAAGGGCCAGGGCCGATATATGTGAGTAAAAACCTACCTTACCTACCCACGCGTCTTCCGGTTTGCGTATATAATGTGGCGAAGAAGGCTGACGTGAAGATGGTCACAGCGCGCATGATTCAAATCATGGAGTTGATGGGCGAGGGGGATCAAGGGTCCGAAGTTGCTCGGGCGCGGGTCCAGGTGTTGAAGGACCTCCTGTGAAGCGGGCCGGGGGGCCCCTTTTGCGCCCAGTGCTCACACGTCGTCGTGGATGTTTTGCAGATCCCGTGGTTTTCTGTGGAGAAGGTGGGCGACGTACGGATATTGCGCAAGATGTTTGCTGATGAAGGCTGGCTGGCTGGGGGGATGGGAGGGTTTCTGGTTTTCATCTCTTGCTCTCTCACCTGTCACCGGCCGGGGACTGTCATTTTGCGAGATGTGTTTCTTTTTCTTGGCGGGACGGGAGTTGGTTTACATTGTGTGGGAGTCGGGTCGGTGCATCATCCACTTCATGTTCGATTCCCACATCCGGGACACGAATCTCTCGGGGTTTGTCGATTGTACACTTCTGCTGCAGTATCTACAACTTTTCAAGGGGGGCGGACTCCTCTTCACGGAGCTAGTGTATTGCTTAATGATAGGTTAATGAGCCTTTTCTCACAATCCGGGATCGCCACCCTTGCCTCTTCGCTCTCTCGCATCATCCATCACACCACGGTCTCCTGGGAGCGATTCGAGACAGCAAGTGAGTCGCTAGCCGCGGTGGGCGAACGAACGACGGGGGCAACGGGCGAGTGACAAACGGCAGGCGGGCATGATGGAGACTCCACCAACATTGAACATGGCCCTCCCGAGGATTGAGAGCCATTCATCTATGCAGAAGGTAGCCCGACCCGAAACGGCGTCGCCGTCCGTCAGGCGTGCATGCTTACCTGAGTTAGCATTGCAGCAGCAGCATGTCGATGGATGCAGTACAGGACCAAAGCCGCCCGAGCCTGCGGCAACAGTGCCGAACAAGCGGGATCATTCATCGGGCTGTCCCTTGCTTCCCTGCGGTGCCTCGCCTCTCGCACTCTATCAATCTCCCTTTTTTTGGACCATTTGGCGATGCCTCTTGGGGAAGAGCACTGAGTGAAGTGGGAAAGTGGACTCGACGGACCCGGAAGCGCTAGCGTAGCCACCCCACGTCCCGGGAATGGAACCCCACCGGTTGGCAGTGTTGTGGCCGAGAGTGTCATTTTGGTCCCGGCCGCTAAGCCTTCCCTTTCCCTCAGCACACGCGCAAGGGCAGGGAAACAGATTGAGATGCTGCGGAAAAAAAAGGAAACGAGACTACCAAAATCCAGTGCGTCGGCCGAGTCCAGTGGCTCCATCGCATCAACCCCACCAGCCCGGTGCAGCTCCACCCAGCTTCGGTGCTTAGCACCTCGTGCGGCCGTTTCCATTGGCCACAGAGGGCCTTGTTGGTCCAGTAGCGCGTGAGTGCCGTGGGTATTCAGCGTGTACGTACCGCGACGCACGGGCCAAGGGACGGAAGGGACTCGTCAGCTCGTCGGCGGTCATTGGCCGGCGGTGGTCCAGCTACGCCGCGAGGATTGCGCAGCCCCAATGTCCCTGACGGTCCTTGATGTGCCCACTTCTGCCACTCACTCACTCGCTTTGCTGTAAGGTACTATGGAACGAACTGCTGCTGCTGCGACTGACTGCGCGGCCCGGCGCTGCGCTGCCGGTGATGGGCAAGGAAGGCAAGGGCAGTGTAACTGTTTGGTGCCCCATGGACGCGTAGTCCCCTTCCCTTTCTCTGGCAAGCCTCTTTTGTCGAGTTCCATCCAAGTCGACCCCTTCTCTTCCCTTTCCTCCCCCCTCCTTCTTACTCTTTCCTCCTTCCGACAGTTAACCACTTCTCAAACCAACCACCAGGTTCGGAAAGTGTGAATACCCTCATTCGTTTATTTGTTTCGTTTCGGTTTCTTGGAGAGTTTGGGTTGATAGCTCTGAAGAGAGTGAAGGGTGGAGGATCTATCTTATCGAAAGCCGGTGTAAGACAAGCCCGGCTGACCTCGCCAACCCCGAAAAGGGCACCACCACACCACCACCAAGCCGACGACATACGTATACATACATACCGGAAGCCCAACAAAATCCCAGGCAGCCGTTTTACCCTCATCTGTCTGCCTTTTCTTGTTTTCTTCCTGGGGCCGACTTTTACCTTTCACCTCCCCTGAACCCCGACGACAACCACGAGCGACCCCGTTTCTCTAGGCAGAGAACTCCTCGACATACGAGGCCCCCCGATCCCCCGCGCCCCACGGGCAAACTAGAGGACTTCACGAGAAGAGGTTGCTTGTAATTCATCCACCGTTTCAAAGTCGCCCATCATGCGCGGCCTGGC
Organism: Colletotrichum chrysophilum; assembly: GCF_026319265.1. Classification (NCBI taxonomy): domain Eukaryota; kingdom Fungi; phylum Ascomycota; class Sordariomycetes; order Glomerellales; family Glomerellaceae; genus Colletotrichum; species Colletotrichum chrysophilum. The sequence goes on along the minus strand of NW_026517337.1, from coordinate 1,270 downwards.
GCAAGCTCTCCTGCTCGCGCCGGCCCTGGTCGGAGCCGCTCCTTCGCGGATCGACGAGAAGGTCAAGGGTGAGTTCTTCTCAGTCATTATGCTTGATGAGAGTGAATCCTAACAGTCATTAGATGCTTCGCCCTCGACCTTTGTCACCTTCGACATTCCCCCGGGCTTCAACGAGGACCATTCTACCCCTTACGTAAGTCTCACTTCTTCAACTCATCACAGAAGTCCTCACTAACACGCTTCAGACCCTTCATCTGGAGGTCCTCGAAGCCCCCTCCCCGTGCGCCTACCCCAACATCAAGGTAAACGACAACCCCCTTTCCCAGCGCGGCCACACCCTCGGCCGCGGCACCTTCACCGGCGATCACGACGGCTCCACCTTCATCGCCTCCTGGACCGCCACCTGCGCCGGCGACGAGCAGCTGCTCCGCTTCAACCTCGAGTCCCTCGCCGGCCGCTCCCTCGCCTCCGACGTCGCCTTCGTCGCCCGCTTCCGCCAGACCTCCCCGGCCTCCATCATCGAGGTCGCCGGCCCCGTCCGCGTCTCTACCGACCGCCCCCAGCCCCCGTCCCTCTCCCTCCCCGAGTGGGACGGCCACAGGCCCCGCCCCGGCGACGACGAGGACGGCCTCCTCGACGACCCCCCCTTCCCCCCGCCCCCTCACCACCACGTCGGCAACCACAACGAGGCCGACTTCCACCACCCGCCCAAGCACAACGGTGAGGACCGCCCTCACCCGCCGCACGGTCATGATGGCGAGAAGGAACACCACCCTCACCACTCACCCGAGGTCGAGGCCGAGATCCACGAGCTCGACTGCCTGCGCCACCAGCTCCACGCCCTGAAGCACCTCATCCACGAGAAGGAGGCCCGCCTCGCCCACGAGCACGGCGTCCGCCTCCACCGCCACGCCCTGCGCGAGTGCGACTCCCTCAAGTGCGTTCTCGACACCCTCATGCACCGCGTCGGCGGCGGTTTCCGCGGCGGCTTCCACGGCTTCGGCGGCGGTCGTCGTCACCGCGGCCCCGGCCACCACCACGGCGGCCCGCCCCCGATGTGCGGCGCCTTCCCCTCCCCCGGCGGCAACCACACCCACGGAAACCACACCGCCCCGCCGCCGCCGCCGCCGCCGCCGGGCTTCTGTCCCTGTGGCCCCCCGCCTCCTGAGGGCGAGTGGCCTCACCACGGTCCTCCCCCTCCCTTCGACGAGCCTCCCCACCACGGCCCTCCCCACGGCGACTTTGACGAGCCCCCTCGCGGTCCTCCTCA